>NC_069504.1:904747269-905086038 GCF_027579735.1 Bombina bombina | reverse complement strand
AAAAGACACCAAATTCTTCTGGTCACCACAGGCACAAAGGGCATTTGAAGAATTAAAGAAGTTATTCACCTCTGCCCCTATACTAATATTACCCATGGTCAATCAACCCTATTTCCTGGAGGTTAAAGGGACACTCAAGTAAAAATTAAACTTCATGATTCAGATAGAGCAGCAATTTTAAACAACTTTCCAATTTACTTCCATTAACAAAATGTGCACAGTCTTTTTATATTTACACTTTTTCAATCACCAACTCCTACTGAGCATGTGCAAGAATTCACAGCATATACATATATGCATTTGTGATTGGCTGATGGCTGTCACATGATACAGGGGGAGTGGAAATAGACATAACTTTGCAATTTATTTAGCACAAATCTACTACTCATTTGAAGTTCAAACTAAGTGCTATTGCATTGTTTTCTTATCATGCATCTGTTAATTATGCAAAGCTACAGCATTGACTGGTCCTTTAATGCTTCAGAAACAGCTGTTGGAGCAATATTATCACAACGTACTGGTCCTAAGAATTTAATACATCCTGTGGCATATTTCTCTCACGCCTTATCTTCAGCAGAAAGAAATTATGATGTTGGAGATCGTTATTGGCAATAAAATTGGGCGCTAGAAGAATGGAGACATTTATTGGAAGGTACCAGTCATCAAGTAACCATTTATACTGATCATAGGAATCTGGAATATTTACAGTCTGCACGAAGATTAAAACCCAGGCAAGCAAGGTGGGCTCTGTTCTTTAGTCGTTTTTCCTCTAATCATAACTTACAGACCTGGTTCACGCAATGGTAAGGCCGATACACTATCCCGTATGATTGATAATAGTCCCAAAAACACAGAAATCTCTAAACCTATCTTACAAAAAGAATGCTTTTTAGCAACCTCTACTAATTTATGGGGAAAAATCAAGTGCTATAATAACCACAATGTACCAAATACTATTCCTCCTCTGTGACTACAGCATGGTCTTTACCATTATAAGGATAAGACATACGTTCCTCCAAAAGCTATCCCAGAAGTTCTACAATACCATCATGACACCCCTTTAGGTGGTCACAGTGGGGTCAAGAAGACCAAAGACCTTGTTTGTCGTAAGTTCTGGTAGCCTACACTTTCCAAGGATGTAATCTCCTATGTATCTGCCTGCCCTATATGTGCCAGAGCTAAGAGTCCCCGCAAAAAAACCTTCAGGACTTCTAAGACCATTGCCTGTTCCTAGTAAACCCTGGGACAATATATCCATGGATTTTTATCATATAACTTCCTAAGACACAAGGATATAATACCATTGTCGTCATAGTCAATCAGTTTAGCAAAACGGCACATTTCATTCACACTAAAGGACTTCCTACAGCTAGTCAAACTGCTACTTTATTCATCAATTAAATCTTCTGACTGCATGGGATACTAGAATCCATTGTCTCAGATAGAGGTACGCAATTTACCTCCAGGTTTTGGACCTCATTCTGCCAAGGATTACATATTAAAAGATCTTTATCTACAGCCTCCCACCCTCATTCAAAAAGACAAACAGAATGTACAAATCAAACTTTAGAGCAGTATTTACAGTGTTTTGTTTTACATCTTCAAGATGACTGGAATCAGTTTTTAGCCCTAGCTGAGTTTGCCTACAACAATCAGATACACTCTTCCATCACTACTTCTCCAGTCTTTGCTAATTATGGATATCATCCTGTGATGTTACCTGGATCCCCCATAATCACTCCTGTTCCTGAGGCTGATAAACTAATTGATTCTCTGATCACAAATTTTAAGGTTATTAGAAAAACTTTACTTAAATCTAAAGAGAGTTTCAAAAATGATGCAGACTGTCACCGTAATCCTGCTCCTATATATAAAATAGGTGACAAGGTATGGTTATCAACTGTAAACCTAAAGATACAATGCCCTTCTAACAAACTTGGCCCTCGATTCATTGGACCTTTTGAAATATTCAGAATCATCTCACCTAATGCTGTTAAGCTACATCTTCCAAATAGTTACAAAATACACCCAGTATTTTATACTTCTTTATTGAAAACAGCAATACCAGATTCCTATACTTCCAGAACTGCAGCTCCTTCTGATCCTATCATGATTGATGGCGTTGAAGAATTTGAAGTACAGGATATACTAGACTCTCACCTACACAGAGGCCGTCTAGAATACTTCATTCATTGGCGTGGATATGGTCCTGAGTAGAGATCTTGGATGGCTGCAGATGAGGTTCACGCTCCCAATGCTTTAATAGGAAATACCCAGAGAAACCTGGTTCCTATAGCCCCCTGAGGTCTCAACTTAGGAGGGGGCACTGTAATGATGCGGCTGGTCTTAACGCTATCACTCTGCTGCAGAAAGATTTTTCGGAGAAGATCATACAGAGAGCTGTGGGACTCCTTCAACATGGCGGCCGCCATGCTTCCCAACTGTTACAATGTTTGTGGGCGTGATCATGCCCCCTTCAGTAAAACACTCCCTGTCTGCTGTCAGTCTGCATACTCAGTAAGGGAGAAGTATATGCACACACCTCCTGCCAGCTGTCAGTCATTATCATCCCCCTATAAAGCACTGCCTTACACACTACTCAGTACTCAGTTATTGAGCGAGTTTCCTTGTGAACTGTACTCTGCTTTTGTTTGCTCTGTATACTTAATTGATCCTTTGCCTGATTAACCACTTGTGAACCTTTTCCGCCTGCCCTTTTGCCTGTTTAACCGATTAGGAACCTTGCTGCCTGCACCGACCTTGGCTTGTATACTGGACTCTGATTTTGGATTAGCCCTTTTCTGCTGTGAATTGTGTATGCCTATCCTGTTACAGAATCAAGCTCACGTATCACTATTACTGTGTGAACTATTATCATTGCTGAAGCTGGGCTAACCGTTACTACACTCATCCTGTAACTGGAGGCAAGTACCTTCTTTGTTATTTTTGTGATACTTATACCACTTCCCAAGCTATTGGGGTCTTATCTGGTGTCTGATCATGAGAGGTTTTTTTTAAAAAAAGGATTATTTATTCAAATTCTTTTACATAAATAATACTTTAGTGTTTTTATTTTCAAATTATTTCTGAAAATTTTCAAGGTATTTATGTAAAAAAAGGGTTTAAAAAATACAATACAAAGTGACACATTTTTTTAAAGAGAATGGTCATTTATCATTGTTTAGATTAGTTATTATGTTTATACATAATGAAAAGAAAGATAGATTTTGCAAAACAATTTACAGATAAAAATTTGCTCCAAATATTAGAGAACTAAAACTAGATTGATAAATAGGCAAGGGGGGGGGGGGGGAGCATGCAGTGACTTTTTATATTATATAATATTATATATATCTCAACCTAATACTAATGTAATATTTAAAATAAATATTGTGTAGGTTTTAATATAGAATAAATAATAAGCCTTGCATTTTTCAAAAAAAGCTACATTGACCCTTTAAGGAGCAAAAAGCCTCTTGCAATTACGAAAACTTTTGTTTAGCGATTCACTTCAAGGAAAAATAAAATAGTGCAATAGTAAAATAAAACAATAGTGCAATCATATAATAAAAAGATAGTAATATATACTGAGGAACTCACTGTTTGAAAGGTGTGTCTTCCTACTGGCCGACGGTATTGAAGCAGAAAGCGCCCACTCAATGTTAGTCTAATGCGCTAAAGTTCTGATTGGTCTGGGTGCTAAAGAATGAGCATAGCCACTCGTGTCAAGTTTCAAAGGCTGACCATTAAGGCTGAGTGTTATCAAGCAATACATTTCAGAAGCAAGGTCAAAGTCAGAAACATAACCAGAGGTTCCAGGAAGATTCAGTGGTAATCCAGTAAAATGGTCAGGCAAGCTAAATTCAAGCCAGAGGTTCCAGAAGATTAAGCGATAATCCAATACAGTGGTCAAACGAGCCAAGTTCAAACACAGTTCAAAAAAGAATAGTCAAAGTCAAGCAGAGGTCATACACAGTGAAACAATGACTTCTGAAGCACACCCAATGACAAAACTAAACAATTGGGCACCAGAAATAGAATTAATAACAATTTATAGAAAAATTGGTGTGAAAAAACAAATTATCTGGTGCGGTAAAACAATGAGTAGTAGCGGGCACCATATAACAGAGCCCCTCCCTCAAGGGATCTCTCTCGGAACCTTCCGGGGCTTATGAGGGAACATGTTGTGAAAGGGTGCAAGTAACTGTGCTGCTGGATAACTGCCAGGGACTTACAAGCTCCTCACAGTAATTTGATAACCCTTCCAGTCCATAAGATTTTGCACTCCTTGACCACACCAGCTAGAATCAAAATGCTGATCACATCAAAATCATTTTGTTTCTATTTATTGCAAGAGGATGGGGAGGTTTAGTGAACTGAGTACAAATTGCAAGCAGCATGTTTCAGTAGTGAAATACTGGCTAACTTTGCATAGATTTAGGTAGGGCTTATTTGTAGGCCACTGGGTTAAAGGGACAGGAAACCCCAAAATTTTCTTTCATGATTTGGATAGAAAATACAATTTCAAGCAACTTTCCAATTTACTTCTATTATCAAATTTGCTTCATTCTCTTGTTATCCATTTCTGAAGGAACATCATTAGACTAATGGCAGCTAGTTAGCCAATCACAAGAAACAAATGTTTGCAGGCACCAATCAGCAGCTAGCTCCCACTAGTGTAGGATATGTGTGTATTCTTTTTCAACAAGGGATACCAAGAGAAAGAAGCACATTTGAAAATAGAAGTGAATTTAAAAGTGTCTTAAAATCACATGCTCTGTATGAATCATGCACGTTTTATTTTGACTTTCCTATCCCTTTAACTCGATGTAGGATTCTAAAGGTGCCTACAAATCTAGGACCCAACTTAGCAGATGGCTGTTTCAGTTTATGATATTTGGTAGATAGCCAAACTGGATCACATGGTATAAAAAGCATAAGGCAGGCAATGTAATGTATCAGTAATGTAAGGTTAAAGGGACATGAATCCCAACATTTTTTTTTTCATGATTCAGACAGAGAAGACAATTCAAACAACATTCCAATTCACTTCTGTTATCTAGTTTGCTTCATTCTTTTGATATCCTTTGTTGGAAAAATAGCAATGCATATGGGTGAGCCAATCACACGAGGCATCTATGTGCAGCCACCAGTCAGCAGCTGCTGAGCCTATTTAGATATGATTTTCAACACAGGATATCAAGAGAATGAAGCAAATTAGATACATTAAAGTACATTTGAAAGTTGTTTAAAAGTGCATGCTCTAAAAATGCCTCTCTAAGCTTTGTAAGTGTTGAATGAGCTACAAATGAGTCTGCAAAGAGCTTACCTTAACTACCTAATGGTAGTTCCATAGTTCTTCTAGCTAAAGGAGAGATTAGGATAGGGAAAGCATACAGAGGAGAGGACTTCAGAGAGGCGTTCCAGGAGGAGTTTCTGGCAAGTTCAACGAAAGATAGTAATCTGGACCATTTGTTGTTGTTTCTGCAGTTACTGTAATTACATTATAGCTTTCTAAATCTTGATTAATATGTTTCTCAATTGCCAAAATTAAAGGGACAGTTAACCCAAAAATGTTCCCTTTAAATTGTTCCCCATGGTCCATTTTACCTGCTGCATTGTATTAAATTGTTTATAAATAGCTCCTTTACCCTTATTTTGTTTAGTTCTAGTTTAGTTCTAGTTCTATATACTGAAGTCTATTGACATGCCTATGTAAACACAGTCGGCCGAAGAAATTACAATCCCAGTGGGGTGCAGGATAGTAAAGTAATACAATTTTAATTTTCCATTGTTCTTTTGAAGTATTGAGCTTTGGTTTACAAACAGATATAAGACAAGGAAGCAAGTCTGTGTACATAAAGTGATAACATAATGAGATATATTACCTGCAAGCTCAACCCATTTTAATGGGTTGTTATTTAAATGCACAAAACCAGCTAATTCATATACACAAATAAACTTGAAAATGCAGTTTCTCATAAATTTTAAGCTCTGCAGCTGGTATAACAAGTCGATAAAAGTACATTAACCCCTTAATGACCACAGCACTTTTCCATTTTCTGTCCATTTGGGACCAAGGCTATTTTTACATTTTTGCGGTGTTTGTGTTTAGCTGTAATTTTCCTCTTACTCATTTACTGTACCCACACATATTATATACCGTTTTTCTCGCCATTAAATTAACTTTCTAAAAATACCATTATTTTCATCATATCTTATAATTTACTATAAATTTTTTTATAAAATATGAGGAAAAAATGGAAAAAAACACACTTTTTTTAACTTTGACCCCCAAAATCTGTTACACATCTACAACCACCAAAAAGAAAACATGCTAAATAGTTTCTAAATTTTGTCCTGAGTTTAGAAATACCCAATGTTTACACGTTCTTTGCTTTTTTTGAAAGCTATAGGGCCATAAATACAAGTAGCATTTTGCTATTTCCAAACTACTTTTTTTCAAAATTAGCGCTAGTTACATTGGGACACTGATATCTTTCAGGAATCCCTGAATATCAATGGACATGTATAAAAAATTTTTTAGAAGACATCCCAAAGTATTGATCTAGGCCAATTTTGGTATATTTCATGCCACCATTTCACCGCCAAATGCGATCATATACAAAAATTCGTTCACTTTTTCACAAATTTTTTCACAAACTTTCGGTTTCTCACTGAAATTATTTACAAACAGCTTGTGCAATTATGGCACAAATGGTTGTAAATGCTTCTCTGGGATCCCCTTTGTTCAGAAATAGCAGACATATATGGCTTTGGCATTGCTTTTTGGTAATTAGAAGGCCGCTAAATGCCGCTGCGCACCACACGTGTATTATGCCCAGCAGTGCAGGGGTTAATTAGGGAGCTTGTAGGGAGCTTGTATGGTTAATTTTAGCTTTAGTGTAGTGTAGTAGACAACCCAAAGTATTGATCTAGGCCCATTTTGGTATATTTCATGCCACCATTTCACAGCCAAATGCGATCAAATAAAAAAAAAACGTTAAATTTTTCACAATTTTAGGTTTCTCACTGAAATCATTTACAAACAGCTTGTGCAATTATGGCACAAATGGTTGTAAATGCTTCTCTGGGATCCCCTTTGTTCAGAAATAGCAGATATATATGACTTTGGCGTTGCTTTCTGGTAATTAGAAGGCCGCAAAATGCTGCTGCGCATCACACGTGTATTATGGCTAGCAGTGAAGGGGTTAATTAGGAAGTTTGTAGGGAGCTTGCAGGGTTAATTTTAGCTTTAGTGTAGAGATCAGCCTCCCACCTGACACATCAGACCCCCTGATCCCTCCCAAACAGCTCCCTTCCCTCCCCCACCCCACAATTGTCCCTGCCATCTTAAGTACTGGCAGAAAGTCTGCCAGTACTAAAATAAAAGCTTTTTGGGGGGTTTAGGTTTTAAAAAAAAAAAAATAATAATTCTTCTGCTGTGTAGGACCCCCCTTAGCCTCCAACCTCCCTGATCCCCCCCAAAACAGCTCTGTAACCCTTCCCTATCTGCCTTATTGGGGGCCATCTTGGGTACTGGCAGCTGTCTGCCAGTACCCAGCTTGCACAAAAAAGGGCTTTTTTTTTTTTTTCTTAGTGTTTTTTTTTTCTGTAGTGTAGCTTCCCCAAACACCCCCCACCCCCCACCACAAACCCCCACCACCTCATTGATCGTATTTTTTTTTAACGTTTTTTAACTGATTGCCTTTTTCTGTAGTGTAGCGGTTCCCACCCGCTCCCTCCCCGTGCACGCGCCCGCCCCCGCCCTCCCGTGCACGCGCGCGCATCCGTGCGCACCCCCGGGCATCCCCGCCCACGATCCCGCCCGCCTCCACATCTCCAGGGCCATCGATGGCCGCCACCCGCCTCCCGGTACTGCTCCCACCCACCAACGAAGGAAGCCACCGATCTCCGGTGCAGAGAGGGCCACAGAGTGGCTCTCTCTGCATCGGATGGCTTCAAAAGGTTATTGCAGGATGCCTCCATATCGAGGCATCACTGCAATAACCGGAAAGCAGCTGGAAGCAAACAGGATCGCTTCCAGCTGCTTTCCACACCGAGGACGTGCAGGGTACGTTCTCAGGCATTAACTGCCTTTTTTTGAGGACGTACCCTGCACGTCCTCGGTCGTTAAGGGGTTAAGGGGAAAAAAAACTATTTTACAATATACTGTCCCTTTAAGAAACGAACTGTGGGCCTCTATCAGAAACAATCTCTTTAAGAAATGTATGAAGTTTCTCCACATGTTGCAGGAACTGTTTCTGCCATCCCTTGAGAAGAAAGTAATACTTTGAGAGGAATAAAATACAACATCTTAGTTAATCTATACATTCAGATGCTGATAAAGGAAGAGGGTTTTAATTAGGGTTGCACCGATACCGATACTAGTATCGGTATCGGTGCCGATACCAAGTATTTGCATGAGTACTTGTACTCGTGCAAATGCACCGATACTTAAACCGATACCTCCAATTCCTACCCATACGCCATCTTGTGACGTTTTTCAAACTGCATGTTCCCATTTCATTTTAAGCTTTAGTGGAGACTTAACTAAAAATTGTTCACTTCTGTTCTGCCAATACAAATTGCTGTTATTTGTATTATTGTACGTCAGAGCAGTGCTCCAAAAGCTGCTACTTTACAGAAAGATCACTGTACCTCATTCAGACAAACCCCTGAGGTACTGGGCAGTTAATAAACTGAGATTTAATGTCCCAAAAATATCTTTCTGACCCATGCAGTAGTGTGAAAAGTGAAAGACTGTTCAGCTTGGCGTCAAATGTCCTTACTGATAGCAGAAACAGACTTGCAGCTGAACATGCAGAGATGCTTCTGTTCCTTAATAAGAACTTGCCACTAACTTTTGAAAAATTATTCTAATTGATAGATTGCCTGTTATACTGCTAGTTCTCATCTTGAACAATTATGCTCAAAACATACTGTACTCTGAGGAACATCTTTAGCCAGGGCTGGACTGGGAATATAAAGCAGCCCTCAAAAAATATGAAGACCAGCCCTATTTTCTGTTGAGTCAGTAGAATGCAAATGCCACATTTTTTTCAAAGGGGATTACTGGGTACTCCTTCCCCAATATTATTTTCAAAATTAAATTATATAACTTTTTATTAAGTACAAATGTCAGATTGATGAGTTATATAGGCATCCTACAACCCAATTACATCCAGTAATCACCCCTTTAAATTGTAGCTTTCCAGCCCCAGCTGCTGCAGCTGTTATTTATTTTTGTTATTATTAATATATGTTATTGTAATATTTTTATTTATCAACATGTTCTGTGAACTTTGTGACAAGCACATAAAACTCTTTTATTATTTTAAAATGTCTTGAGTTACAGTTCATAATTATAAAGAAGCGATCTTAAATCATTAGTCTGTATTGTGCTTGGTAAACTGTCATGACATAAAAAAAAGTATCGGTAATTGGTATCGGTGAGTATTTGAAAAAAAGTATCGGTACTTGTACTCGCTCTTAAAAAAGTGGTATCGGTGCAACCCTAGTTTTAATGGTCTACTACAAAAGGGTATGCTATATGACATGGGATGGTATCAAAGGGGCATGTTTATGTGAGTGTATATATATATATATATATATACCTGTATATATATATATATATATATATATATATATATATATATATATATATATATATATATAAACACTACTGTGTACTGTAAAGGCAGGTGTGAAAAAATGTAGTATGCTAAAAAAAAAGTTATTTAATTAATTAATAAAATGCAAAGTGAGGAAACAGAAGAAAACTCTAAATCAGTTCAATATTTGGTGTGACCACCCTTTGCCTTCTAAACAATATCAGTGCTTCTAGGTACACATGCACAGTTTGTTAAGGAACTCAGCAAATAGGTTGTTCCAAACATCTTGGAGAACAAACCACAGTTATCTGTTGATTTAGGCAGCCTTAGTTGCTTCTGTCTCTTCATGTAATCCCAGACAGACTTTATGATGTTGAGATAGGATCTCAACAAGCAGAACTGTAGGAGGAAGTGTAAGGGAGGGTATAGAACAGGCTTGGCGGGATTGGATAGAGCCATCCCACCCTTTATGAGTGTTCTGTTTGCGTATGGTTTTATCAGGGAATTTTTAATGCTAAGGTAAATACCAGACCTATTGTTTTTACATCTTAAAGGGACACTTAAAGTGAAAGTAATTCCTAGCGTTGTACAAGCACTAGGATTTACTATTGAAACAAATAAAGGGAACTTTCATTCATGAAGTATAAGATACTTCATGTAGAAAGCTCCTTTATTTGATTCAATCGATCGCCGCTCTTAGCTGCTACAGCAGCCCACGGCTAAATAATTTTTTGGCTAAGAGGTGACATTTTCACCTCTTAGCCAATAGCTGTGCGGTAAATCTGGCTTGGCGCCCATGGGAGCCGGATTCACTGCCTTGATAAAGCTGCTAAGCGAAACGTACGTCGGAGTTGGAACTTTTATATACTTTTATCTCACCATACGTCTTTCTCTTGCCTATAACGCCAGAGGCGGGGCTATTCCTTGCTGGTATCAGTTTGTAGATGGTTAGCGGTTAATCTTCTGCCTTCCATCCGCATACATCCAGCATATAGGTTTGCTCAGTAGAGCGATAATCACTGTATTGTCACTCGCTAGTCCTCAATATACGGTGTTGGTTGTGCATTTGTGACGTTTTATGTTTTTAATAAATTATACTTTTATATATCTTCGTGTGAGACACTGTTTATCTATACTGTTTACCTACCAGTATAAAGTAGGTGTGCGCATGACCCTGAGCTTGGATTGGCTCCACCAAATGTGAGTAATTACTCGTTAACAAATTCTTCAGTCACTTCAAGTGTGTTACAGAATTACGCTATGTTGTGCTTCTCTTCTCATTTCTTCTGAGAACAAAGCGGAAGACATTGATTGCAGAAGATTCTCTGGGAAGTGAATATATCCTTCTAATTAATCTTATGAACTACTAGTTCACTATTATCCACTATTTTCACATTTATTTTATTCACTTTTTTATTTGTGATTTACTTGGTACATTTATCTTATTTCCCTTTCTAGATATTTTCCTCACCCACCTATCAACTGACATAAATGTGTCTTTGAATGCTATATTATGGTTTCCTTTCCATGTTGGTTATATTAGAGTGGATACAGGGAGTGCAGAATTATTAGGCAAGTTGTATTTTTGAGGATTAATTTTATTATTGAACAACAACCATGTTCTCAATGAACCCAAAAAACTCATTAATATCAAAGCTGAATAGTTTTGGAAGTAGTTTTTAGTTTGTTTTTAGTTATAGCTATTTTAGGGGGATATCTGTGTGTGCAGGTGACTATTACTGTGCATAATTATTAGGCAACTTAACAAAAAACAAATATATACCCATTTCAATTATTTATTTTTACCAGTGAAACCAATATAACATCTCAATATTCACAAATATACATTTCTGACATTCAAAAACAAAACAAAAACAAATCAGTGACCAATATAGCCACCTTTCTTTGCAAGGACACTCAAAAGCCTGCCATCCATGGATTCTGTCAGTGTTTTGATCTGTTCACCATCAACATTGCGTGCAGCAGCAACCACAGCCTCCCAGACACTGTTCAGAGAGGTGTACTGTTTTCCCTCCTTGTAAATCTCACATTTGATGATGGACCACAGGTTCTCAATGGGGTTCAGATCAGGTGAACTAGGAGGCCATGTCATTAGATTTTCTTCTTTTATACCCTTTCTTGCCAGCCACGCTGTGGAGTACTTGGACGCGTGTGATGGAGCATTTGTCCTGCATGAAAATCATGTTTTTCTTGAAGGATGCAGACTTCTTCCTGTACCACTGCTTGAAGAAGGTGTCTTCCAGAAACTGGCAGTAGGACTGGGAGTTGAGCTTGACTCCATCCTCAACCCGAAAAGGCCCCACAACCTCATCTTTGATGATACCAGCCCAAACCAGTACTCCACCTCCACCTTGCTGGCGTCTGAGTCGGACTGGAGCTCTCTGCCCTTTACCAATCCAGCCACGGGCCCATCCATCTGGCCCATCAAGACTCACTCTCATTTCATCAGTCCATAAAACCTTAGAAAAATCAGTCTTGAGATATTTCTTGGCCCAGTCTTGACGTTTCAGCTTGTGTGTCTTGTTCAGTGGTGGTCGTTTTTCAGCCTTTCTTACCTTGGCCATGTCTCTGAGTATTGCACACCTTGTGCTTTTGGGCACTCCAGTGATGTTGCAGCTCTGAAATATGGCCAAACTGGTGGCAAGTGGCATCTTGGCAGCTGCACGCTTGACTTTTCTCAGTTCATGAGCAGTTATTTTGCGCCTTGGTTTTTCCATACGCTTCTTGCGACCCTGTTGACTATTTTGAATGAAACGCTTGATTGTTCGATGATCACGCTTCAGAAGCTTTGCAATTTTAAGAGTGCTGCATCCCTCTGCAAGATATCTCACTATTTTTTACTTTTCTGAGCCTGTCAAGTCCTTCTTTTGACCCATTTTGCCAAAGGAAAGGAAGTTGCCTAATAATTATGCACACCTGATATAGGGTGTTGATGTCATTAGACCACACCCCTTCTCATTACAGAGATGCACATCACCTAATATGCTTAATTGGTAGTAGGCTTTCAAGCCTATACAGCTTGGAGTAAGACAACATGCAGAAAGAGGATGATGTGGTGAAAATACTCATTTGCCTAATAATTCTGCACTCCCTGTATGTACATACATTTGCCTATATTCAAGTCGGATATTTATTAGGATGATATGAGTATATGTATATAGATGAATTATTTATCCATTTGATAACTACAATCTGGCATACATGGTATATCTCTGATATATAAGTAGATATAATAAACCTTCTCTATACATATACCCCTTTGCTGAGTCTTTACAAGTCCAAATTTGTTTGATAGCTCATACTTATATTTACATTATATATTTAGAATATGGTAACGCCTATATGCTATAGTATGGAGATACCAGTTAGCTTATGTACTTGATATGCATACTATCTCCCTCTAATTTTGTGATTGTTTCACACACTTTATTGTTCCGTATTTAGATGATTTTTCTCCTGTATGTATAGGGTTAAACTGAACTCTGGGCATGTTGTTGTTTTTAACAATGTGCTTCTTTTACCCAATGATGTTGCTGCAATTATGTATATATTGTATACCTGTGGCTGGCTCCAGTATGCTATGATTACGGCTTTGCCGAAATGCGTAAGCCCTGCCAGCCAGAGGTACCCTATCTCTAGCTTGTACTGACATCTTTTATGTCCTAATCTTTTACTTGCCAATAAAGGTTAAGTTTTAATTTCTAACGCTCTCGCCTTCTCCTTTGTGGATTTGCTATTGCCTGTGAGAGCCATACGGCTAGATTTAGAGTTGGGCGGTAGCCGTCAAAACCAGCGTTAGAGGCTCCTAACGCTGGTTTTTACCGCCCTCTGGTATTTGGAGTCAGTCAGGAAAGGGTCTAACGCTCACTTTACAGCCGCGACTTTTCCATACCGCAGATCCCCCTACGCCATTTGCATATCCTATCTTTTCAATGGGATCTTTCTAACGCCGGTATTTAGAGTCTTGGCTGAAGTGAGCGTTAGAAATCTAACGACAAAACTCCAGCCGCAGAAAAAAGTCAGTAGTTAAGAGCTTTCTGGGCTAACGCCGGTTTATAAAGCTCTTAACTACTGTGCTCTAAAGTACACTAACACCCATAAACTACCTATGTACCCCTAAACCGAGGTCCCCCAACATCGCCGCCACTCTATTAAATTTTTTTAACCCCTAATCTGCCGCTCTGTACACTGCCGCCAGCTACATTATCCCTATGTACCCCTAATCTGCTGCCCCTAACATCGCCGACACCTACATAATATTTATTAACCCCTAATCTGCCCCCCCCCAACGTCGCCGCTACCTTACCTACACGTATTAACCCCTAATCTGCCGACCGAACTGCACCGCTACTATAATAAATGTATTAACCCCTAATCCACCTCACTCCCGCCTCAATAACCCTATAATAAATAGTATTAACCCCTAATCTGCCCTCCCTAACATCGCCGACACCTAACTTCAAACATTAACCCCTAATCTGCCGACCGGAGCTCACCGCTATTCTAATACATTTTTTAACCCCTAAAGCTAAGTCTAACCCTAACCCTAACACCCCCCTAAGTTAAATATAATTTTTATCTAACGAAAATTTTTTAACTATTATTAAATAAATTAATCCTATTTAAAACTAAATACTTACCTGTAAAATAAACCCTAATATAGCTACAATATAAATTATAATTATATTGTAGCTATTTTAGGATTAATATTTATTTTACAGGCAACTTTGTAATTATTTTAAACAGGTACAATAGTTATTAAATAGTTAATAACTATTTAATAGCTAAAATAGTTAAAATAATTACAAAGTTACCTGTAAAATAAATCCTAACCTAAGTTACAATTACACCTAACACTACACTATCAATAAATAAATTAAATAAACTCCCTACAATTACCTACAATTAAACCTAACACTACACTATCAATAAATTAATTAAATACAATACCTACAAATAACTACAATGAAATAAACTAACTAAAGTACAAAAAATAAAAAAGAACTAAGTTACAAAAAATAAAAAAATATTTACAAACATTAGAAAATTCTTACAACAATTTTAAACTAATTACACCTACTCTAAGCCCCCTAATAAAATAACAAAGACCCCCAAAATAAAAAAATGCCCTACCCTATTCTAAATTAAAAAAGTTCAAAGCTCTTTTACCTTACCAGCCCTGAAAAGGGCCATTTGCGGGGCATGCCCCAAAGAATTCAACTCTTTTGCCTGTAAAAAAAACATACAATACCCCCCCCCAACATTACAACCCACCACCCACATACCCCTAATCTAACGCAAACTCCCCTTAAATAAACCTAACACTAAGCCCCTGAAGATCTCCCTACCTTGTCTTCACCTCGCCGGGTTCACGATCGGTCCAGAAGAGGGTCCGAAGTCTTGATCCAAGCGGCGGCTGAAGAACTCCATCATCGGGCTGAAATCGGAAGTCCATCATCGGGATGAAGTCTTCTATCAAGCCGCATCTTCAATCTTCTTTCTTCCGGAGCGGAGCCATCTTCTTCCCAGCCGACGCGGATCCAACCTCTTCAAGCGACGCCTACTCGCCGAATGACGGTTCCTTTAAATGACGTCATCCAAGATGGCGTCCCTCGAATTCCGATTGGCTGATAGGATTCTATCAGCCAATCGGAATTAAGGTAGGAATATTCTGATTGGCTGATGGAATCAGCCAATCAGATTCAAGTTCAATCCGATTGGCTGATCCAATCAGCCAATCAGATTGAGCTCGCATTCTATTGGCTGATCGGAACAGCCAATAGAATGCAAGCTCAATCTGATTGGCTGATTGGATCAGCCAATCGGATTGAATTTGAATCTGATTGGCTGATTCCATCAGCCAATCAGAATATTCCTACCTTAATTCCGATTGGCTGATAGAATCCTATCAGCCAATCGGAATTCGAGGGACGCCATCTTGGATGACGTCATTTAAAGGAACGGTTATTCGGCGAGTAGGCGTCGCTTGAAGAGGTTGGATCCGCGTCGGCTGGGAAGAAGATGGCTCCGCTCCGGAAGAAAGAAGATTGAAGATGCGGCTTGATAGAAGACTTCATCCCGATGATGGACTTCCGACTTCAGCCCGATGATGGAGTTCTTCAGCCACCGCTTGGATCAAGACTTCGGACCCTCTTCTGGACCGATCGGTGAACCCGGCGATCGCTAATGTAGGTAGCGGCGGTATACGGAGCGGCAGAGTAGGGGTTAAAAAAATATGCAGGTGTCAGCGATAGCGGGGGCGGCAGATTAGGGGTTAATACGTGTAAGGTTAGGGGTGTTTAGACTCGGGTACATGTTAGGGTGTTAGGTGCAGACATAGGAAGTGTTTCCCCATAGTAAACAATGGGGCTGCGTTAGGAGCTGAACGCTGCTTTTTTGCAGGTGTTAGGTTTTTTTTCAGCTCAAACAGCCCCATTGTTTTCTATGGGGGAATCGTGCACGAGCACGTTTTTTAAGCTGGTATTTAGAGTTGCAGTGGCGGTAAATATGCTCTACGCTCCTTTTTTGGAGCCTAACGCAGCCCTTCTGTGAACTCTAAATACCAGCGGTATTTAAAAGGTGCGGGGGGAAAAAAGCACGCGTAGCTAACGCACCCCTTTGGCCGCAGAACTCTAAATCTATCCGTTAGTATCCCTGCCACGTCCCTTTATTGTCTCCAGGAGGACTCTGAGTTTGTATATGCAATGCACTGAAGTGTTACAGAAGCATCATTGGATGACGGAGCGGTTTTACTTTTGCTTCTACGAGTTTGCTGTACCTTCTGATTGGAGAAGACCTATGTGTGACGTTGGTTACGTCATTTGCTGTGCTGTCCGGTTGGAGGAAATTTGTGTGTAGCATCGGATGCGCCACCTGGTTTGGCGTTGTTGCTCACTCCCTCTGCAAAAGATCCAATGGAGTCCCAGCAGCCGCACATGGGTATACTGTGCAGCCAAAGAGCTACGGAAGGAACCAATACCGCAAGCAATGGATTTGTGAAGTGTTACTCCCTCCCAGGACCTTGATTAGACCCGCAAGATATCGGAGCTTCGTGAGGAGGAGGTAAGATCTGTATCACTCCCAATTGTACTATATGTACTATATATATATAAGTGACTTTGTATATTGACCGAGTCCTCTGTGTATATGACACTTTTATTCCATTAGTGTTATTTCGAGATGGGACGTTTATTGAACTAAATTGCTTGGGTATTTCTCTCCCCTCACCCCCTCCCTCTTGTTTGGTATCACATAACAGAAGACATAGTGTTTAAACAGACTCTGACAGGATTAGTGTATAACACTACTGAAATAGTAAGATCCGGGTTAGTAGTACTGTATGTGCTCCTGAGTATTACACATATTTGGGCATTCATTGCAATTGATGGAAATCAAATCAATTGCAGTGCACACAGTAAAACTGCAGTATAGAACATTCTGTTACTGACAGAGAACTGTCGCGATCACTCAGCTGATCGCTCTTGCTTCTTCTTTCTTCTGCGCTTTTGCGCTATGCCACGTTGCCTAGCAACTCTGTACTGAGCCGTCCCTCTCTACTGACGTCAGAACGGCTTCTTATTCCGCCGTCTTTACTCCTCCGGTGCCTGTTTGTTCTCTTCTTTGGCTAAGTGAGTACATATATTTGAATTCTTGGTTTATGAACTTTTGCCTGTCTGACTTCGATTCTGCTTATCCCTACCTGCCTGATGTTACGTTGCTGGACATTGCTTGCTTGATTACTCTATTGGTTAACCCCTACCTGCCTGATTACACGTTGCTGGACATTGCTTGCTTGATTACTCTATTGGTTAACCCGTACCTGCCTGATTACACGTTGCTGGACATTGCTTGCTTGATTACTCTATTGGTTAACCCCTACCTGCCTGATTACACGTTGCTGGACATTGCTTGCTTGATTACTCTATTGGTTAACCCCTACCTGCCTGATTACACGTTGCTGGACATTGCTTGCTTGATTACTCTATTGGTTAACCCGTACCTGCCTGATTACACGTTGCTGGACATTGCTTGCTTGATGACTCTATTGGTTAACCCCTACCTGCCTGATTACACGTTGCTGGACATTGCTTGCTTGATGACTCTATTGGTTAACCCATACCTGCCTGATTACACGTTGCTGGACATTGCTTGCTTGATTACTCTATTGGTTAACTCCTACCTGCCTGATTACACGTTGCTGGACATTGCTTGCTTGATTACTCTATTGGTTAAACCCTACTTGGGGTCAGGTCCTGGTTTACTCTCACAGTGCTAGGGTGTAATTAACCTCATTCTAGCATTTGGGTCTGGCTCTGGACTTTTCCTATCCTGACAAGAACCCTCATATCACACATGTAACTTGTTATTGTCATTACACACTGTACACAGTGATACACTAACCCTCGCTGCACACAGTAAAACTGAAGTGTAGAACATAGAACTTGCTCCATTAAACAACCAGTAAGGTCTGTAGTCAAAGTGCATCGTTGCCTTATTGACACATCCACAATATTTCAAAGCAGCCTTTCCAGTCAAGGGCAAAATGTTGTACACCTGAATAAGACTCTGGTAATTGTGTAATGCTATTTGCATATAAGCACACTTAAAGGTGCAGGAACCTTTGTATCATACAGATCCATTGAGTTGCTCTATAAATTTCATATGAACATTCCAACCAGTGGTTGAAGATTGTGGTGTCTCAACCCTTGAATTCTGGGTTTATTTGTTCCTTCTACCATTCCCTATCAACCTTGTTCTTATTACTGGCTTTCAAGACCTTTAACTCTTTTCTAGACTCCACTTATTTGCCTAACCCCTTTTCTTGTATCCTGAACAAGTTTCCTGTCTTTAGTTTAAGACCCAGATTCTTTCTTTAACTGCACTTGTGCTAATCTGTGTTTGTACGTTATAGGGCCCCATTCGATATGCAGCGTCGCCCGCAAAAGCTGGCGACGCCAGATTTTGCACAATTTTGGTATCACATATACGTCGTAGCATACAAGTTACGCGCATATATTTCACCCTTCGCCTGTATTTTTTTTACCCATACACTAACATAGAACTACGCGCAATTTGGTATCCAATATACAGCGTAAGGACTTACGCGCGCAGATTTCAGAAAATCTACTCCATTCTCATCTCGCCACAAATTGCAGGCGCAGGAACCCTTGCACTGACTAAAACAACCAACGTAACTCCCTGGAAGCCTTAACAAACACATACATTTAAGCAGCATCTCAAGGTTAAAGGGGACAGTATACTATGATATTGCTTTTTTAAGGTTTATTTGTGTATTTGAAATAGTTTCAAGCCACAACATAATCAAATGGATTGAGCTTGTAGGTACTTTATCACATTGTTATATACAATATACATATACAATATACATATACTTGCTTATTTACTTTCAATTGTATTACCTTCATCTCTTTAGAACCCACTGGAGTGTAATTTATTCTAATGCTAACACAGCTTGGCACTGATGCCAAAATATATAAAGGGACAGTCAAGTCCAAAGAAAACCTTCTTCTTTTAAATAGGGCATGTTATGTCAAACTACTTTCAGATTTAATTAGAACACTTGCTTTGTTCTCTTGGTATTCTTGGTTTAAAGCAAAACCTAGGATGGCTCATATGATCATTTCTAACACCTTCTTGAAGGCTGCCTCTTTGCAATTGTGTCAAACCAATCACAGACACCACAACCTCTCACCTGCAGACTTAAAACACCTGATAATGCCCACCCTATCAGTAACATCACTACTATATATACTTATGTGTCAATTTATATTGGATGTGAGATACATTGATTTACATCTTAGAAGTGAATATTACTATATGTACCCTTCAGAAACAACTATTGTGGATGGGAGTTATAGTACAAGAATATGTCAGAAACAGGATAATATTACCTTTTTTGGGCCATTTCCACACAGGCCTTATTATATTTTTTTAAAATATTAGTGTACTAAAACACACCTCACATGGATGTGGATGACAATTATATGGTAAATAACAGAGGACAAGATTTATGGTGAACTATAAGAATATTTATTTCTTTTTAGGCTTCTTGGATGAGGGGGCTGAGGTAACTGTAGTGGATTTCCTTCGTCTCCTGGTTTGAGACGATTCAGATGTTTCTGCTGGAGTGCTGGCCACAGATGATAGGCTGGAGGCAGTGTCCTGCTGGTGTGTAAAGTGCTCAACCAACACACCCAAGAGTTGATTTTGTTCCCGCCCATCTATTGTCCATCTGCAAATCAGACAGAATTCGCATCATCTGCGACTGGTTTTGTACAATTCCATTTAATGATGCTGCCATGTCCCTCTGCAGCTTTATGCTACGCTTGAGTAACCTCTCTTGGCTCCTGTGAAACCTCTGTTGGCCTCTTTGTCTGCTCTTGCAGCTTGTTATGAGCCTCCTCTGTAGTGAAATGTATTCCTCACCCAGGGGAGAAAACAGTGCATCCACAGGCTCTTCAGCAGCAGGGCTTCTAGGTGCTTGATGTGCAGGTCCAGCTGATTCTGCTGGTGCTGGTGGGACATCCTCAGCTGCATCTGCTGTTGCGACATCCTCAGCTGCATCTGCTGGTGCGACATCCTCAGCTGCATCTGCTGGTGCGACATCCTCAGCTGCATCTGCTGGTGCGACATCCTCAGCTGCATCTGCTGGTGCTTGAGTAATTCCAGCTATATGCTCATCTGCAGATGTTGGAGCTCTCCCAAGGGAAGAGGATGGTGGAGCTCTCCCAAGGGAAGAGGATGGTGGTGCTCTCCCAAGGGAAGAGGATGGTGGAGCTCTCAGGGTGGATTGGTAGTCCCATTGATGAGCAGTGTGTGACCACTCAGCATGTCCAGTTTGCCCTTCTTGGGACATACCTTGTGTGTAAAATCCATGACTGCCCTGATATTGTGTTGGGGGGGGGGTAAAGACATGTACCCTTTGTGGCTGACTTGGCTCCCCCTCAAAGCCAAAAGAAGAATATTCCTCTGGCCAGGGGTCATATGCCAATGGTGGTGGCATCACTTCCGGGTCCTCTACTGAAGCCATCCAACCCTGCTCATGCCTGGGAGCATAATGTTCAAGTTGTTGCCTGAAGACTGGTGGTGGTGGCTGCATGCCTCTGACTGGTGGTGGTGGTGGAGGTGGCAGCATGCCTGTGACTGGTGGTGGTGGTGGTGGAGGTGGCAGCATGCCTGTTTTCATCCTGGTGACAGGAGGTTCTGTGGAGGAGACAAATGATGAGAGGGATTAGTACAGTCATATATATATCCATGTGGGCATACAATGTACATTGATACATGCTAGGGCCTATACTCATTCTCATGTCAAACTCTATAACATGCATGTGCACAATGTGATTTGTGATATGAGGGATTTTTATCTGCACAGTATACAGGTATGTGTTTCATACAATAGTTATGTGTACATGTCAATGATGGAAAAAATGTGTTCTTTAAGTGACACTATGGTCACACAATTTACTTTAGCCTGATGTAGGCACAGAACCTGCTTTCTGAGCTAAAAGTATTGTGATGGCTATAGTGTCCATTTACTGAAAACTCTACATGTGGCTTGTGGCCTGTGTTACTCTGAGACATGTTAGTATTGCACTATTCCACCTCATATCATGAATTGCATTGTGTTAAGTAGCATTAATGTGAAATCTAATTGTAGATGTTTTTGTTAGTAGGCCAAATACCATGCTCCTCGTTGTGTACATGAATGTGTGACATTAAAGGATGTTATATCTCAAATACATATCATACTGGTGTGTGGGATGTTACTCACCAGCATGATGTGCTGTGGTTGCAGCCCCTGAGTCACGAGCCCCTGGAAGTCCACGGACTGCTGTGATACTCAGGGACCTGCATATCATCTCCTGCCAGGTGTTGTATTCTGTGTCCATGGGTGGACCACCGCCTGTTCCCCTCTGGTGCATGGCTTGCTGCCCCATCTTCTCTTTCACCCGCCTCTTACAGTCATTCCACCTTTTTTTAAGGCCCTCAACAGTCCTCCTCTGCGGGGCCACACTGTTGACGGCATCCTCTACCACCAACCATGCCGTTTTACGCCTTCTGGCAACGCCTTTGCCCTTCTCCTGGCCAAAGAGGGCACTGTGGTTGTCCATGATGGCCTGGACTAGGGCAACATTCTCATCGAATGAGAAATTAGGACATCTCATCCTTTCATCCTCTGTGGACACCTGGCTTGCTCCCTGCGATGTCCCTGGTGTGGGTTCCTCCCTATCCTCTCCCTCCTCCCCCCTTCTGTCCCCATGTGCACCCTCTGTCCCTCTCCTTGATGTGCCTGGTCTCTGGGGCTCTCGGGCATCTCCCCTCCCATCATCCCTTCTAGCTCTCCTTCTCACCACTCCACTTACTCCCTGACGGGGACCCCGCTGCTCCTCCTGTCCTCTACAATACTCCTCTCCCTGCCACTCCTCTCCCCTCCTCCCCTCCGCCCTACCTCTCCCTGCCATCCTCACACTACACACACTCACACTCACTCCCAGTTCAATCACACACAATCACAACCAAACACTCAGCCTATCACACTGTAAAATTGAAAAAAAATGTGTGAGGTGTTAGAAAAAAAAAGTGTTGTGTATTTTGTATATATATGTATCCAATATGTGTGCAATATGTAAAAAGATGTGTAAGTGTACAAGCTTAACCAACCAACAATGCGACCTAACTAGCTCCTCTGTTTGCGCCTCTCTCTCTACTCTGACTAATCCTCCACTCCACTGTAGTGTGCTGTAGCTCAACGAACCATCCAAACACACTGAAGAAAATGGCGGCTGTGCATGGGTTTATATATGACTTTTGAATAGCGTAATTTCGTTGCGCATTTTTAGATGGAGTCGCGGGTGATTTTTATGAGTGTTAGCCTAATTTGCATAAAACTACTCTTTATTGAGACTTTACGTGAACAAAATACAGGCGTAAGTTACTTGCGACGAGTAAAATGTGTATTTGCGCACTTTTCGGAAGAACACCAGTTTGTCCTACTTACGCCAGTTTAGCATCTGACGGCGCAGTATATGTAATACCCCGATGTGCGAGGAGAAACTACGGGCGGCGTGGGTTACCTCGCTTGCGCCGAAAACTACGCCGTATATCGGATCGCGCCCGTGGTGTATGGATTGGAAGAACTATCATGTGAACAGTAGAGAAAATGTGGTTGCGCCTGTTTCTATTAACCTTGTGATTGGGCAAACAGAAATGTCTGAAAGTGGAATATACGATTCTAAACTATAATTAAAAAACTGAAATGGATAAAAAATAATAATAATAAAAAACAAATGTGTAAGATATATCAATTAATATATAATATTGTCGATACTTCATAAAAAAATCATTCAAATATAGTAAAATAATACCTTTATTCAATATTATATCCCTCAATTGGTATCTATTTAAGTGCAATATATAATCTAAAAGTACATAAATATATAAATAAATAAATGACTGGCCAGTCAAAACAAACTAAACTAAATATATAAATATATTTTAAATGAATTGGTATACTGCATCAGTAACCTTAGGGAACCATTCGAGCAATATATATACACAATAGATAAAAAATATATATATTTATAAATACATAAACAAAAAGTTCTAATCCAAAAAATATATTTAAAACGTTCTTTTTAAACCCAGAGAAAAATCTATGAAGCAAGCTGTTTTTAATTGCGGCTATGGGTTTCAATATGGATGCATATATCCCTAATGTAATCTACTTTTACTATATTAAGTATACCCCTGTAGCAGAGTAAGGCAAAGAATTTTTCCAATTTCTTAGAATATCCGATGAACAAGTCTCAGAAAGTATTTCAGCAAATACCGGTAAATGCTATTTTTAGTGTGAATCCATTTGTAAAAACAAAGTCAATATTGTACTATATATCCCAGCGAAGTCTTACTTTTTGTTAGGGAAGAGCAAACTCCTGGGTTACCATATGCTCAAATGTCTCCGCTATCTTGTTCTGTAGCGTTTTTTCTCACGCTGGCGGAAGTGAGCTCAGGATACAGGCAGGTCCGTCCCTTGAAGTCGTCCGTCACCAACGTTGTTTCAGTGACTCGGTATTGCAACAGATGATATCCCCAGACTTCGTTGTCTAGTTGAATTGGAAAAAAGGTTTAAACGCTAAGCGTTTCAGCTGCTACTGCAGCCTTTTTCAAGCGATATGATCTTGCCTTCTCTGTCGGTTTAATTTATTCCTCTCCAAAGTCTCTGATTGGATAGTTTTATAATTGCTGAATAATTTCATCGTAATGGTTTTGAAACAAACTTAATTGATCTTAACCAATGTAAAAAACTGTAAAATATACATGAATTAACTAAACATACAGAAAAGTTTTTTTTAGATGTCTATTAGAACTTGTGTGCCTATATATGTTTAATATTTATTCAATAAAGGGATTTGTAAATCATCTTATGCAAAATTATAGTAGGATTTAAATTTGAAATATATGGCAACAGTGTTCCTAAAAATATAAAAATAACACTAAGAGAGAAGAAGATAAAAGAAAAAAAAAAAGAGAAAAAAATAAGAAAAAGAGTTTTAAAAAAAGTTGATATCTCTAATACATTTCAGGTAGGATTTGAACTCATGGTCTTTTGGAGAAGGGATAACGACCTAACCATTAGGCTATAACCATAGCAATGACGGTAGAGGAGTTTGTATAATTAGAATCTTTATTACAATCAGAATACATTTCCTGTTTAACCTACTGGATCTCCTTTTTGAAATTTGTTTGATGCAAGAAATATTTTCCATATATGTGTCAGCCTGTGGAAGGTAATCTCACCCCTGTAAAGGAGAGAGGGAATTTTTAGGACCACAACTGCAGGCTTAGGAGTGTTGTGAAAGTATCAGTGATTCTGTGTAGGTGAGGGAAGGCAGCAAGGTTCAGAATCATTAGATACAGTTCACTTTTATTATAAGGATAGGTATGACAATGGCTGAGACCTCAGAGCGTATAGCCCCACTCAGTATTGACAAACTGATTCCCACATATAACATACATGCAATTGCAATGTTAAAGTTTTAGATAGACAATATCTGATCATATTTGGCAGCAGACATAGTTATATGAAATTAAGGCAAAACAGAGCTCATGAGATTTAGGCTGTACTTAGGTATTGAGACTGAACAATTTAGAATATAAGTAGTATTAGAGCTTTTAATTTTGAAGGTAACCTAAATAAGATTCTGAGACATGTCAGGAGTAATTACTGAATATTCGTAAGTTACTGCGGTATTTGTATGAAGGAAGCGCTTTTGAAACTTACTAATAGAAGTAATGGGTGAGCGGTGTCCGGACAGAGAGAAGTTCCCCTGCAGAGTTTGGGAAAATTGCAGCGTGTGCGATGGCGTGTGACGTCACCGCTTGCCGGTTCCGGTCTTGTGTTTGGTAGAGAGGTGAGCTGCGTCTGTCTCATAGGTTGCAAGGAGGTTAGAGGGTGAGAAGCTGGATTCAACAATCAAGCAATTTGGTATGAGTAGGAGGGAAATTTAAACGGCTTGTTGGGGAGGAGTTATGTAAGTGTGAAAAGACACAGCTATACAAAGGATAAGGCAAAGAACTTAGGCAGTTATGACAGGACCCCCCCCCCAATGATCAACTCCGGGGATCGAGTCCGGGACGATCAGGATAACGTTCATGGAACCTGGCCACCAAACGGGGGGCAGAGAGATTGGAAGCCGGTTCCCAGGAGTCCTCCGAATCAGGGTAGCCCTTCCAATGAACCAGATACTGAAGCTGCCCTCGAAAGCGTCGGGAGTCCAAGACATCTTGTACCTCATACTCCAGGGTGGCATCCTGCAGATGAGGAAGTAGAGGAATAGAAGGATCATGGTGACGAAGTTGTCTATAAGGCTTGAGGAGAGACACATGAAAGGTAGGATGGGATTTCAGATTTGCTGGTAATGCGAGGGTAACAGCGTTCATATTCACAATTTTTATGATGGGAAATGGTCCAATGAAGCTGGAAGATAATTTCCTGGAAGGAAGGGGTAAATGTAGATTACGTGTTGATAACCAAACGTAGTCACCTACTCTATATTTAGGCGAGGGAATCCTTTTTTTATCAAAATGAAATTTATATCGATCCTTGGCGATGCGAATATTTTCAGCAGTTAATGAAAAAGATTCACTAATAGTGTTGATGAGGTCATTCACAACAGGACAGGTGTTGCTGTCCATAGAATCCCATTCAAAAGAAGGATGGAAACCATAATTAATGAAGAACGGTGTGAACTTAGTAGAGGAATGGACGGAATTATTGAAGGCGAATTCTGCGTATGGTAGTAGTTGGGTCCAGTTTTCTTGTTTAGCTGAAATGAAACATCTTAGATATTGTTCAATGCACTGGTTTGTCCTTTCAGTCTGGCCATTAGTTTGGGGATGGAAAGAGGTACTGAGACGTCTAGAAATACCCAGTGAGTGACAAAGTTGTTTCCAGAATTGGCTGGTGAATTGAGTCCCCCTATCAGAGGTGATACTATTCGGAAGTCCGTGATACTTGAATATATGATGGATCATTAAGGAAATGGTTTCAGAAGAAGTTGGCAGCTTATGGTAGGGCACGAAATGTGCCATTTTACTAAATAGGTCTACGACTACTAATATGGTGTTATTCCTTTCAGAAATAGGTAGGTCGACTATGTAGTCGATTGCTATGTCCTTCCAAGGACGGTCAGGAGTCGGTAATGGGATCAATTTTCCGTAAGGGGGAGTCCTCCCTTTTTTTGTAGTTTCGCAGATTAAGCAGGTTTTAACGTAATCCTCAACATCGGAGAGGCAGGTAGGCCACCAAAAGAATCTGGAGACTAATTCTTGAGTTTTCTTTATGCCCATGTGTCCAGCAGATGGAGAATCATGTAAAGTTTTTAAGACTGTTGCTCTGAGACTGTTGGGTACATAGATTTGTTGTTGATAATAATACAACCCATCCGAGTGTAAATCCAAGACCTGTAATGGTTTATTTGAGTCAGCCTGTTGTGCTGATTTGAACTGAATGTTTTGTTCTGTAGTTAAAGCTAAGAATCTGTCAAGAGGAATTAGGGGTGAAAGGTTTGGATGTGACACTTGGTCCACCAAGTGTCTTGAAAGGGCATCAGCCTTCTTGTTCTTGTTTGCAGGACGGTAGGTGATAAGATAATTAAATCTAGCCAAGAATAGGTTCCATCGGACCTGCCGTGCGCTAAGAGTCCTATTAGATTGTAGGTATTCTAGATTTTTGTGATCCGTGTAAATCAAGATTGGAAGAAGGGTCCCTTCTAGAAGGTGTCTCCATTGTTCCAATGAAGTTTTGATTGCTAACAGTTCTTTATCACCAATTGGGTAGTTTATTTCAGCTGAATTAAGAATACGTGAATAGAAGGCAACAGGGTGCAGAGGGTCTTTTGGAGTCTGCCTCTGTGAGAGGATTGCTCCTAAAGCATAATTAGATGCATCCACTTCCAAGATGTACTGCAACTCAGAATTAGGGAATTGGAGGATAGGGGCCGTAGTGAAAGCTTTTTTTAAGAAGTTGAATATTTCTTCTAAATCATCGTTCCATCTGAAGTGTGTGTCAGATTTGGTCAAGTTAGTTAATGGTCTTGTCAAGTCAGCGAAATTTTTAATAAACTTTCTGTAGAAATTGGCGAAACCCATGAACCTTTGTATATCCTTTTTACTTTTTGGGGAAGGCCAATTTTGAATTACCGATATCTTATCATTATCCATCTGGATCCCTTGGGGTGATACAATATAACCTAGAAATTTAATTTCTTTGGAGTGAAATAAGCATTTTTCTAGTTTAACATAAAGAGAGTTCTCTCGTAACCGTGTTAATACTAGGGTGACATGTTTGATGTGTTCAGTAAGTGAGGTAGAGAAAATGAGTATGTCATCCAAATATATTACCATAAATAAATCCAAAAAATCCTTAAAAATATCATTTATGAAGTACTGAAAAGTAGCCGGGGCATTACAGAGGCCAAATGGCATCACAGTATATTCAAAAAGGCCGTAACGTGTACGGAATGCTGTAAGCCATTCATGACCCTCCTTGATACGTACCAAGTTGTAAGCCCCTCTTAGATCCAATTTAGTGTATATAGTAGCATTTTGTAATCTATCAAGGAGTTGAGGAATTAAAGGCAGTGGATAGCGGTTTTTTATTGTACGCTTGTTTAACTCTCTGTAATCAATAATGGGTCTTAGGGATTGATCTTTATTTTTAACAAAAAAGATACCAGCCCCAGCTGGGGAGGTGGAAGGACGTATAAAACCTTTCTTTAAATTATCTGCCAAATAAGTTTTCAGATGTTGTAACTCAGGATCAGAGAGGGGAAATATATGGCCGTAAGGTATATCAACACCTGGCAGGAGATCTATAGGGCAGTCATAAACCCTATGAGGGGGTAGATTCTCTGATTCTTTTTTGTCAAAGACATCAGCGAATGATATGTATTCCTTGGGGATTTGTAAAGGAACATCAAGTAAAATTTGTTCATGATGGAGACACAAATTTTTACAATAAGGAGAATTAAAGATAACTTGTGAAGTTGACCATTGTATAGTGGGATCGTGTTGTTTAAACCAACTGATACCAAGTATAATGGGATATAGAGGTGAGGGTATGACATCAAAAGTAAGAAACTCTGTGTGTTGGTCATGTGTGGTGAGCCTTAAAGGTATGGTGTGGTATAGGATGGGTCCTGATGTAATTTCATTACCATCAATAAAACGAAGTACACTAGGCACCATTTTCTTAACTAGTGGAATTTTATTTACAGTAGTGAATTGGTGATCTATATAATTGTGGCTGGCACCAGAGTCAAGGATTGCTTGTGAGTTGAGTCTTTGCTGATCCCACTGTAATAAGATAGGAAGGGAGCAATGATTAGATTGTGTTTGTTTAGCAGATAAACATATACTAGTGGTGTTCATCTTACCCTTCCTACGCTGTAATTGAGAGCAGTCCTTTACAGAGTGATCGATCCCTCCGCAATACATACAGAGATCTAAAGCTTTTCTTCTTAATTTTTCCTGTAGAGTTAATGGACCTCTGATGAAACCGAGTTCCATAGGGATTTCAGAGGCTTTTGTAGTTGTCTTAGGTGGAAGCAGAGTAGTAACTGTATGTTTAGTGGATGTTTCTAAGTGTGACCTTTCTGAGCGTCTCTCTCTGATGCGTCTATCTAATGTGATGCTAGCATCTATTAGGAGTTCTAAAGTCTCTGGGAGGGGTTGTCTGGCTAGCTCATCCTTGAGAGTATCTGAGAGGCCTAGGCGGAATTGATTGCGCAAAGAAAGGTCATTCCACTGTGTATCTGGGGACCATTTCTTAAACTCTGCGATGTAGTCCTCCACAGGCCTTTTATGTTGTCTCAGAGACCTCATTGCTGTCTCAGCAGACAGCTGTTTGTAGGGATCATCATAAAGCTGTCCCATTGCTTTAAAAAACTGATCAAATGAGTACAGCAATGGGTCATTAGTCTCAAAAAACAAATTTGCCCATATACGTGGTTCGCCACGCAGATAGGAGATTGTGGTGAGAACCTTCAAATGATCATTGAAGTATGTTTTAGGTTTTAATTGGAAATATAAGGAACATGAGTTTTTGAATTCCCTAAATTCTGAACGAATACCACTAAATGTTTGTGGAGGATTAGGTTGGGGTTCACTAGAACTAATACGTGTAGTGAGTGTATCAATTTTTTCATTGATGTATTGCTTTAGGGCAGAGTTTTCTAATTGTAGTGTATTTAACCCTGTTGTAAGTTTATCTACAGTTTGAGTTAATTTCTCTACATGAGATAATAAAGCTGCTGGGTCCATAATATGGCTTGATTGTTATTGTCAGCCTGTGGAAGGTAATCTCACCCCTGTAAAGGAGAGAGGGAATTTTTAGGACCACAACTGCAGGCTTAGGAGTGTTGTGAAAGTATCAGTGATTCTGTGTAGGTGAGGGAAGGCAGCAAGGTTCAGAATCATTAGATACAGTTCACTTTTATTATAAGGATAGGTATGACAATGGCTGAGACCTCAGAGCGTATAGCCCCACTCAGTATTGACAAACTGATTCCCACATATAACATACATGCAATTGCAATGTTAAAGTTTTAGATAGACAATATCTGATCATATTTGGCAGCAGACATAGTTATATGAAATTAAGGCAAAACAGAGCTCATGAGATTTAGGCTGTACTTAGGTATTGAGACTGAACAATTTAGAATATAAGTAGTATTAGAGCTTTTAATTTTGAAGGTAACCTAAATAAGATTCTGAGACATGTCAGGAGTAATTACTGAATATTCGTAAGTTACTGCGGTATTTGTATGAAGGAAGCGCTTTTGAAACTTACTAATAGAAGTAATGGGTGAGCGGTGTCCGGACAGAGAGAAGTTCCCCTGCAGAGTTTGGGAAAATTGCAGCGTGTGCGATGGCGTGTGACGTCACCGCTTGCCGGTTCCGGTCTTGTGTTTGGTAGAGAGGTGAGCTGCGTCTGTCTCATAGGTTGCAAGGAGGTTAGAGGGTGAGAAGCTGGATTCAACAATCAAGCAATTTGGTATGAGTAGGAGGGAAATTTAAACGGCTTGTTGGGGAGGAGTTATGTAAGTGTGAAAAGACACAGCTATACAAAGGATAAGGCAAAGAACTTAGGCAGTTATGACAATATGAGTATGATAAAATGCAACCCGCATCAATCTTTTGGTCACTAAATACATATCTATATTCAATAGATAACTAGATTATAGTCTATAAATAATATTACACATTCACCTTGCACTAATAGCGATCTAATTCGTGTATGTTAAAATTCAATTAATAAAAAGTTCATATAATTTATAGTAGAAAATCTAAAATATCTAATATATGGGCACTATTATATCTGGGAATATTATAAAATTAATATTAATATTAATATTAAAAAACACTGTTTAAAAATGAATGTAAAAAAGGGGTCAAATGAAAATCTATATTCAGTCCCTTAGGTTGTTTAGTCTCTAACTCATAGATCCATTTATACTCCAATTTAAGCAGCTCAGTTTGAATATCTCCCCCCCTCCAATCTTGGTTTAGTTTGTCTATAGCTATATATTTAAAATTCTTCAGGTTACAGTTGTCACAGGCTAAAAAATGTCTAGGCACAGGGAGGTCTTCATTTCTTTTCTCTGTAGCATTTTCTATTGATAAAATATGCTCCCTGGCTCTTTCTCTAACGGGTCTAGTCGACTCTCCTATATACTGTTTTCTGCATTTGCAATTAATAAGGTAAATAATGTTTTTATCTGTACATCTTATTAGAGATTTAATTTCGTATTCTTTACCAGTCACATTCAAGTGGAATTTTTTCTTTTTCTCTGAATGTCTGCAGGCTTTGCATGCCAGACATGGAAAAAAAGCCTTTTAGATCTTCTCCAAGTAGATCCTTATTCTTTTTCTTATTTTTATGTCTTTTTAGATCAGTTGGTGCTAATCTATTCTTTAAGTTATTAGCCTTTCTATAGACTATATTTGGAGTTTCACCTATTAGCCCTTTGAGTTTCTCATCTAATTTTAAAATGTTCCAATGCTTTTTAATGATCCTCTCCACTTTCTTATAATTATTATTATATTGAGTTACCAACGGTATGAAAGGTTTTTATTCTTTTTTTACTCCATTTCTTAGACCGTCTATAATATCCTTTCTATTAATCTCTTGTATTCTATTTATATCTTTGTCGATAGCAGCACTCTCATAACCTCTTTCAATAAACTTATTTTTAAGAATGGTAGATTGATCAAGATAATCTTTTTCACTGGTACAGTTTTTTCTTATAGGTAATATTTGTCCCTTTGGTATATTATGTTTCCATGTATGTAAATGGCAACTTTCTGCGTGTATATAATTGTTGCTATCAACTGGTTTGAAATGTGTTTTCGTGTTAATTTTGTTATTCTCTATAAAGATTTCTAAATCTAGAAATATTATCCTTTCTTTACTAATATCGTATGTAAATTTTAAGTTAATATCGCTTTCATTCATTTTATTAAAAAAATACTCAAATTGGGATTTATCTCCTCTCTAAACTATTAAAATGTCATCTATATATCTATTATAGGAGACCAGGTTCGCTCCAGCCACTGTGTTTGTTAAAAAATCTGTTTCCCAAAAACCCATAAAAAGGTTTGCGTAACTTGGAGCGAACCTGGTCCCCATTGCGGTTCCATAAATTTGGTCATAAAAAACATCTTCATAGTTAAAATAATTATGCGTTAAAATAAATTTGATACTTTCCAGAATAAAATTTCTATGTGGTACAATTAAATCTTTATCACTCTCCAAATAGTATTCTACTGCTCTTAGACCATCTATATGTCTTATACACGTATATAGTGACGTGACGTCACAAGTCACAAGCCACATGTTTTCACCCCATGTGATTTGTTCTAACAGTTTTATTACACTTGTTGAATCTTTAAGGTAACTGTCCAGATTGATTACATATTTCTGTAAATATAGATCAACATATTAAGATAAGTTTGAAGTTAATGACCCTATACCCGATACTATTGGTCGTCCCGGTGGATCTGTTATGGATTTATGAATTTTGGGTAGAATATAAAATAAAGGAATTTTAGGATATTGGGGTAAAAGATATTCTAATTCTTTGTCATTTAAAATATCGTTATTTTTTGCTTCAAATAGGATCATTTTCAGTTCTAATTTGTAGAAGCTGGTCGGATTTCTTACACATTTTTTTTAAGTTTTGGTGTCCCCTATGAGGTCTCTGCAAATGTTATTATAGTATTCCCTATCAAGTAGGACTATCCCCTTTATCCGCGGGTTTTATAATTATTTCTTTATTTTGTTTTAGAGCTTCTAGTGCATCTCGTTCTTTCCTATTTAAATTATGATCTTTCTGACTCATTTTTTGTTCTTTCATTTTCTTTAGGTCATCTAGTACCAGTTTCTCAAAAGTTTCCAGATAGGGACCTTTTTCGTGTTTTGGATAGAATATTGATTTCTTTTTAAGTCCTGAGTGTTTAATCTTATTTGTCTGTTGGATATTTTCTTCTATAATGTTTTTTTCAGCTGGTGTTTTCGAAAAATATATTTTTAAAGTAAGTGATCTAATATATTTCTGTACGTCTGTATAAGTATTGAATTTATTAATTTTATTACTAGGAGCAAACGATAAACCTTTGCTTAAGACTTCATTTTGTTCTTGGCTCAGACTGATCTTACTTAAATTATAAATACCTTTGAAATTTGTACTAGTATTTTTATTAGTTGTTTCTGCCTGTGTTTCTATTTCTTTTATTTCTTTTGGTATTTCTATCTTTTTAAATCTTCTTTCTATTTCTTCTTCTTGTCCTTTGGTTTTACGTAATAGTGTTCCTCTTGATCCTCTCTTTCTGACTCTTTTCTCTTTTTTGAGGTCTTGTTGTCCCTCTCTAGAGGTATTGGCTCTCTGCTCATTTGTCCTAACCCTAAAAAATCCCTGTTATAAGTATTGTGTTCTGTGTTGCCTGTGTTGGTCCTGTTATCTATGTCTATGTGTCTTAGTGGTTCGAACCTATTGTAAGATTCATAATTCTTATTACCATTTTGTATGGATCTATTTTGTGGTTGAAAATTCCTATAGTCATTTTATTGTATATTGTTATTTCTAAAATGAACATTCCTATTCTCATGGCCCCTAGAGTAAACATTCCTGTTGTTATAGTCCCTATCCCAATAATTATATTGATTCCTATACCCCTCATTAGGCTGGTATGTAGTATGTTTATAATCATATTGGTTTCTATAATTCTCATTGGGTCTACTGTTTCTGTTATGTCTATTGGACTCATTAGGTTTATAATTCTCATATTGCCTATTCACTCTATTTGTATTGTAAGGGACAGAAGTTGGATTTCTATAGGAATTTGTGTTAGATCTATTTACATAAGAATATTCAGTATAATGTCTACGATTATGATGAACTATTCTCCAGGGTGTTTCATCAGAGTGGTTTTGTTCTTTATTTATTTTAATATCAGTACCAGTATTTGAAACTTCGTTTTTTTCAATATGTCTATTGAATCTCCAAAAGTGTGTGCTAAAATATTTTTTACCTTCAGTGCCCTCAAAATGTTTATAATCTTCTCTATCTCTTTCGAACTTCTTCTTTTTCATATCTAATAATTGTTTTTTGCCTTATTCATCATCTCTTTTAGTTTTAATTCTTTTTCAAGATATTCTTTATCTAATTTGTATTTTTGCAACTGTATTTCTAATAAGTTAATCTCATTAACCAATTTTATTAATGTGTCTCCTCTAAACTCTTTTATCAACTCCATTAGTTTTATAGAGGCAGTCTCTAGAATATCTCTCCATTTTTTGATGAATGTTTCATCTTCCACCTTAAAAGAACACTGTTTTTTTATTCTTAATCCACGTGGGATCCTTTTTTGCTCAATATATTTTGTGAGGAAAGCGTACTCTATTTTTTGTCTCATTTCATTTGTTAGTTTTGATTCTAATTAATTCATTAATGAAGAGCAGTAGAATACTATTTGGAGAGTGATAAAGATTTAATTGTACCACATAGAAATTTTATTCTGGAAAGTATCAAATTTATTTTAACGCATAATTATTTTAACTATGAAGATGTTTTTTATGACCAAATTTGTGGAACCGCAATGGGGACCAGGTTCGCTCCAAGTACGCAAACCTTTTTATGGGTTTTTGGGAAACAGATTTTTTTAACAAACACAGTGGCTGGAGCGAACCTGGTCTCCTATAATAGATATATAGATGACATTTTAATAGTTTGGAGAGGAGATAAATCCCAATTTGAGTCTTTTTTTAATAAAATGAATGAAAGCGATATTAACTTAAAATTTACATACGATATTAGTAAAGAAAGGATAATATTTCTAGATTTAGAAATCTTTATAGAGAATAACAAAATTAACACGAAAACACATTTCAAACCAGTTGATAGCAACAATTATATACACACAGAAAGTTGCCATTTACATACATGGAAACATAATATACCAAAGGGACAAATATTACCTATAAGAAAAAACTGTACCAGTGAAAAAGATTATCTTGATCAATCTACCATTCTTAAAAATAAGTTTATTGAAAGAGGTTATGAGAGTGCTGCTATCGACAAAGAAATAAATAGAATACAAGAGATTAATAGAAAGGATATTATAGACGGTCTAAGAAATGGAGTAAAAAAAGAATAAAAACCTTTCATACCGTTGGTAACTCAATATAATAATAATTATAAGAAAGTGGAGAGGATCATTAAAAAGCATTGGAACATTTTAAAATTAGATGAGAAACTCAAAGGGCTAATAGGTGAAGCTCCAAATATAGTCTATAGAAAGGCTAATAACTTAAAGAATAGATTAGCACCAACTGATCTAAAAAGACATAAAAATAAGAAAAAGAATAAGGATCTACTTGGAGAAGATCTAAAAGGCTTTTTTTTTCCATGTCTGGCATGCAAAACCTGCAGACATTCAGAGAAAAAGAAAAAATTCCACTCGAATGTGACTGGTAAAGAATACGAAATTAAATCTCTAATAAGATGTACAGATAAAAACATTATTTACCTTATTAATTGCAAATGCGGAAAACAGTATATAGGAGAGTCGACTAGACCCGTTAGAGAAAGAGTCAGGGAGCATATTTTATCAATAGAAAATGCTACAGAGAAAAGAAATGAAGACCTCCCTGTGCCTAGACATTTTTTAGCCTGTAACAACTGTAACCTGAAGCATTTTAAATATATAGCTACAGACAAACTAAACCCAGATTGGAGGGGGGAAGATATTCAAACTGAGCTGCTTAAATTGGAGTATAAATGGATCTATGAGTTAGAGACTAAACAACCTAAGGGACTGAATATAGATTTTCATCTGACCCCTTTTTTACATTCATTTTTAAACAGTGTTTTTTTAATATTAATATTCATTTTATAATATTCCCAGATATAATAGTGCCCATATATTAGATATTTTAGATTTTCTATTATAAATTATATGAACTTTTTATTAATTGAATTTTAACATACATGAATTAGATCGCTATTAGTGCAAGGTGAATGTGTAATATTGTTTATAGATTATAATCTAGTTATCTATTGAATATAGATATGTATTTAGTGACCAAAAGATTGATGCGGGTTGCATTTTATAATACTCATATATGGAAAATATTTCTTGCATCAAACAATTTTCAAAAAGGAGATCCAGTAGGTTAAACAGGAAATGTATTCTGATTGTAATAAAGATTCTAATTATACAAACTCCTCTATCTGTCATTTCTATGGTTATAGCTTAGTGGTTAGGTTGTTATCCCTTCAACCAAAAGACCATGAGTTCAAAGCCTACCTGAAATGTATTAGAGATATCAACTTTTTTAAAAACTCTTTTTCTTCTTTTTTTTCTCTTTTTTTTCTTTTATCTTCTTCTCTCTTAGTGTTATTTTATATTTTTATATTTTTAGGAACAATGTTGCCATATATTTCAAATTGAAATCCTATTATAATTTTGCATAAGATGATTTACAAATCCCTTTATTGAATAAATATTAAACATATATAGGCACACAAGTATTTTTTCTAAGTTCTAATAGACATCTAAAAAAACTTTTCTGTATGTTTAGTTACTTCATGTATATTTTACAGTTTTTTACATTGGTTAAGATCAATTAAGTTTGTTTCAAAACCATTACGATGAAATTATTCAGCAATTATAAAACTATCCAATCAGAGACTTTGGAGAGGAATAAATTAAACCGACAGAGAAGGCAAGATCATATCGCTTGAAAAAGGCTGCAGTAGCAGCTGAAACGCTTAGCGTTTAAACCTTTTTTCCAATTCAACTAGACAACGAAGTCTGGGGATATCATCTGTTGCGATACCGAGTCACTGAAACAACGTTGGTGACGGACGACTTCAAGGGACGGACCTGCCTGTATCCTGAGCTCACTTCCGCCAGCGTGAGAAAAAACGCTACAGAACAAGATAGCGGAGACATTTGAGCATATGGTAACCCAGGAGTTTGCTCTTCCCTAACAAAAAGTAAGACTTCGCTGGGATATATAGTACAATATTGACTTTGTTTTTACAAATGGATTCACACTAAAAATAGCATTTACCGGTATTTGCTGAAATACTTTCTGAGACTTGTTCATCGGATATTCTAAGAAATTGGAAAAATTCTTTGCCTTACTCTGCTACAGGGGTTTACTTAATATAGTAAAAGTAGATTGCATTAGGGATATATGCATCCATATTGAAACCCATAGCCGCAATTAAAAACAGCTTGCTTCATAGATTTTGCTCTGGTTTTAAAAAGTAAGTTTTAAATATATTTTTTGGATTAGAACTTTTTGTTTATGTATTTATAAATATATATATTTTTTATCTATTGTATATATTGCTCGAATGGTTCCCTAAGGTTACTGATGCAGTATACCAATTCATTTAAAATATATTTATATATTTAGTTTAGTTTGTTTTGACTGGCCAGTCATTTATTTATTTATATATTTAAGTACTTTTAGATTATATATTGCACTTAAATAGATACCAATTGAGGGATATAATATTGAATAAAGGTATTATTTTACTATATTTGAATGATTTTTTATGAAGTATCAATAATATTATATATTAATTGATATATCTTACACATTTGTTTTTTATTATTATTATTTTTTATCCATTTTAGTTTTTTAATTATAGTTTAGAATCGTATATTCCACTTTCAGACATTTCTGTTTGCCCAATCACAAGGTTAATAGAAACATGCGCAACCATGCGTTCTCTACTGTTCACATTATCTATCCATTATCATTTTTTTTTAGGTTTTATTGATGTAGTTTGGTTGCTTAGTGGAATAACTGAGAAACACTAGTACTAATATCTTATATCTGTTTTTCTTGGAAGAACTATCATATGGTTTCATGTCCTACAAGCTGTACAGGTCTGATAATTATGTTTAATGTAGGTATCAGTTGCTGATATAACCATTATGGATACAAGGGGGGGGTACCCTGTGTAGTATTGGTTTGATAAGCAACTTCCTGCAAATAAATAAGCTTCACATTGTGCAGACCCTTAGTGATATAAGGAAACAATTGCTCTGGTGTGAGGTAACGGTCTATCCTTCTGCCTGCACCCCTAAACCACTTGAGAGCGTGCTGTGCCATGATGAACAGAGATTCAGATGCATTTTAAATTTCTCTTTTCTATTTTGAGGTGACTTTGCAGCTCGGAGTGCTAGGGTTACAGCATCAAATTTGCGTCATTCGTTTGGTATCCTTTTGTTGAAGGCGCAGCAATGCACTACTGGGAGCTAGCTGCACACATCTGGTGAGCCTATGACAAGAAGCATATATGTGCAGCCTCCAATCAGCAGCTAGCTACCTGCAGTGTATTGCTGCTCCTGAGTCTCCCCTAGGTATGCTTTTCCACAATGGGATACCAAGAGAACAAAGCAAATTAGAGAATAGAAGTAACATTTAAAGTTGTTTAAAATTTGCATGCTCTGTATGAACCACTAAAGTTTTATTTTTACTTTACTGTCTCTTTAAGTATGATAATGAACCCCTGAACGTAATGGCAGAATCTGAGGGTGTTATGTATAAACCAGATCTGAGTACAGACCTAACAGGTTGCTTATGTGTATAAGAAGAGGAATGAAAAGGATATTGTACTAAAATCTGTATTTAAATCAAACACCATAAATGGATAGTAGAAAATATCATGACATTTAATTTGAATGAGGATCTGTTCTCCTTTAGTTTAAAGTAATAGAGAAAATGAAAGAAATGAAAGAAAATGTCTAATCTATATCTCTAATAGCAAATTGCTTCATATCTGGGAGGACCCACAGCATCTCCCTGCAAACTAATGATGAATTACAACTTGCTTAATGTGATCACCAATTTTATTGTAGTATTACCGTCTACAAAGATATGAAACCAGTAGTCTGAGAAATAGATCTTTCTTTTTAGTTATGGGATCTCTTGTTTCTAGATGAGACTAGTTACACACTATTTTACTGCCCCTAGTGGTATCTAATATTACAGAAAGAAAGTGTTTAACAAGATGAGCATGATATTTATTAAGAAGGAGTAAGTGAGACTTTATAAACTAACTTCAGTGCATTATATTTACAGTTAAAGGACAGAAGTACATTTCAGTTTTCCATAGAAGCATTTTTACCATACACTTGTATCAGCACTAGCAGTGTTCCCTCTAAGGCCAGTTTTGTGTGCGGCTCAACAGTTAATAAGACAATCATACCTTGCAGTCTGCAGTGTTTGCTCATTGCAGGGTGCGGTTACCTAATTAACTGTTTCACTGCTGGGCTGCACACACAACTGGCCTTAGAGGGAACACCGATCAGCAGAAATGCTTCTGGTAAAAGTTATAAGTATTTCAGTCATAGCTTTTACTGTACATGGAGCATATCTACATATGCTTCATACACCGGACTCTAAATACGGCACCTGCTGAAAAAACATATAACACATGTTTGCATTATTGCTGATAAATATAAGCCACCAGTAGCTCTCTGAGAAGGGGCAATATTTGAATGAGGGTGCATGGGGCATATGTACTGCATATATACTCCTTGTACAGTAATACATGTTACTGTGACATCATAACTTTTACTAGACGCATTTTGGCTACCACACGTGAACTGGAAAAATAATTCTGTTCAAAACTGGAATGTATGTGCATTTAAAGTTGAGTTGTATGTTCCTTGTACTGCACAATTAGAGTAAAGTATTGATGTTTTTATGATTTAAAAACTGATAAAAACTGACAAATTGAAATATCACAGAAAACTTGGATTCTTCACTGTGCAATGCTACATATGATATACAGAATCACTAACCCTAAACAATATGAAAGAATAGGAGGTTTCCAATGGTATATCACAAGAAGTTGTTTACTGAAAAATAATATGTTTGACTGTTGATCATCATGTGATATACTTGTATTATATTTGTAAGACATGCTGCAGGCACCATGTGTTGTGCCTAATTTTTAGTATGACTGAGAGAAGTGTTTTTTTTTTAATTATATGAAAGGCAAAATTTATCAAGCCACCAAAAATGTGCTTAAAAGTCACGATTATTTCCGCAATAGTTCGCAATGTGTGAACCAAAAAATGTCGCCAGTATTTATCAAAATTTTAGAGACATTTTTGGGGCAAAACTTTTTTATGCGATGTCAAGCGAATGGCTGATCCTAGTTTTCTTACGAAAATTTCATTTTCACTTTATTTATCAATCTTAATTTTAGACACTGGTAAAATGGTTTATTGTTTTAATCAAGTGATCGATTGTAAGAATGTTATTTCTTATATATTAAAGTTTATTTTTATTTTTCCCCTTCTTTGGCTCTCTTTCATTGAAGAAGGTTGCCCGTTTTTTGGAGCTTATCTTCGTTCTTTTTAATACACTTATTTCAATTTAGCTTAATTTACTATAAATTTGTGTATACCTTTTTGTTATCTAATTATTAATATTATTCAGGTTCTGTGCCTTGTTGTGGGCAAATTCTAACCCTAGATACAGCAAGAAAAAGACATATTTCCATTTTCCCTCCAGACAAACAACAATATCGCTCTTTATTTTTCACTCCTCGCAGCCTACAAATTGGCGAGATTAAAAACAGTGAATATTGCATGCACCACTTTTCATAAATATATGAGAACTGTGAATATATACGGCATTTTAAATTGCCAATAGAGATTAATACAAGAATTAGGCTTTTCCAGATAACTTACTTACATATATTTAAGATTTGCGAATGGTCATGAGTCAATTTGTTCACACCTATGAAAAGTTGCGACTTTATTGGCGCATAACTTTTCATAAATATGGTGATATCATTTGTGAGGTTTTTTTTTTTTACAAATTTGAGAATTTTCTTACTCTCACTTTAATAAATCTTGCCCGAAGTATGCTGAATGTACCATCTCAGCCATTCAACACCAGCAGCTGCTGTGCTCGCTACATAATGTTCCAGAATATGACACAAATTGTTTCAAATTGTTTGAACATTTGTTACATCTCGCAGTGCTACAGTCTTCTCTGACATTCTTCATTCTTGTAGTTATCCCCTTATTATCATTTATTTTATCTTTACCTTTTTTAATCTTTCCTTTTTGTAATTCTGTCTTCCATTAGTGTAACATTAGCTGCACCTTATCTTATGCTTATGTGTACCATCTTCTATCCTTATTATTATGCTATTTTCCATGTGGCCCGCCTCCCTTCTCTCTGTTACATTATCACGCTCCTTGTACCATCCCTTCTCCCTCTAGTGCATTATCTCTCTCCTTGTACTGTCCCTTCTCCCTCTAGTGCATTATCTACCTCCTTGTACCGTCCCTTCTCCCTCTAGTGTATTATCTCCCTCCTTGTACCGTCCCTTCTCCCTCTAGTGCATTATCTACCTCCTTGTACCGTCCCTTCTCCCTCTAGTGTATTATCTCCCTCCTTGTACCGTCCCTTCTCCCTCTAGTGTATTATCTCCCTCCTTGTACCGTCCCTTCTCCCTCTAGTGTATTATCTCCCTCCTTGTACCGTCCCTTCTCCCTCTAGTGCATTATCTCCCTCCTTGTACCGTCCCTTCTCCCTCTAGTGCATTATCTCCCTCCTTGTACCGTCCCTTCTCTCTCTAGTGCATTATCTCCCTCCTTGTACCGTCCCTTCTCTCTCTAGTGTATTATCACCCTCCTTGTACTGTCCCTTCTCCCTCTAGTGCATTATCTCCTTCTTGTACAGTCCCTTCTCCCTCTAGTGCATTATCTCCTTCTTGTACTGTCCCTTCTCCCTCTAGTGCATTATCTACCTCCGTGTACAGTCCCTTCTCCCTCTAGCGCATTATCTCCCTCCGTGTACCGTCCCTTCTCCCTCTAGTGTATTATCTCCCTCCTTGTACTGTCCCTTCTCTCTCTAGTGTATTATCACCCTCCTTGTACTGTCCCTTCTCCCTCTAGTGCATTATCTCCTTCTTGTACTGTCCCTTCTCCCTCTAGTGTATTATCTCCCTCCTTGTACCATCCCTTCTCCCTCTAGTGAATTATCTCCCTCCTTGTACCATCCCTTCTCCCTCTAGTGCATTATCTCCCTCCTTGTACCGTCCCTTCTCCCTCTAGTGCATTATCTCCCTCCTTGTACCGTCTCTTCTCCCTCTAGTGCATTATCTCCCTCCTTGTACCGTCCCTTCTCCCTCTAGTGCATTATCTCTCTCCTTGTACCGTCCCTTCTCCCTCTAGTGCATTATCTCCCTCCGTGTACCGTCCCTTCTCCCTCTAGTGCATTATCTCCCTCCTTGTACCGTCTCTTCTCCCTCTAGTGCATTATCTCCCTCCGTGTACCGTCCCTTCTCCCTCTAGTGCATTATCTCCCTCCTTGTACAGTCCCTTCTCCCTCTAGTGCATTATCTACCTCCTTGTACCGTCCCTTCTCCCTCTAGTGTATTATCTCCCTCCTTGTACCGTCCCTTCTCCCTCTAGTGCATTATCTACCTCCTTGTACCGTCCCTTCTCCCTCTAGTGTATTATCTCCCTCCTTGTACCGTCCCTTCTCCCTCTAGTGTATTATCTCCCTCCTTGTACCGTCCCTTCTCCCTCTAGTGTATTATCTCCCTCCTTGTACCGTCCCTTCTCCCTCTAGTGCATTATCTCCCTCCTTGTACCGTCCCTTCTCCCTCTAGTGCATTATCTCCCTCCTTGTACCGTCCCTTCTCTCTCTAGTGCATTATCTCCCTCCTTGTACCGTCCCTTCTCTCTCTAGTGTATTATCACCCTCCTTGTACTGTCCCTTCTCCCTCTAGTGCATTATCTCCTTCTTGTACAGTCCCTTCTCCCTCTAGTGCATTATCTCCTTCTTGTACTGTCCCTTCTCCCTCTAGTGCATTATCTACCTCCGTGTACAGTCCCTTCTCCCTCTAGCGCATTATCTCCCTCCGTGTACCGTCCCTTCTCCCTCTAGTGTATTATCTCCCTCCTTGTACTGTCCCTTCTCTCTCTAGTGTATTATCACCCTCCTTGTACTGTCCCTTCTCCCTCTAGTGCATTATCTCCTTCTTGTACTGTCCCTTCTCCCTCTAGTGTATTATCTCCCTCCTTGTACCATCCCTTCTCCCTCTAGTGCATTATCTCCCTCCTTGTACCATCCCTTCTCCCTCTAGTGCATTATCTCCCTCCTTGTACCGTCCCTTCTCCCTCTAGTGCATTATCTCCCTCCTTGTACCGTCTCTTCTCCCTCTAGTGCATTATCTCCCTCCTTGTACCGTCCCTTCTCCCTCTAGTGCATTATCTCTCTCCTTGTACCGTCCCTTCTCCCTCTAGTGCATTATCTCCCTCCGTGTACCGTCCCTTCTCCCTCTAGTGCATTATCTCCCTCCTTGTACCGTCTCTTCTCCCTCTAGTGCATTATCTCCCTCCGTGTACCGTCCCTTCTCCCTCTAGTGCATTATCTCCCTCCTTGTACAGTCCCTTCTCCCTCTAGTGCATTATCTCCTTCTTGTACAGTCCCTTCTCCCTCTAGTGCATTATCTCCTTCTTGTACAGTCCCTTCTCCCTCTAGTGCATTATCTCCTTCTTGTACAGTCCCTTCTCCCTCTAGTGCATTATCTCCTTCTTGTACAGTCCCTTCTCCCTCTAGTGCATTATCTCCTTCTTGTACAGTCCCTTCTCCCTCTAGTGCATTATCTCCTTCTTGTACAGTCCCTTCTCCCTCTAGAGCATTATCTCCTTCTTGTACTGTCCCTTCTCCCTCTAGTGCATTATCTCCCTCCTTGTACCGTCCCTTCTCCCTCTAGTGCATTATCTCCCTCCTTGTACTGTCCCTTCTCCCTCTAGTGTATTATCTCCCTCCTTGTACCATCCCTTCTCCCTCTAGTGCATTATCTCCCTCCTTGTACTGTCCCTTCTCCCTCTAGTGCATTATCTACCTCCTTGTACCGTCCCTTCTCCCTCTAGTGTATTATCTCCCTCCTTGTACCGTCCCTTCTCTCTCTAGTGTATTATCACCCTCCTTGTACAGTCCATTCTCCCTCTAGTGCATTATCTCCTTCTTGTACAGTCCCTTCTCTCTCTAGTGTATTATCACCCTCCTTGTACAGTCCATTCTCCCTCTAGTGCATTATCTCCTTCTTGTACAGTCCCTTCTCCCTCTAGTGCATTATCTTCCTCCTTGTACCGTCCCTTCTCACTGTAGTGCATTATCTCCCTCCTTGTACTGTCTCTTCTCCCTCTAGTGCATTATCTCCCTCCTTGTACCGTCTCTTCTCCCTCTAGTGCATTATCTCCTTCTTGTACTGTCCCTTCTCCCTCTAGTGCATTATCTCCTTCTTGTACCGTCCCTTCTCCCTCTAGTGCATTATCTCCCTCCTTGTACCGGCTCTTCTCCCTCTAGTGCATTATCTCCCTCCTTGTACCATCCCTTCTCCCTCTAGTGCATTATCTCTCTCCTTGTACCGTCCCTTCTCCCTCTAGTGCATTATCTCCCTCCTTGTACCGTCCCTTCTCCCTCTAGTGCATTATCTCCCTCCTTGTACTGTCCCTTCTCCCTCTAGTGTATTATCTCCCTCCTTGTACAGTCCCTTCTCCCTCTAGTGCATTATCTCCCTCCTTGTACTGTCCCTTCTCCCTCTAGTGCAGTATCTACCTCCTTGTACCGTCCCTTCTCCCTCTAGTGTATTATCTCCCTCCTTGTACCGTCCCTTCTCTCTCTAGTGCATTATCTCCTTCTTGTACAGTCCCTTCTCCCTCTAGTGCATTATCTCCTTCTTGTACAGTCCCTTCTCCCTCTAGTGCATTATCTCCTTCTTGTACAGTCCCTTCTCCCTCTAGTGCATTATCTCCTTCTTGTACTGTCCCTTCTCCCTCTAGTGCATTATCTCCTTCTTGTACAGTCCCTTCTCCCTCTAGTGCATTATCTCCTTCTTGTACAGTCCCTTCTCCCTCTAGTGCATTATCTCCTTCTTGTACAGTCCCTTCTCCCTCTAGTGCATTATCTCCTTGTACAGTCCCTTCTCCCTCTAGTGCATTATCTCCTTCTTGTACTGTACCTTCTCCCTCTAGTGCATCATCTCCTTCTTGTACAGTCCCTTCTCCCTCTAGTGCATTATCTCCTTCTTGTACTGTCCCTTCTCCCTCTAGTGCATTATCTCCCTCCTTGTACCGTCCCTTCTCCCTCTAGTGTATTATCTCCCTCCTTGTACCGTCCCTTCTCCCTCTAGTGTATTATCTCCCTCCTTGTACCGTCTCTTCTCCCTCTAGTGTATTATCTCCCTCCTTGTACCGTCTCTTCTCCCTCTAGTGCATTATCTCCCTCCTTGTACCGTCTCTTCTCCCTCTAGTGCATTATCTCCTTCTTGTACTGTCCCTTCTCCCTCTAGTGCATTATCTCCTTCTTGTACTGTCCCTTCTCCCTCTAGTGTATTATCTCCCTCCTTGTACAGTCTCTTCTCCCTCTAGTGCATTATCTCCTTCTTGTACTGCCCCTTCTCCCTCTAGTGCATTATCTCCCTCCTTGTACTGTCCCTTCTCCCTCTAGTGGATTTTTTATCTCCTTCTTGTACCGTCCCTTCTCCCTCTAGTGTATTATCTCCCTCCTTGTACTGTCCCTTCTCCCTCTAGTGCATTATCTCCCTCCTTGTACCGGCTCTTCTCCCTCTAGTGCATTATCTCCCTCCTTGTACCGTCCCTTCTCCCTCTAGTGCATTATATCTCTCCTTGTACCGTCCCTTCTCCCTCTAGTGCATTATCTCCCTCCTTGTACCGTCCCTTCTCCCTCTAGTGCATTATCTCCCTCCTTGTACTGTCCCTTCTCCCTCTAGTGTATTATCTCCCTCCTTGTACAGTCCCTTCTCCCTCTAGTGCATTATCTCCCTCCTTGTACTGTCCCTTCTCCCTCTAGTGCATTATCTACCTCCTTGTACCGTCCCTTCTCCCTCTAGTGTATTATCTCCCTCCTTGTACCGTCCCTTCTCCCTCTAGTGTATTATCTCCCTCCTTGTACCGTCCCTTCTCCCTCTAGTGCATTATCTCCCTCCGTGTACCGTCCCTTCTCCCTCTAGTGCATTATCTCCCTCCTTGTACCGTCTCTTCTCCCTCTAGTGCATTATCTCCCTCCTTGTACCGTCTCTTCTCCCTCTAGTGTATTATCTCCCTCCTTGCACCGTCCCTTCTCTCTCTAGTGCATTATCTCCTTCTTGTACAGTCCCTTCTCCCTCTAGTGCATTATCTCCTTCTTGTACAGTCCCTTCTCCCTCTAGTGCATTATCTCCTTCTTGTACAGTCCCTTCTCCCTCTAGTGCATTATCTCCTTCTTGTACAGTCCCTTCTCCCTCTAGTGCATTATCTCCTTCTTGTACTGTCTCTTCTCCCTCTAGTGCATTATCTCCCTCCTTGTAGCGTCCCTTCTCCCTCTAGTGTATTATCTCCCTCCTTGTACCGTCTCTTCTCCCTCTAGTGCATTATCTCCCTCCTTGTACCGTCTCTTCTCCCTCTAGTGCATTATCTCCCTCCTTGTACCGTCTCTTCTCCCTCTAGTGCATTATCTCCCTCCTTGTACCGTCCCTTCTCCCTCTAGTGCATTATCTCCCTCCTTGTACCGTCTCTTCTCCCTCTAGTGCATTATCTCCTTCTTGTACAGTCCCTTCTCCCTCTAGTGCATTATCTCCTTCTTGTACCGTCCCTTCTCCCTCTAGTGCATTATCTCCCTCCTTGTACCGTCCCTTCTCCCTCTAGTGCATTATCTCCCTCCTTGTACCGTCCCTTCTCCCTCTAGTGCATTATCTCCCTCCTTGTACTGTCCCTTCTCCCTCTAGTGCATTATCTCCCTCCTTGTACCGTCCCTTCTCCCTCTAGTGTATTATCTCCGTCCTTGTACCGTCTCTTCTCCCTCTAGTGTATTATCTCCCTCCTTGTACCGTCTCTTCTCCCTCTAGTGCATTATCTCCCTCCGTGTACCGTCTCTTCTCCCTCTAGTGCATTATCTCCCTCCTTGTACCGTCTCTTCTCCCTCTAGTGCATTATCTCCTTCTTGTACTGTCCCTTCTCCCTCTAGTGCATTATCTCCCTCCTTGTACTGTCCCTTCTCCCTCTAGTGCATTATCTCCTTCTTGTACTGTCCCTTCTCCCTCTAGTGCATTATCTCCCTCCGTGTACCGTCCCTTCTCCCTCTAGTGCATTATCTCCCTCCATGTACTGTCCCTTCTCCCTCTAGTGCATTATCTCCCTCCTTGTACTGTCCCTTCTCCCTCTAGTGCATTATCTCCCTCCGTGTACTGTCCCTTCTCCCTCTAGTGCATTATCTCCCTCCGTATACTGTCCCTTCTCCCTCTAGTGCATTATCTCCCTCCTTGTACTGTCCCTTCTCCCTCTAGTGCATTATCTCCTTTTTGTACTGTCCCTTCTCCCTCTAGTGCATTATCACCCTTCTTGTACAGTCCCTTCTCCCTCTAGTGCATTATCTCCTTCTTGTACAGTCCCTTCTCCCTCTAGTGCATTATCTCCTTCTTGTACAGTCCCTTCTCCCTCTAGTGCATTATCTCCTTCTTGTACAGTCCCTTCTCCCTCTAGTGCATTATCTCCTTCTTGTACAGTCCCTTCTCCCTCTAGTGCATTATCTCCTTCTTGTACTGTCCCTTCTCCCTCTAGTGCATTATCTCCCTCTGTGTACCGTCCCTTCAACCTCTTTTACATTATTCCCCTCCCCATAACATCCTTTCTCCCTCTGTTGCATTATCATTTCCCTCCCTCTGTTGTATTATGTACCCCCTTAAACCATCATCTCTCCCCTGTATTACATTATCTCCTCCCTTTGTGTCATTCCTCAGCACTGTGCAATCATCTTTGGGTTAAAATATTTGATCTTTGTGCCATCTTCTCAAGCCATTGTGCCATTATCTCTTCACTCAATACCCCAAAAATTGTATCTCGTCACTCAAGCCCCTAAATTATTGTAACTGAGAGGTGCAGCACAAAGTTTCCTCTGGAGTTCAATGGTTCTGTACCAGAGACCCGTGGTAAAGTGGGCATGGCCATACACATCATTGCAAGGATGGTACATTCCTGAGTAGAGTTGGGCAATCTCAAGTTACTTTTACATAAACTGTTGACACATAGGGTAGGAAAGCAACAAGATTGTCAGTGAGGGAGAACTCCACAATTGTATGGCATGCTCTTTCCTCCTTGTGTAATGCTCTCCCATTTGTGCCCTGCTATTCAGTATTCATTTTTATACAAAGCTACTTTCCCTCTCTCCATGCTGTCTCCTAATATACATTTATGCAATCCTAGGAGTATATTCCAGTCCCCTAAATGAGCTCATGAGCATCCTCAGAAATGTTTCCTGTGTATGTTCACTCCTGTAAGAAAGTGAGGGGAAGTAAATATGTCCCAAAACAATAATGTTAATATAGACAGATGATAGATAGAACAATGTCATACACCAGCAGCTAGGTTCCCCTCCACTATTCCTGGCTGCCAAGCAGCGTCATGGTTGATGGTGTCCCCAAGCTACTAGATAAGTGTGTAGGTAGTAGATAGTGACTGAGGTACTGACAGAAACATGGTCAGACAGGCAAGGTTGAGCAACAGGCAGGCAATCCAGGTACAAAGTCAGTAAACACAGAGAGTTGTCAAGGCAGACAGGAGTCCAAATGTGATCAGGCAGTGAAGTACAAAATCTGGAGACAAAAGAATAAAAAGATCCAGGACCAAGAAGTCAGCAACAAACTGCCAGCACAAACAAACAGGATACAGCACACCCAAGCTGGAATGAAATAGTCTGTGGTTAATTGCTAATGAGTCACAGCTGCAGGTAGGTGGTGCCAGAGAGTAAAAACAAAATACTTACTGTATTAGCAACAAGCAGCTTCCAGTTATTGGCAAATCAACAGCCTTACAAACTGCAGGCTCTGGTTCAACTCCAAGGAGTATGCCACAATTTTCATAGATAGCATAATAATTTTCAAATGTCCAGGTAAAACAGTATAACGTTATACAACAAGTGCACTTATACTAATGAGACTAAATGATATAGTCATTACATTTATTGGCCAATAATTTTGCTATATGAGTACAAAAAGTATCGTGTAAATTATGAGTTTGTTTCTTAACCTCTTAACAAGGTTAGGACGTTCCATGACGTCCTGAAAACACAGTGCTTTAATGAGACCTTTAATGAGACATAGAGCGTCCTAACTTCTGTGACCCCCCTGCGCCCCCTGTAAAATCGACATGCTTGAATGCGATGCAAGGACCTGCCTGGCAATGTAGGCAGTCCCACAAGAACCAATCAGCACTGTTGGAGTCACGTGATCGCAGTGACAGGCAGTCTATGATACAATGTGACAACCAATGATTGGAATTAAAAGCTTTATCTCTCTCTTTCCTCAATATAGGCGAGAGAGGCAAAGAAATCACTACAAAGTGTCAAAAACAGTTATATACATCTCTAATAAAAAAAACTTTTAGTGAAAAAAAATAAATTAACCTTTAGGTGCTGATCACAGTGTTATTGCTGTTATCACTCTGATCAGTATGTGGGAAGTGGAAATTGGAGGTGGAAGTGGGAATTGGTGGGTGAGTTAGAGAATTAGTGTTAGGAGTAAAAAAAAAAAAAAGTAACCCTTTTTGGTGGTCCTTTAAATTTTAACACGTTGAAATTTTAGATGAGAGCATATTGATACCCAGCTGATGGTCCCCATATGAGAGTAATTTCTCTTAATACCATAAACCTGAATATTCTCTAAGTATGTGCCCCCTCTAGTGCTTCCTGGGTTCCTTGGTCTCACCAGATCAAATTATTGAGCCAGCTCTGGGGGAGGGTGGCAGATAAGTAAGAGGATAGTGTCTAACTCCATAGTGAGTAAGTGTCCAGCAAAGGAAGGCTTTCATGTCTCACTAAGTTTCTCTCTCTCTATGTATTTATCTTTCTTTTCCTTAATCTACACAGCTAATATTCTGTTTATCTGGCTTTATATACAATACTGTGCACAAGTCTTAGGCCACCATTATATTTGTTGTTTTAGAAATGGTATAATGACCATATATAATTATTTCTCAGACTCTTTATTAGAATACAACCAGAAAATACAGAATATTTGTATGCAATATTAAAAAAAACAGAAAAAACAGCTTCTATATTCTAAAGTGACAAGTATTTAGTATGACCTCCCTTTACACTTGAGCAATAGCAGAAACCTGGCTCTCGTAAACCTAAATAGAATAGAGCCCTAATTAATGTCATTGCTAACATCTGTATTTGTCCTACTATTTCATGTCAAAATGACTGCTGTGAAACAGGTCTATTATACCAGGTTTGTGCAAGACATGCTTGAGCATTACATACACATATGTAAAGACCAACTTTTAATCACATAATTTCATTAAACATGCCAAAGAGCACAGAATTTGACAGACATAAAATCATACTTTTACATAAGCAAACAAACTGGATACTCAAGATGTGTTATTCAAGCTGTTTTAAATAAATTTGAAGAATAAAGGAAAGGTTAAGGACAAAAAAGGCTGGAAGGCCAAGAAAACTTTCAAAATCTGTTGTTAAGTTTCTCAGAGTTTCTTCTTTGAGAGAATGGAAGAAGTCCAGCAAGGACCTGGCTCAGCATCTGGCAGCTTCATAGGGATACCAAGTTGACCCTTCTACAGTCCCAAGAAACTTGATCAGTATGGACCTGCGTGTCCACATACTCCTCTTTTGTGTTTACCAGAACAGGGGACTTGCGTGTCCCCACCTTTTACCATAATTTATCCATTGTTATGAGTGGTTTTGTTTGATCTTTGAATCTTAATAAAATCTTTAAAAAAAAACTTGATCAGGAATGGTCTTTGTGGAAGGGTAGCACCCACGCCTTTTTTCTGAAGGGGAACAGGGTGAAAAGGCTAAGATATGCTAAAGCACACAAAATGTGGAATGAAGATCAGTGCAAAAGAGTATTAGGAGTGACAAATCCAAGTTAGAAATGTTGGGGCCCAATTGTCAACAATATGTGAGAAGAAGAGTTGGAGAGAGATGGAAGAATTAGTGCTTGTGGTCTTCAGTAATACATGGTGGAGGGTGTGTCTTGGTTTGGAACTGCATTTCTGCCATTGGTTTTGGCGATATTGTCAAAATTGATGGGAACATGAATGCTGAAAAGTACAGACAGGTTTTAAGTTATCATGCCATTCCTTCTCTAAAGTGCCTGATTGTGAATGGTTTTATTTTTCAGCATGATAACGATCCCAAGCACACGGCTAATACAGGAAAATCATATCTGGAGAGAAAAACAGCTGATATTATAGAGGCAGTATTGAATCACCCGGACAGAGAAATAAATAAAAGACAACCTAAATCGAAAGAAGAACTCTGGGAAGTGCTGAAAGAAGCCTGGTATAATATACCACAAGATTACTTCAGAAAACTTCAGGACAGTCTCCCCAAAAGAGTTTTAAGAAGTGCTTAGTGCCAAGGGAGGTCACACTAAATACTGGCTTTTACCTGAAGAAGCCATTTGGTCTTAAAATTATGTTTTTTTTTATATTTTGTGTACATATTTCCTGAATTTTCTGTTTGTATCTTAATAAAATGGGGGAGCTGGAGCTCTTAGTTGCAGAAGAGGACTATGATATTATCAGTATAACTGAAACTTGGTGGGATATGACCTAGAGGGTTATACTTTATTTAGGAGGGACAGGAGTAATAAAAGGGTTGGAGGAATTTGCATGTATATTAAACCTGACCTTAAACCTACAATAAAGGAAGATGTTTATCATGATACAGGTGATAATGTAGAGACCCTGTGGGTTGAAAAAGGAGTAGGGGAAAAAAAATCTAAAAAATATTACTAGGAACATGCTATAAGCCCCCCAACATTAGTGACATGGAGGAAACTCAACTACTAATGCAAATAGGAAAGGCTGTTAATAATAACAGTGCTGTAATTATGGGAGATTTTAACTACCCCAACATAAACTGGGTCAATGAAACTAGTAATACAGCTAAGGGAGCTAGATTTTTAAATGTTCTCAGTGATAACTTCTTGTCACAATTCATAGAGGAGCCAACTAGGAATAAAGCTATATTGGATTTAGTGCTAGCAAACAATACAGATATAATTTCAAACATTGAAGTCAAAGAACATTTGGGTAACAGTGATCATAACATGGTCACATTTGAAATCACTTTCCATAAGCAGTGTCTTAAGGGTTCAACTAAGACTTTTAATTTTAAGAAAGCAAAATTCAATGATTTAAGGAATCATTAAGTAACATAAATTGTGACAAAGTATTCTTTAAAAAAAAAACACAGAGGATAAATGGATAACATTTAAAACTTTGTTGAAGGGACAGTCTACAATATAATTGTTATTGTTTTAAAATACAGATAATCCCTTTATTACCCATTCTCCAGTTTTGCATAACCAACATAGTAATAGTAATACACTTTTTACCTCTGTGATTACCTTGTATCTAAGCATCTTCTGACAGCCCCCTGATCACATGACTTTGTATTTATTATCTATTGACTTGCATTTAGTACTGTGTTGTGCTAAATCTTAAATAACTCCTTGGGTGTGAACACAATGTTATCTATATGGCCCACATAAACTAGCTGTCTCCAGTTGTAAAAAGCAAATACAAAAGCATGTGATTGTCAATAGATCCTTTGAAACAGCCAGAAATTTAGAGGTTTAAATGTTATAAAGTATATTAATCTAACAATTTTGGTTGTGCAAAACTGGGAAATGGGTAGTAAAGGCGTTATCTATCTTTTTAAACAATTACAATTTTTGCGTTGACTGTCCCTTTAAATAAATATACATATCAACACATATCACATGGTTATAAAAGTAAAATAAATAATTTCAAGCCAATGTGGCTAAATGAAAATTTGTTAGGAGAAATAAGGAAAAACTGAAGGACATTTAAATTATTCAAAGAAAATAGTACAGACCAAGCATACCAAATATATAAGCAATGTAACAAACCATGCAAAAAAAACAAATAAGCCAAAATTGAAAATTAAAGATTAATTGCAAAGGATTCTAATTTAAACCAGGGCAGCATGATTAACAGTGACAGGGAGAAAGCTGAGGTACTAAACCAGTTCTTGGCTTCAGTATATACAAGAGTAACCAATGGGAGATACTTTGCAACAAACTTGAACATACAACCCCAGGCTATTAACTAGGTTATCTCTAGAGTATATCAGGAAAAAAAATGATAATATTAAAGTAAATAAAACTCCAGGCCCTGACAGAATATACCCAAGGGCTCTTTTATAGATAAACCTCTACTCATTATCCTCAGGCATATTACCTCAGAACTAGCGTAAAGCTGATGTGGTGCCACTCTTTAAAAAGGGAAGCAGGGCTGATTCAGGAAGCTATAGACCAGTTAGTCTGACATCAATTGTGGGGAGGATACCCAGCATTGTGACCACATGCCCAGCGCTGTGCACATAGGGTGCAGGAGACTTCCATAGTTCACAGGCACTGAATCTGCCTCTGGGCCAGCTCTCCTCTCTCTGCCTTGTGCCGCGAGGAGATCTAGACCAGAGGTAGATGCGGTGCCTATAAACTATGGAATTCTTGTCAAATACCGATACTGTTACATACCTCTGTGAATCCACATATCTCAGGACCTCTACAAATGGCCTCCTCAGCTCCTCCCATCTCTTACTGTAACAAGCCCACGCCTGTTTAAAACTGCTTGCGCGCCTATCCTACTATCTCATCACCAGAGAGCATTCAGCTTCGTGCCCCGCCTGCCTTACTAATAGCCGCTCCCCTTTCAGAAACCTTTCTACTCTTAAGGTGGAAACCGTGGAATCGCACTGATGTAGTCGATGTTGCCTTACTAGCAGTAGCAACAAAGCAAATAAACTGGTAGATCTTATTGACGCCAGTTAATAGGAACTCTCACACAATCCCCTAATTTCACACAGCCCGCTCTCGGCGCCCCCCTGCTGAAGGTGCCCTAAGGCAGCTGCCTATTCTGCCTTGCACGTCCACCGGCCCTGAGTGAGAGGACATCCAGGATGAAATATTAGAAAGGCAGTTAGTGACACAAATTATTAGGGAATGGGATAGGTCTGGTGCAGAGATGTAGATTTAGGTATATTATCAGCATAGAAATGGTATTGAAACCCATTGGACCGTATTAAGGAACCTAAGGATGATGTATAAATTGAGAAGAGAAGGGGACAGAATACAGAGCCCTGTGGTACCCCAACAGACAGTTGTAAAGGGTCAGAGGATGTGCCAGAGAAGGTAATACTAAAGGTCTGGTTAGACAGGTAAGAGGAGAGCCATGAGAGAGCTGTGTCACAGATGCCGAAGGATTGGAGGGTTTGGAGCAAGAGAGTGTGGTCAACTGTGTCAAAGGCAGCAGACAGATCAAGAAGGATTAACAAAGAAAAGTGTCCTTAAATTTTGCTGGCTGTACTTAGGTCATTAGTAACATTAATAATTGCAGTTTCTGTGGAGTGTTTTGGGCGAAATCCAGATTGTAATGGGTCAATGAGGGAGTTTAATGTGAGGAAATGTGATAAATGTGTTAATATGAGTCTTTCCAGAAGTTTTGAGGTGAGGGGGAGTAGGGAAAAAGGGCGGTAGTTGGATGGGGATAATAGATCAAGAGAAGATTTTTTTGAGGATAGGTGTAATTAGTGCGTGTTTAAGGGATGAGGCAAATATACCAGTGCTGAGGGATAGAATCAAAATATGTGTGAAGGTGAGAGGAAGATATAATGGCAGAAACTTCTTCCTCAGTAGCATGAGCAAAAAAGCTGTGGCTTTGCGGGTTTTGGACATCAGTGATTGGTTGAGGGGAATTGGTAGATAAAGGGGAATCAGTCGATGTTATATTCTTAGATTTTGCAAAGGCGTTTGATACAGTGCCACATGAGAGATTAATATATAAAATAAAGGGACTGGGAATAGCTGAAAATATTAGCTCATGGATAAATAACCGGATAAAAGACAGGGAGCAACTACTAGTAGTAAATGGATCATACCTCAGAGTGGAAATCAGTAGAGTCCCCCAGGTATCAGTACTAGGCTGTGTTCTTTTAAATATTTTTATTAATGACTTGGAGCAAGGATTAAATAGCAACATCTCTATTTTTGCAGATGATACAAAGTTGTGTAAGGTCATTAGGTCTGAGCAGGATGAACTTGATTTACAAGGGGATCTACAAAAATTTGAAGAATGGGCAGGTAAAGGGAAAATTAGATTTAATCTTAGAAAATGCAAGATTCTACATTTTGGAAGTAAAAATAAGCAGGCAATCTATTATTTAAATGGAACTAGACTTAGCAAAACAGAGGAGGAATGGATTTGGGAGTATTAATAGATAACAAGCTAAAGATGGGCGCACAATGCAGGACAGAGGCTTCTAAGGCTAATAAGATATTAGCATGTATTAAAAGAGGCATTGATTTAAGGTACAAAAGGATAATTCTGTCACTATATAAATTCCCGGTAAGACCTCACCTAGAATATGGAGTCCAGTTCTGGGGACCAATCTAAAAAAAAGACATTGCAGACTTAGAAAAAGTTCAGAGAAGGGCCACAAAACTAATAAAGGGAATGGAGAATTTAAGCTATGAGGAGCGGCTAGCCAAACTGGGTCTGTTTTCTCTAGCAAAAAGGTGCTTGAGAGGTGACATGATTACTTTATAGAAATATATTCAAGGCCCATATACAGAGATGGCAGAAGCTTTGTTTATACCAAGAAAATTGTTTGACAATGGGGTCAAAATTTAAGGCTGGAGGAAAGGAGATTTATTCTCCTGCAACATAAACGTTTCTTCACTGTAAGAGTGTTAGGGTACCAGGAATCAGACTGAGACGAGAAGTGCAAAAATAATCACACCTTTATTAATAACAAATAATAATACAAAGTTCATAAGTAAAATGACAAGTCAGGAGTCAAAGCCAGAGCTGATAGTCAAATGAGCCGAGTCAGGAGCCAAAGCGGGTAGTCAGACGAGCCGGAAACAGAAACAAGGAGAACAGCAGAGTCAGGAACAAGCCAGGGATCAGGAACCAGAAGGGACATCAGACTAGCCAGGTAATACGCAGGAACTGGAACACAGGTACTCACAAACAGGTCTGAGACAACGCAAGTGATGACATCAATTCTGAGACTGCAACCTGTCTCACACGGATGATGTTCACCAGTCTGGCCATAAGAGGGCTTGCAGGAAATTAGCAGCATCGCACACTCTGTATCAGATTCAGTAAGAGAGGTGAGTAAAATGGCTGCCAGCAGCACATGGCAAACAAAGCAGGGAAAAAACCCTGACAGTACCCTCCCCTCAATGACCCCTCCCCCGCAGGAGGACAAAAGGCTTATTGGGGAAACGGGTATGAACATCAGAGGAGGGAACCCATGAACGCTCCTCCGGACCGTAGCCCCTCCAGTGAACCAAATATTGTACACGACCTCTGCACATACGAGATTCAATAATGCTGCTGACCTCATATTCTTCATGGTTGTCAACAGAGATAGGACGGGGATGAGGCAACACAGTGGTAAACCGATTACAAACCAATGGTTTCAAGAGGGAGACATCAAAAACATTGGAGATGCGCATTGCAGGAGGAAGGTCAAGAGCGTAGGCCACAGGATTGACCCGTCGGAGTATTCGAAAAGGACCAACATAACAGGGAGCCAGTTTATTGGAAGGCACACGAAGGTTCAAATTGTGGAAGGACAGCCAAGCCTTCTCACCAACCTGGTAGGAAGGCGCAGGCAGATGCCTACGATCAGCCTGGAACATTTGGCGCTGCATAGTACGATGAAGGCAAGCCTGAATCTGCACCCACGTGGAACGGAGTTGCCGGAGATGCTCCTCCAAAGCCGGAATACCCTGAGACATGAATGAATCGGGCAACAAGGATGGTTGAAACCCATAATTTGCCATGAACGGGGATAACTGGGTGGAAGCATTAATAGCACTATTACGAGCGAACTCTGCCCAAGGTAACAGTTCAGACCAATTATTGTGGTGATCTGAGACATAGCAATGGTGGAACTGTTCCAGAGCTTGATTATACCGTTCCACAGCCCCATTGGATTGAGGGTGATATGCCGAGGAGAAGGAAAGCTGGATCCCTATTTGAGCACAAAAGGAACGCCAAAATCTGGAGACAAACTGGCTACCCTGGTCCGAGACTATCTCTTTGGGTAACCCATGTAAATGGAAGACCTCCCTTGCAAAAATGTAACCAAGTTCCTGAGCAGTAGGCAGCTTCTTCAAGGGAATGCAATGTGACATTTTAGAAAAACGGTCAACCACCATTAAGATAACAGTATTGCCATTGAAACAGGGAGCTCGACAATGAAGTCCATAGATAGATGTGTCCAAGGATGCTCACCATTAGCAATAGGTTGAAGAAGACCCAAAGGAAGATGTTGAGGAATCTTATTCTGTGCACAGACTGAGCAGAAAGCAACATACGCAGCAACATCAGAACGAAGACCTGGCCACCAGAATTGTCGAGTGACAGACCAAATAATTTGGTTATTGCCCGGGTGACCTGTAGCTTTGGATAGTGGTAAGTGTGCAATAGTTTAGTTAGAAGATTCTCAGGTACAAAGCACTTACCACTAGGTTTCTCAGGAGGTGCATTGGTTTGTGCAGCCAGGAACTCCTCCCCCAGGGGAGAAGTCAAATTAGTACATATGGTGGCCAAAATATGGTCAGGAGGTATAACTGGAATAGGTACAGACTCCTCCTTGGACAGAGGCGAAAATTGTCGAGAGAGGGCATCAGCCCTAGCAGTCTTACTACCAGGCCAAAAGGAGACCACATAATTAAACCAAGACAAAAATAGCACCCATCTGGCCTGTCGGGCGACAAACATTTTGCTTCGGATAGATAAGTCAAATTCTTGTGGTCAGTAAGAATGAGCACTGGTAGGCTAGTACCCTCAAGAAGGTGCCTCCATTCCTTGAGTGACAAAATTATGGCCAGTAATTCCCTGTCGCCAATTTCATAATTGCACTCCACTGGAGACAATTTCTTAGAGAAGAAACCGCACGGAACCGTCAGGCGTAGGATGTTGAGACAAGAGGGCATCTACTCCAGTCTCAGACGCATCAACCTCAAGAATGAAAGGCAGGACAGGGTTAGGATGAGCCAGAACTGGAGCGGCAGTCTTAAGACTCTCAAAAGCCTTATTGGTAATAGGTGACCAATGGAGTGGATTATTTTCCTTAGGGGTCATGTCAGTGATAGGTTTGACCAATGAATAAAAGTTTTTAATAAACTTCCTATAGTAATTGGCAAAGCCCAAAAAACGTTGAATAGAGCAAAGACCAACTGGGCGAGGCCACTGCAGGACTGCAGATAATTTGTCAGGATCCATGGAGAACCCTGCTATGGAGATTACATAACCTAGGAAGGTTACTTGAGTCTGATGGAACTAACATTTCTCAAGTTTACAAAACAGGCCATTCTCACGTAGTCTCTGAAGTACCCGTGTAAAATCAGAACGATGAGCCTCAAGAGTGGGTGAGTGTAGGAGGATATCATCTAAGTACACCACAACACACTGTTGCAACATATCTCGTAGGACATCATTAATAAATTCCTGGAAAACAGCTGGCGCATTACATAGGTCACAAGGCATTACAAGATACTCATAATGCCCGCTCCTGGTGTTAAATGCTGTTTTCCATTTGTGGTCCTCCTTAATCCTAACGAGATTGTATGGTCCTCTCAAATAAAGTTTAGATAAGACCGTAGCTCCCTTGAGGCGGTCAAAGAGTTCTGTAATGAGCGGAATAGGGTAAGGATTCTGAATGGTAAGACGATTCATCGATGCATGGTCTTAACTCGCCACCCTTTTTCTTCACGAAGAGAAAGCCAGCCCCTGCAGGAAAGCAGGATTAGGGGATGATCCCCCGTGACAGAGCATCGGCATTATACTCTATAGCACAATTTTTCGCAACCGAGAGAGAGTAAACCCGACCCCGAGGAGGAATGGCTCCGGGTTGCAGGTCTATGGCACAAACGTAAGACCGGTGAGGAGGCAACGTACCGGCATGCACCTTGTCAAAAACGTCTTGGAACTCTTGTGTCAGGGTTTTTTCCCTGCTTTGTTTGCCATGTGCTGCTGGCAGCCATTTTACTCACCTCTCTTGCTGACTCTGGTGCATAGTGTGTGATGCTGCTCATTTCCTGCACGCACTTTTATGGCCAGACTGGTGTGCATCATCCATGTGAGACAGGTTGCAGTCTCAGAATTGTGATGTCATCACTTATTATTTAAAGGGCCTCTGTTAAGTATGCTTTGCCCTTGCGTTGTCTCAGACCTGTTTGTGAGAGTTCCAATTTCTGTATATTACCTGGCTGTCTGACGTCCCTCCTAGTTCGTGATCCCTGGCTTGTTCCTGACTCTGCTGTTCTCCTTGTTCCTGATTCCGGCTTGTCTGACTACTCGCTTTGGCTCCTGACTCGGCTCATCTGACTATTCGCTTTGGCTCCTGACTCGGCTCGTCTGACTACCAGCTCTGGTTTTGACTCCTGGCTTGTTATTTGACTTGTGGACTTTTAATTATTTTTAATAATAATTTTTGCACTTCTCGTCTTAGTCTGATTCCTGGCACCCTGACATCTTGGTTTCCGAAGACAAGTGGAAATACATTGCGGAGACCATGACAACATTTCGGACCTACGTCAGTCGAGACTGGGATTGTGCTTTTGGAGCCAGGGATAATTCAGAACAACCGGAAAATGAGGACAGTTAATCACCTGGAAGTGGAGGGTTTAAAAATGGAGAGCCCCAACAGCCATGGATAACGGAGTGGTTTCGTGAGTAACGAGTGCAGGCTGAAGGGGCCTGCCATCAATGGCCTCAATAGCAAGCGGAACGGACCAAGGCAATACAGGAATGGAGTGCTGTGATACAAAAGCACTGTCAATTAAATAGCCCACAGCACCTGAGTCAACAAGAGCCTGGGTGACTATGGAGGAGTCCACCCAGGAAAGGACAACTGTGACCAAAGGTTTCTCCTTTAGTGGTTCCAGGGATGAGGATAAACCACCCAAGGTCTTCCCCCGACAGGACCTTAGGTGTGAGCGTTTAACCGGCCGTGTAGGACAAGACTTTAAAAGGTGGCCCTGTAACCCGCAATAGAAGTAGAGCCCCTCCCTTCTCCTAAAGGCCCTCTGCACCACGGAGAAACAGGTGAATCCCAACTGCCCCGGCACAGCAGTACCTGGTGATTCGGGACCAGGAGACATGGGAGGGGAGGGAGGCATGGGTCGGAATGACAACGTAGGAGACAACGGAACAGGAGGATTCCGCAAGCGCTCCTTGAAAGAGGGCCTCTCTCTGAGTCTGATGTCAATTAGAATTAAAAAAGACACCAAAGCCCCGAGAGCCTCTGGTAAATTTTTGGCAGCAACTTCATCTTTAACCGCATCAGAGAACCCATGAAAGAAGGCGACAACAAGGGCTTCATTGCTCCAACCAACAATTCTGCGGCAAGCGTACGGAACTCAATGGCATACTGAGCAACAGATCTCGTACCTTGCTGAATGGACTTGAGTCGTTTGGCAGCAGAGGAGGAGTGAGCCAGAACATCAAATACCCTTCGAAAGGAGACCAAAAATTCAGGGTTTATTAGTCTCCCACAAGGGATTAGCCCAGACAAGAGCTGTGTCAGAGAGTAAAGAAATTAGAAATCCCACCTTAGCTCTGTCAGAGGGAAATGCCTGAGGTAACATCTCAAAGTAAATGCCCACCTGCTTCAAAAACCCTCTGCACTGATTAGAATCGCCTCCATATCACTGAGGTAGAGGTGCAGAACCGGACATGCTCCTAGTAGGACTAGGTGCAGCAGCGAAAACAGGAGCAGCCATAACTTGTGGGACACTCTGGTCCAAATGTGCAGTGTGAGTCAGCAGGGTTTGCAGGGCTAGTGCAAATTGATCCAAGCGTTGATCCTTTTCATCCATCCTGGAAATGATGGTAGGTAAAGGTGGATTATTAGCACCATCAGGACTCATGGCCCTTGCGTAATGTCAGGGTATGAGGAATCAGACTGAGACGAGAAGTGCAAAATTAATCACACCTTTATTAATAACAAAAAATAATAAAAAGTCCATAAGTAAAATAACAAGCCAGGAGTCAAAGCCAGAACTGGTAGTCAGATGAGCCGAGTCAGGAGCCAAAGCAAGTAGTCAGATGAGCCGGAATCAGGAACAAGGAGAACAGCAGAGTCAGGAACAAGCCAGGGATCAGGAACCAGAAGGGACATCAGACTAGCCAGGAACTGGAACACAGGAACTCACAAACAGGTCTGAGACAACGCAAGAGCAAAGCATACTGAACAGAGGCCCTTAAAATAATAAGTGATGACAACACAATTCTGAGACTGCAACCTGTCTCACACGGATGATGTTCACCAGTCTGGTCATAAGAGGGCGTGCAGGAAATGAGCAGCATCACACACTCTGTATCAGATTCAGTAAGAGAGGTGAGTAAAATAACTAAATGGGTCCGTTTTTTTTTTGTTTTTTTAATAGGATACATTTAAGCTCATCTGGAGCTGTTTTTTGTAAGTATATTAAGATTTGTATAGGTTGAACTCGATGGACTTCTGTTTTTTTCAACCTCATCTACTATGTTACTATGTTATGTTACTTTATGTTTAATAAAGGTTAGAATATGTAACAGAAAACATATATCCCTGATGGTACCCTTGGTGTTTAGCTTTGTGGCCCACATTTTGACATTTTCTGCCATATGTTTTGGTCTAGACCCCCCCTTGGTTAAATCACATACAGATGATCACTAAGCCTCACTGGATCCTGTGCTGCACATAGATACGAGGATGTGAATGAGCTGCATTGTAGCCCCCGGGCCTTTGGTTGGACATCCCTGCAAATAATGTGTTACTGCATTTATAGAAACAGAGGGGGGGGGGTGCATCTCACAGTATCACTGATCTTCAGCACAATCACTATACAAGCAGCCAAAACTGTATCCAGTTCACCAGTGCTAGGGGTAAAAATAGCTTCAGTGCTCATGGGATTTATTTTAATAAAGTCTCAATTTGTAACCCTTAGGCTGCTAAAATGTTCTCCCATTGTTTTAAATTAAAAGCCATTTTTAGGTACAAATAAAATGTACAGTTTAGTTAGTGGAATTTATTTTTAAATGAATATCTGTCCTTTACTGTGTGTTTAACCTCTGTAAAAGGTCTAACTGCATAGTACATATTGTGCTCCGATGCAACTCTGGATGAGGTTACATGTAGCAGGCATACGTGAGTATGCTTCAATCACAGGCCATATCACCATCTCAAGCAGAATTTGGAGTGCTCCAGTAGTGCAGCTTTCACTATGTGTTTAACAGCTTTGAAGTATTAAAAAAAAATTAGTAAAATAAAATAATCTGTTAAATTAAAGTGCTATAACAAAATAGAGCATACAGGGAGTGCAGAATTATTAGGCAAGTTGTATTTTTGAGGATTAATTTTATTATTGAACAACAACCATGTTCTCAATGAACCCAAAAAACTCATTAATATCAAAGCTGAATATTTTTGGAAGTAGTTTTTAGTTTGTTTTTAGTTATAGCTATTTTAGGGGGATATCTGTGTGTGCAGGTGACTATTACTGTGCATAATTATTAGGCAACTTAACAAAAAACAAATATATACTCATTTCAATTATTTATTTTTACCAGTGAAACCAATATAACATCTCAACATTCAAAAACAAAACAAAAACAAATCAGTGACCAATATAGCCACCTTTCTTTGCAAGGACACTCAAAAGCCTGCCATCCATGGATTCTGTCAGTGTTTTGATCTGTTCACCATCAACATTGCGTGCAGCAGCAACCACAGCCTCCCAGACACTGTTCAGAGAGGTGTACTGTTTTCCCTCCTTGTAAATCTCACATTTGATGATGGACCACAGGTTCTCAATGGGGTTCAGATCAGGTGAACAAGGAGGCCATGTCATTAGATTTTCTTCTTTTATACCCTTTCTTGCCAGCCACGCTGTGGAGTACTTGGACGCGTATGATGGAGCATTGTCCTGCATGAAAATCATGTTTTTCTTGAAGGATGCAGACTTCTTCCTGTACCACTGCTTGAAGAAGGTGTCTTCCAGAAACTGGCAGTAGGACTGGGAGTTGAGCTTGACTCCATCCTCAACCCGAAAAGGCCCCACAAGCTCATCTTTGATGATACCAGCCCAAACCAGTACTCCACCTCCACCTTGCTGGCGTCTGAGTCGGACTGGAGCTCTCTGCCCTTTACCAATCCAGCCACGGGCCCATCCATCTGGCCCATCAAGATTCACTCTCATTTCATCAGTCCATAAAACCTTAGAAAAATCAGTCTTGAGATATTTCTTGGCCCAGTCTTGACGTTTCAGCTTGTGTGTCTTGTTCAGTGGTGGTCGTCTTTCAGCCTTTCTTACCTTGGCCATGTCTCTGAGTATTGCACACCTTGTGCTTTTGGGCACTCCAGTGATGTTGCAGCTCTGAAATATGGCCAAACTGGTGGCAAGTGGCATCTTGGCAGCTGCACGCTTGACTTTTCTCAGTTCATGGGCAGTTATTTTGCGCCTTGGTTTTTCCACACGCTTCTTGCGACCCTGTTGACTATTTTGAATGAAACGCTTGATTGTTCAATGATCACGCTTCAGAAGCTTTGCAATTTTAAGAGTGCTGCATCCCTCTGCAAGATATCTCACTATTTTTGACTTTTCTGAGCCTGTCAAGTCCTTCTTTTAACCCATTTTGCCAAAGGAAAGGAAGTTGCCTAATAATTATGCACACCTGATATAGGGTGTTGATGTAATTAGACCACACCCCTTCTCATTACAGAGATGCACATCACCTAATATGCTTAATTGGTAGTAGGCTTTCGAGCCTATACAGCTTGGAGTAAGACAACATGCATAAAGAGGATGATGTGGTCAAAATACTCATTTGCCTAATAATTCTGCACTCCCTGTATGATTTTTACACTAAAAAATATATCAGGGGTGTCACTGGAATTTCATAGGTTGACCAAAACAAATAGATGATACTGAGCACAGTGCTAAAGAGATAAATCTTTATTGGAGCTCTGCTGAAGATCTATGGGGGAATAATTCCTGTAGTCACTTATATTATAGGCTATGGGGTAATAATTCCTATAGTCACTTAAGTGAAACCAAAGCAACGTTTGGGTGTGGGGTTGATGGGTCTATTGCCATACCAACCAACTGCATACTAAGAACCAATTGTACCAAATGGGCCGACTCCTAAGCTTACATTCCTAATTTTCAAATACAGATAGCAAGAGAAGGAAACAAAATTGATAATAGGAGTAAAAGAGAAATTTGCTTAAAATTGCATGTTCTATCTGAATCATGAAAGAAAGAAAAAAATGGGTTTCATATCCATTTAACTAGCAATGGGCTGGTATGTAATCATGGGGGGGTGGAATGTATCCTCGCCTGTGTGGCCAAAAATCCTAGCACCGGCCCTGATTAAAAGGACTTTAAAAATAAGCGACAGCGTCTTTCAGACTGGGTGCATCCCAAGAACACGTCCTGAACTCCGGCGTTCTCAAGGCAATCCTTATGCGTTTCAAAGGTTCTAGCAATGTGCTCCTTCTTCATCAGAGGATGTGTTTAGGGTTTCCCTATATATATATATATATATATATATATATATATATATATATATATATATATATATATATATATATATATTTGTAATGTTTTACTTGACTTCCCACTCCATAAGTGTTCTGGAACATATTGTTACTAGACAGCTAAAGTCTGAGCCAGAGACTTTTGCACTTACAAAGAATACTCACAGTACAATAATTTATTGCATTTGTTTCATAGGGGCCGATTTATCAATGTCTGCCCGACATGATACGCTGTAGCGTATCATGTCCGACAGACATAGCTGAATGCTGAACTGCTTGTGTCAATCAACCCAATCGTATAGGATTGGGTGGATTGATGTCCGCAGCCTTAGAGGCAGTGGGCAATTTAAGGAGCAGTGGTCTTAAGACCGCTGCTTCATAACTGCTGTTTCCGGCAAGCCTAAAGGCTCACAGGGAAACGGGCATCAGGAGCCATTCAGCCCTTGATAAATCGGCCCCAATGTGTTAAATGTATGTGTAAAACAAAATTTATGCAGCTAAGCTGTTAAGTATCACTCCCCTTCCCACAAACCCCAGTCATTCCACCAAAGGTAAATGGAGAAAAAAGAAGTAACACAAGGTGTAGAGGTGCCTGAGGTTAGTCAGAAAAAACTGTCTTAAAATAAAAGAGTGGGGCCGTGGACTCACCATATCTGGAAATAAATAAATTTATCAGGTAAGCATAAATGTTGTTTTCTTTCCTAAGATACGGTGAGTCCACGGTGTCCTCAATTACTGTTGGGAACCAATACCCAAGTTAGAGTACACAAAGGACTAGGGAGAGACAAGACAGGTAGACCTAAACAGAAAGCACCACCGCTTAAAGAACCTTTCTCCCAAAAGAAGCCTCAGCCGAGGCAAAAGTATCAAATTTATAACATTTGGAAAAAGTATGCAAAGAAGACCAGGTTGCGGCCTTGCAAATCTGTTCCACAGAAGCTTCATTTTTGAAGGCCCATGAAGAGGAAACAGCTCTCGTGGAATGAGCCATAATACTCTCAGGAGGCTGCTTTCCAGGAGTCTCATAAGCCAAACGGATTATACTTTTCAGCCAGAGAGAAGAGAAGTAGCAGTAGCTTTATGACCTTTATGTTTCCCAGAGAAACAAACAAACAGGGCAGAAGACTGGCGAAAATCCTTAGTCGCCTGTAGGTAGAATTTTAGAGCGTCCACAACATCCAGGTTGTGCAACAATCGTTACTTATGAGAAGAAGGATTAGGACATAGAGAAGGAAAAACAATTTCCTGATTAATATTTCTATCCAAAACTACTTTAGGAAGAAAAACAAACTTAGTACGAAGAACCGCCTTATCAGCATGAAAGATAAGGTAAGGCAGATCACACTGCAAAGCCGAGAGTGCCGAGACTCTCCCAGCAGAAGAAATAGCGATAAGAAACAAAACCTTTGAAGACAACAACTTAATGTCTATGGAGTGCATAGGCTCAAACGGAGCCTGATGCAAAACTCTAAGAACAAGGTTAAGGCTCCAAGGAGGAGCCATGGACTTAAACACAGGCCTGATTCTGACCAAGGACTGACAAAAGGATTGTACATCTGGCACATCCACCAGACGCTTATGTAGCAAAACAGAAAAAGCAGAAATCTGACCCTTCAGGGTACTGACCGACAAACGCTTCTCCAGACCTTCCTGGAGAAAATACAAAATCCTAGGAATCCTGACCCTACTCCAAGAGTAGCCCTTGGATTCACACCAATAAAAATATTTCCGCCATATCTTATGGTAAATTTTCCTAGTTACAGGCTTGCGAGTCTGGATCATGGTCTCAATGACCGACTCAGAAAACCCATGCTTAGACAAAACTAAGCATTCAATCTCCAAGCAGCCAGCTTCAGAGAAACAAAATTTGGATGAAGGAAGGGACCCTGAAGTAGAAGGTCCTACCTCAGAGGCAGTCTTCAAGGTGGAAGAGACGACATTTCCACTAGGTCTGCATACCAGATACTGCGAGAGGCCACGCAGGGGCTATTAGAATCACCAACGCCCTTTCCTGCTTGATACGAGCAATGATTCGTGGAAGGAGAGCGAACGGAGGAAACAGGTATGCCAGCTTGAAATCCCAAGGAACCGCCAGAGCTTGGAAGCTTAACATTCTGCCGAGATGCCGTCAGATCCAGCTCTGCCACCCCCATCTGAGGGTCAAGCTGGAGAACACCTCTGGATGGAGCTCCCACTCCCCGGGATGAAAGGTCTGTCTGCTCAGAAAATCCGCTTCCCAGTTGTCCACGCCTGGAATGTGGATGGCAGATAGACAGCAATTGTGAGCTTCCGCCCACCTCTTTCATGGCTAAGGAACTCCAAGTTCCCTCTTGGTGGTTGATGTAAGCCACTGAGGTTATGTTGCCCGACTGGAACCTGATAAACCGAGCTAAGGACAACTGAGGCCATGCCATCAGAGCATTGAAAACGCTCTCAACTCCAAGATGTTTATGGGGAGAGCAGACTCCTACTGAGTCCAGAGTCACTGCATCTTTTACGAGTCCCAGACTGCTCCCCAGCCCAGCATACTGGCGTCCGTGGTCACAATCACCCAGGAAGATCTCTGAAAGCATGTTCCCTGAGAATGATGTTCCGCGGAAAGCCACCACGGGAGAGAGTCTTTTGTCGACTGATCTAGATCTATTCTCTGAGACAGATCTGCATAGTCCCTGTTCCATTGCCTGAGCATGCACAATTGCAGAGCTCTCAAATGGAATCGAGCAAAGGGAATGATGTCCATGGAAGCTACCATCAGACCAATTACCTCCATACATTGAGCCACTGATGGTCGAACAGTAGACTGTAGAGAGCGGCAAGATGAAAGAATCTTGGCTTTTCTGGCCTCCGTCAGAAATATTTTCATTGATAGGGAATCTATTATGGTTCCTAAGAAAACTACCTTGTATATGGAACAAGGGAACTCTTTTCCAGATTCACTTTCCATCCGTGGGAACGTAGAAAAGACAACAAGATCTCTGTGTGAGATTTTGCTTGTTGAAAAGATGTTGCCTGAACCGGAATGTCGTCCAGATAGGGCACCACAGCAATTTCCCGAGACCGAATCAATTCCAAGAGAGCCCCCAGAACCTTTGAGAAAATTCTGGGAGCTGTGGCAAGGTCAAATGGAAGAGCCACAAACTGAAAGTTTGTGCCCATAAAGGCAAATCTAAAAAATGTGTGATGATCCCTGTGAATGCTACGCATCCTTTAGGGCTATAGTCATCATGAACTGACCTTCTTGCACTAAAGGAAGAATGGAACGTATAATTTCCATCTTGAAGCACGGTACTCTGAGAAACTTGTTTAGACACTTTAGATCTAGAATAGGTCGGAAAGTTCCCTCTTTTTTGGGAACCATGAACAGATTAGAATAGAAAGCTAGACCCTGTTCCTGTACTGGAACTATCACTCCCAGGAAGGAAAGATCCTGTACACATTTTAAGAACGCCTCTCTCTTTATCTGGTCTGCAGATAATCTAGAGAGGTGGAATCTGCCCCTAGGAGGGAAGGTCTTGAATTCTAATTTGTAACCTTAGGATCCTATGTCCATCGCCCAAGGATCTGGGACATCTCGTATCCATACTTGAGAGAACGGAGAAAGTCTGCCCCCCACTTGATCCAATCCCGGATCGGGGCAAAACCTTCATGCTGATTTGGATTCAGTATTGGGTTTCTTTGATTGCTTCCCCTTGTTCCAAGACTGATTGGGTTTCCAAGAAGGCTTGGGCTGTTCCTGCTTGGAAGAGAAAGGGGAAGACTTACCTCTGAAATTACGAAAGGAACGAAAATTACTCTGACGTCCTTTCAGTCTATTCTTCTTATCTTGTGGCAGAAAATACCCTTTACCACCCGTAATATCGGTAATAATATCTGCCAGACCAGGTCCAAACAAAGTCTTACCCTTGTAAGGAATCGCCAAAAGCTTGGACTTAGATGAAACATCCGCTGACCAAGATTTCAGCCATAATGCTCTGCACGCTAAAACAGCTAAACCAGATATTTTGGCTCCCAACTTTATTGCCTGCAATGAAGCGTCAGTAATAAAGGAATTGGATAACTTAAGAACCTTAATCCTTTCTTGGATCTCCTCCAAGTGAGTCTCTACCTGAAGAGACTCAGACAATGCGTCAAACCAATAGGCTGCCGCACTCGTCACAGTAGCAATACACACCGCTGGTTGCCATTGAAACCCTGAACTCAGGATTGTTGTCCCAATATCCATGCAGCTTGCAAATTAACCCTTCAGTGCCAGTGACTCTACCCAAAAGATAAAATATGGCACTTACCTGCACCTCTAGCTGTCTGGCAGGAAGACAGCTCACACGGCAAGAGAAGCCACTCCTCACAGAGACCTTGGGAAAAAAGAAAGGACAGAGTAAACCTACTCTGGCTTTCTATACAGGGGCAACAACATGTTAGGAAATCGCAGTGAGGCCCACACCACAAGTTTCTAACTGCTTAAAAGCCACCACTGCTCTACTGAAGAGCCTAACGGGGAGTACGGCTAAACCCATCTTGAAAGGAAAGATCAAAGCAAACCTACTCTGGCTTTCAAAATAAATAAAATCTTGATTGAAGTAAAATAAATTAAATCTTCTTTAGACACCAAAACTTCACCTCCTCCATGCACTGAATGCAAAGAGAATGACTTGGGTTTGTGGGAAGGGGAGTGGTACTTAACATCTTAGCTGTGGTGCTCTTTGCCTCCTCCTGCTGGCCAGGAGTGATATTCCCAACAGTAATTGAGGACGCCCTGGACTCACCATATCTTAGGAAAGAAAATAAAATTTGCTGTTAAGTGTACATATTTTCAAGTGTCTTCTATAAAGGTTAAGTTTTATGCATCAACCTAACATTATACAAGTTACTACAATCAATTAATGTACTGTGGGTATTCTGTATAAATTGCCTAAATCTTTGTCTCAGAATGCAACCTCATAAAAAGTACAAGAATGTATCATATCTTGATGGTTTTTTCCATTGTTTCTTATTTTTTTTGCTACAGCAAATGTCTGCATGTATATTAAATGGCCTCATATATTCAATTACAAACTTTTTTTAGGGATGGAGCAGAGTATTAAATTATGGAAAAGCAGGAAATTCTAATTTGCAAAAATATAAACATTGCAGTATAGCCCATGCCCCAATATTCAAAGCATCAACAGACCATCGGGAAACTACTTCACTGGCTTTGTCAGCCTCGCAGTTCGATGGTTTGTAGAGATATTATAAGAAAAGGGGCGTATCCGAGCAATGCCGGTAAGCGGCGATGTCTCTCCCATTGAAGTCAATGGGACCGTGACGTCACCACCCACATAGCCATTTTGCTGCGACTGGGGGGACTATTTGAAATGTGCCTACACGGCGCAGAAAATTAGTTTCTGTGTAGGCACACTTCAGATATTGCCGTGGTGACCTACGTTTAATTATACCTACACTAACTAGCTCAGGCGATGTAGCCTTGACAGCTGATAGCTGGCAAGACAAACAAGGCTGCTACCCTCCTCGCAACCTGCACTTCACTGATTCGAACATATCAATCTTGCAGGCTACTCCCACTAGAACACCCCGCTAACTTCCCCTGAATGCCTATAGCTACGTCACACCTAAGCTATACTCCCCCTGCACCGCCCAGCTAACTCCTCCTGACCTCCTACACCTACGTCACTCCTAACCTACACACCCCAGGAACGCCAAGCTTAGTCCCTTATACCACCTACACTGATGTAATGTCTAAACTACACTCCCCTGGAACTCCCCAGCTAATTCCCACATACTGCCTACTGTCAAAAAATACCTTACTATAATAATATATTTATGATACAAGTGACAATGTAGAGACCCTGTGGGTTGAAATAAAGAGTGGGGGGAAAATCCTAAAAAAATATTACTAGGAACATGCTACAAGCCCTCTAACATTAGTGACCTGGAGGAAACTCAACTACTACTGCAAATAGGTAAGGCTGCTAATAACAGTGCTGTAATTATGGGAGATTTTAACTACCCTGATATAAACTGGGCCAATGAAACTAGTAATTCAGCTAAGGGGGATAGATTTTTAAATGTTCTCAGGGATAACTTCTTGTCACAATTAATAGAGGAGCCAACTAGGAGTAAAGCTATATTGGATTTAGTGCTAGCAAACAATACAGATATAATATCAAACATAGAAGTCAAAGAACATTTGGGTAACAGTGATCATAACATGGTCACATTTGAAATCTCTTTTCATATGCAGTGTCTTAAAGGTTTAACTAAGACTTTTAACTTCAAAAAAGCAAATTTCAACATTTTAAGGAAATCATTAAATAATATAAGTTGGGACAATATATTCTCTAATAAAAATACAGAGGATAAATGGATACTATTTAAAACTTTGTTAAATAAATATACATATCAACAAATACCATATGGTTATAAAAAAAAAAAATCAAAGCCTTTGTTGATAAATAAAAATGTGTTAAGAGAAATTAGGAAAAAACGTAGGGCATTTAAATTATTCAAAGAAAATAGTACAGACCCAACATACAATATTTATAAGGAATGTAGCAATGCATGCAAAAAAGCAATCAAATTAGCCAGAATTGAAAATGAAAAATTAATTGCAAAGGATTCTAAGTCTAACCCTAAAAGGTTCTTTAAGTACATAAAAAGCAAAAAATCTAAGAAGGATAATATAGGTACATTAAAATGCGTGGAGGGTAGCATGATAAATAATGACATGGAGAAGGCTGAGGTACTAAACCATTTTTTTCTTCAGTATACACAAGAGAGGAACCATTGGATGATACTTTGGAACAAAATAGAACATGCCAGTCCATACCATTAACTGGGTTATGTTTAGAGGATATCAGGAAAAAAATGAATAATATTAAGGTAAATAAAACTCCAGGCCCAGATGGAATACACCCAAGGGTGTTAAAGGGACAGTCTACACCAGAATTTTTATTGTTTTAAAAGATAGATAATCCCTTTATTACCCATTTCCCAGTTTTGCATAACCAACACAGTTATAATCATATACTTTTAACCTCTGTGATTATCTTGTATCTAAGCCTCTGAAAACTGCCCCTTTTTTCAGTTCTTTTGACAGACTTGCAGTCTAGCCAATCAGTGCCTGCTCCCAGATAACTTCTCGTGCACGAGCACAGTGTTATCTATATGAAATACGTGAACTAACACCCTCTAGTGGTGAAAAACTGTTAAAATGCAATCTGAAAGAGGTGGGCTTCAAGGTCTAAGAAATTAGCATATGAACCTCCTAGGTTAAGCTTTCAACTAAGAATACCAAGAGAACAAAGCAAAATTGGTGATAAAAGTAAATTGGGAAATTGTTTAAAATTACATGCTCTATCTGAATCATGAAAGTTTATTTTGGCCTAGACTGTCCCTTTAAGGGAACTTAGCACTGTTATAGACAAACCTCTACTCTTAATTTTTCAAGACTCGTTATCCTCAGGCATGGTACCCCAGGATTGGTGTAAAGCTGATGTGGTGCCACTCTTCAAAAAGGAAAGCAGGGATGATCCAGGAAGCTATAGACCAGTTAGTCTGACATCAATAGTGGGGAAGATATTTGAAGGGATTATAAGGGATTATATTGATGAGCATATTCGTGTAAACAAGATTATGAGTTCTAATCAGCATGGTTTTAGGAGAAATAGATCATGTCAAACTAATCTAATTAGATTCTATGAGGAAGTAAGTAGAAATATAGATAAAGGGGAATCAGTTGATGTGATATACTTAGATTTTGCAAAGGCATTTGATACAGTGCCACATGAGAGATTAATGCACAAAATTAAGGGACTGGGAATATCTGAAAATGTTAGCTCATGGATAAATAACTGGATAAAAGATAGGGAGCAACGAGTAGTAGTAAATGGATCATACTCAGATTGGACAAAGGTAATCAGTGGAGTCCCCCAGGGATCAGTACTGGGCCCCGTTCTTTTTAATATTTTTATAAATGACTTGGAGCAAGGATTAAATAGCGACATCTCTATTTTTGCAGATGATACTAAGTTAAGTAAGGTCATTAGGTCAGAACAGGATGAACTTTCATTACAAGGGGATCTGCAAAAATTAAAAAAAAAGTATGAGCAAGTACATGGAAAATGAGATTTAATATGGAAAAATGCAAAGTTCTACATTTTGGAAGTAAAAATAAGCAGGCAACGTATTTTTTAAATGGGATAAGACTTAGCCAAACAGAGGAGGGAAGGAATTTGGGAGTAGTAATAGATAACAAGCTAAGATGGGTGCGCAATGCAGGGCAGCGGCTTAAAAGGCTAATAAGATACTAGCATGTATTAAAAGAGGCATTGATTCAAGGGAGGAAAGCATAATTCTGTCACTATATAAAGCCCTGGTAAGACCTCACCTTGAGTATGGAGTGCAGTTCTGGGGGCCGATCGCGAAAAAATATATTGCAGAACTAGAAAAAGTTCAGAGAAGGGCCACAAAGCTAATAAGGGGATTGGAGAAATTAACCTATGAGGAGAGGCTAGCCAAACTGAGTCTGTTTTCTTTAGAAAAAAGGCGCTTGAAAGGTGACATGATTACTTTATATAAATATATTCAAGGCCCATATTCAGAGATGGCAGAAGCTCTGTTTATATCTAGAAAATTGTTTCTGACAAGAGGTCACAATTTAAGGTTGGAGGAAAGGAGATTTAATCTCCTGCAACGGAAACGTTTTTTTAACTGTAAGAGCAATAAAATTTTGGAACTCATTACCAAAGGAGGTAGTGAATGCCAATACCCTAGATACATTTAAAAATAGTGTGGATACATTTCTGTATATAAAACAAAATTAAGCTTAACTGGAGCTTTTTGTAAGTATTTTAGATTTGTATAGGTTGAACTCGATGGACTTCAGTCTTTTTTCAACCTTATCTACTATGTTACTATGTTATACTAAATAATAAACATCCCCATTATTACTATGAAGCTATGCCGCTAAAGTTATAATCAATGTTTAAATAATGTGTCACAGAGATGCGCTAAATCCCGGCGGCCGACTGCTGGAGGCTAGGTAAAACCTCAACGGCCTATTTGGGCTCCTGGAATTCAGTGCAGGACCAGAATTGAGCCCCGGTATGCCGCTTCTTAAAAGGGGAGCCAATCGATCGGAGTTTGAAGGGTCCCCCACTCCTCCCAGAAGGAAGCACCCCCAAGCAAGTGTTATCCCCAGGTGCCTCATCAAATTGCCAACAACATGCTATAAGGGCAACTTGATCCCCTGCATCCTGATCAATTGGCACCCCTTTTAAAAAATGGCAGACTGGGGCTCAATTCCTGTCCAGTGCTGAGTTCCAGGAGCACAGATAGGCCGGCAAAAATCTGCCAGCCCTCAGGCGTTCTCATCTCCTTGACAAAATATGCATTTTCATGTACAATGTAGATTATTTAAAGTATTGTAGCTATCAAAAAAGGAATTTAATGGTTGCTTGCTAGTATTTTAAATATATGTGTATGTTAAAAATAATAGAAAGCATCATTAAATACCTTTAGTCTGTAGATATATACAATGTTTTAAACAATATGCATTGTACATGACTATGCATATCATTTAAACATTGACACCTAAAACTAACTGTAGAAGCTAATGCCCTACACATAAATATTTAATATTTAAAATTATGCATTGTTATGTAGAATGCATAATGTTGAAATATTTGCATATAAATTAAAATGTAATTAATGTTGCTTGTTGTGTTTATTATTTGTAAGTAAAGACAGTATAATTAACATTATAGTTTTACATAACTGCATACCTGTTATGCACAAATATAATATAATGCTACTGACTAATATAACATTACAATATATTAACATATACTGTATATCTATGTTATAACTAATAAAAACAACAAGCTAACATAAATACATTTTAATGTATATGCAATACTTAAAGCATTATGCAATATACTTGCATAACAGTTTAAATATTGAATATCAATGCAAGGCCTGACTACATTATATCTACAATGTTTGAAATAAAATGCATGGTTATGTATAAAGCATATTAGTATTGGATATATAATTAAAATGTAGATATCCTTGCATGTAGATATCCTTGCTTGATACATTTATTATTGTAAATATAAATATATTTTAAAAATAGATATTTATGTTATAAAAGACAGTTGCATTAAAATTATAGTATTACATAACTGTATGCCTGTTATGTAATAAAACAATTGTAATATTAATGCCTTTTTTAACATGAATATACATTTTAAAACATATATTTATACTAAATAAAAAACACAAAAAATACATATTAATTTATATACAATAGTTAAAAGAATATGCATCATACATAAGAATGCATAATATTTAAAACATTGTAGATAAATGCACTATTAACTGCTAAGCTGCCATAACATAATCAATCTAATCAACCCCCATATAGGTATAACAGGTGGTTAGGAGATTAAGGCCTAATAAATGGTTATCATCAATAATCACCTAATCAACCCCCATACAGGTATTTAAATTCTAATCATTCAATAGAAAATGATAATTAGAATTTAAAAATGTTCTTGCTATTGGCTCAGTTAAATCAGCCAATAGGGATTAACTGAATTAAAATCAGCAAATCAGAATTAAGTGGTACCCCTATATATTGGGGTTCCGTGCTTCCAGAATTTCAGTGTACAGTGGTGACCACATGAAGAGGATGGCTCATAGAAGAGAGCCAAAGAAAATAAGATTCAGAGCAGAGGCGGCGGAAGAGGCCGCTGAAGTCCGTCTCCGTGAAGATGGGCCCCGACGTTAAAAAAGATTGCAGAGCCTCCACCACCGTGAAGATTACTTTTTGTTAGGCTTTTTTTATGTAACTTCAATTTTTTTTATTTTTTGTAACTTAGGGGTGTTAGTTTAGAGGGGGGGTAGGTGTTAGATAGAGTAGGGTTAGATTGTGTTTGGGATTGTGGCGGTTTAGGTTTCATTATTTTTTTTAAAGCTTTATTTATTTCCAACACTGTGTACATGTTTATACTTCAACCTTACAGTTCTAACTAATCCTAGTTAAGAAACTAACTTCTAACTCCTACATTGTGCTGAGTGACCATCCTTGCAATTGGAATTTGGCGTGTCATGTAAGGGTCTATTTTTTTAGAGTAGGGCTCTTGCCCCAATGTTGTTAAAATGTTGCGATTTAAAGTCTCAGGCTAATTTGCCTTATCATTAGTCAAAGTCTTGTGCTGGCATTCAGGATGTGGTCCCAATGTGTCAGCTATCAAACATGAGACTTATTATTCCATCTGGTTTGCTAAAGACAGTAACAAAGTTAGACTGCAGAATAGAGTTAATTGTCTCAATCGTTGGACTTTGCTGGTTGTATATCAGCACTCTCCAGCACATTATATCTATCAAATCTCATCCTCTCCTGTACCACTATTCTAACAATTCTATAGTCTGACAATCTCATTATCTAACAATTATGCATTCTGGGGTGTCGTTCTTGAGTCCCTCCCCACGGTTCCCAGTTGGCCGTACTCTCTATTGGGAGATTGAATTCCAGCTGCCATTCTCTCTGTAGTTGTGCTCCTAGGATATAGTCTGAATCTTTGAATGGGTAGAGGATTTGTGTCTGTAGGTTTATAGGGGGGCTTAGAATGAAGGGTTCCCATTTTGTGATGAAGAGTTTTGTTCTATGTGCAATATCTCCTTGAGTGTCTATCTGTTCACACAGCATTTGTTTCTGTAGGGATGCTTTTAGTTGGGACAAGGTGGGTGGTATGTCTGTTAGCCATTGTGTTAAGATGAGTTTTCTGACCTGTAAAATAGTATTGTATATGAATAGTGATTTGGCTTTAGTAGCTGGTTGAGTTTGTAGGAAGAGTATGGCCTCAGGTGTTAGGCTAAACTTATCAGTACTGAGGAGCTGGAGCCAAATTTATCAAGAGTAGTAATAAGGGGGTCCCATGGAATCTTGTTTAAGGGTTTTTCTGCATCGACAAGTATTAAAAAAATGCCTCTTTCAATGGAGTTAGTTGCTCTTTATTAGAGTTATTCCAATAATATGTTAGGATTAATTGTAGCTTTCTCATATTGGCTACCGAGGATCTGCCTTTCACGAATCCCGTCTGATTCCTGTTTTTTTATTGAGGGGAGGAGGTCCGCCAGTCTATTGACCAGGATTTTGGTAAAGAATTTGTAGTCTGAGTTCAGAAAGAATATGGGTCTGTATAAGGCTGTAAGTAATGGGTCTCTGTCCGGCTTTGGAATAACTGTTACATTTGTTTTCGAGAATCTATTGGATAACCTCACCTTACCCCCAAGATTCCATTATAGAAAGTAGTGAGAGTGTCCGATATCTCTGTTTTGAGAAGCTTGTAAAACTCTCCTGGCAGACCATCCAGTCCTGGAGTTTTTTCTAAGGGGAGTGCCTTGATTGAACAAGTGACCTCTATGGGCGAAATCGGGGTGTGGAGGTTCTGTAATTGGGTGTCATCTAGTTGGGGTAGCTGTATATTGTGCCAAAAATTGGCTATGTCGGTCGTGTCAACTTTCTGTCCTTTGTACAGGTTAGAGTAGTATGGTGTTGAGTTTCCTAACTAGCCTGGTGATTCTCGCGAGTAGTTTCCCTGTACGGTTGCCAGAAAGGTAAAATTTAGCCTGTAAACAACTATGGGCGCCTGCAGAAGTTTGTATAATATGGGTGTCTCTAGACACTTTTACCTCCTTGTATTTCCCCCTGTTTGAGATTGTTGGGTTTCGTAAATAATGGTTTCTCGCATTGAGAAGCTGCTTTAAGAATAAGTCTCCTCTCTGTTTACATTTTTTTGTTAGTCTCGCTGTGTATGCTGTCACCACCCCTCTAAGCATCACCTTTGCTGTTTCACAAAATAGAGAGATGTCTTCTAAATGTTGGACATTTATGTTTTTATATGTGAGCCATTCCTCTACCAGGTAATTGCAAAGATTGGAGTCATGATATAGGTAAGTAAGGAATGTCCATCTGCATGATTTTTTGGGAGCATTGGTTGTGGATACCATGAGAATGACAGGGGCGTGATCTGAGATGGTTATGGGGTAAATTTTTGAATCTGTAATACGGAGGCAAAGGGAGGCTAAGATCAGGAAAAAGTCTATGTGTGACAGTGTGGACTTGGAGGGGGGTAGACATGTGTAATCCCGCGCCTCAGGATTCCTCTCCCTCCATATATCGCTTAGGTAAATTTTTAAGCAATAATGTCTCTCTCCTGGAACCCACCCAATGTTTGGGTTTTCTTATGGTGTGTTCTGGATTTTGGAATCTGTCTGCTGGTGTGTGGGGTGCGATGTTAAAGTCTCCCCCAACTATAATAGGGAGGAGCAAGAATTATAAAAGTTGGGTTTGGAGGTATGCTAGAAATTCTATTTTTTTGTGTATGTGGACCATAAACTCCACAAAGTGTGAGTTGTCGTTCCTCTATCTGGAGTTTTGTTATGAGGTATGTGCCCCCTGGGTCTGCGACAGTTTGTAGTATGGAATAGTTTAGGTGTTTTCGGGAGAGGAAGGCCACCCCCCTAGCTCTTTTTCCCTTGTATGAAGTGAAGAGAACCTCCCCCTCTCAGCTCTGTTTTAGCTTCTGGTGTTCTAGGTTGTTGATGTGAGTTTCCTCTAGGATCACAATATCTATTTTTTTTAGATTTAGGTGTCTCTGTATAGCCCTTCTCTTAATTGGAAACTTTATCCCCCCTACATTCCAGGTGATTAACTTCATTATTCTCAAATGTGATCCCCTGGCCAATGTCTAAGAATGAGTGTGTTATGTACTATTGTGCTATTGTTTGCATGGTAATTCAGTGTGCTGTTAGTAGTATGAAGTATACTCACGATGTAGCAGGCTTTTAGTGGTATTCCTTGAGAGTGACACCCCAAGGCTGAGCGGATATGATGGTATCTCTGTGGTAAATTTAAAGATAAACAGTGAGCAAAATTAACAGTATCAACAACAATAAATCCCCCTCCCCACACCTCAACAATGTATTATACAAATAAACTTAACTTGTCCATGTCACTCCCCCCCTTACACTTTGAAAGGATATAGTAGTTGTGACCTAATCTTTGGAATACTCATAGTTTTCCTATAGTCTTGGGGCTGCGTTATAGTTATTGGTTCCTGTAGCTCTTCCTCCTCTAGTGGTATTTGCTCTTGTTCTTTTTCTAGATATAGCTGTAAGCGTTTTGAAGACTCAAAGAATAATGGGCCCTCTGTAATTTGCAGGCATAGTCGCGCTGGATAAAGTAAAGCTGCGGTTCTGCCTTGTTCCATGAGCTGCTTACAGTAGGGTGAGAATTATTTTCTTCTGAGTGCCACTTCAGTTGAGTAGTCTTGGGTAAAGATATATCTTCCTTCCTTCAAATTCTAGTGATGATTTTTTCCCATACGCTTGCAGTATGAAAACTTTATCTTTGAAGTTCAGTTATGCATGGTTTGGCCGAGTTTGACAATTCTTGCAGCGTTGGCAAGGTTGTTTCTGTGAATTCAACCAGTTGAGCATTAGGGAAGTATTCTGGAAGGCCAACAATGCAAAGGTTGTTCCTTCTGGACCTATTTTCAAGGTTGTCTATTTTTGCCATTAGTTGTTTTGTGTGCTGCTGAAGCTGGGCAATATTGGAGGTTGATTCTCTTTGTCGTGTTTCACATTCTGACACCCTCTGTTCGACTTATGTAAGTCTAGCATTAAATGTTTTTACCTCCGCCATCAGGGAGTCCATGCCTGTTTGCAAGTGTTCTATTTTTGGGAGGAACAGGGCTGAGATCTGCGAGACAATTAGGTGTGTGTCTTGCGTGTGAGGGTCAAGCATGTCTAGTGATAGCTCTGCAACTGGTTGTGTTTCTGTATGATGTCTAAGCTTCTTGTCTGGTAACTGTGGTTTTAGTGTAGGAGTCATAGTGCTTTTGTTTACTGATGTGAGAGATCACAAATTGTAGTAGTAAGATACCATATACTTCTCAATCTCAGGATTAAGGCCAGAAGTGTAGATATTGGCCCTGGAGACAGCTAGAACCAGAGGGGGTTTGGGATAAATTGCTGTCACTGTTATAGGTGACTAGTTGATTTTCCTTCTCTGTCTGTTTTTATGTTGTCCCGAACCTTTATGTGAGGAAGGCCTAAAGAGCTGTGGGTCATAGGAAGGTATTGAGGCAGTGGTGTTCTGGGCTACAGAAAAGAATGAGTTATTGAGCCATAGGTCTGTGATAAGTGTGCGGTGGGTATGCAGGGGGTATAGACCTGTGTCTTCTAGCCCATAATTGTCTCATAAAGTATGTTGGATTCTTTCCCCTTCAGTATAAATGAGGTTGATGTTTGGGCTTTGATAGCCTTATTGGTATGCACTGTGCACTGTTAGTCTGTAGCTGGTGAACTGGTAATGGGCCTATTTAATATGCTTTTATTTGTGGCCTTTTGGTGGAGGGTGGCCTTGACCTGGGAATTTGGAGCTTTCGGTTCTCTGCAACCTGCGTGTGAGGCTCTGCAGGAGGGCCCATGAGCTAACCCGTCTAGGCGATCTTCTGCTTGCTATCTGTAGACCCTGTGAGGTTGTGGTGCAGTTGTGGATTGCCTGCGGCAGTCTCAGTGCGTGTCGTGCTTCAATCACGGCTTTCTGGTGGAGGAGCAGATATTCTTGCTCCCAAACGATGTTGGGTCCAGCAAGTAGTTATCACTTGCAAGGATTAGTCAGTTTGGGCCAGATTTCAGGCACCAAATGCGCTCTCTGGGAGCTGTGTCACGGAGCTCCTCTAGATAGCCGCCATTCAGCTGGTCCGCCCACTGGAAGTCCGGTTTATTTTTTTTATTTTAACTTAGGGAGTTCAGTTTAGAGGGTTAGGTGTTAGGTTTGTTTGTGTTTGGGGTATGTGGCTTAATATTTAATTAATTGCGGTGGGTATGTGGCGGTATAGGGGTGAATAGTTAATTGCGGTGGTTATGTGGACGTATAAGGGTTAATAGTTAATTGTGGTGGGTATGTGGTGGCATAGGGGTTAATAGTTAGTAAATTGCAGTGGGTATGTGGCGGCATAGGGGTTAATAGTTAGGTAATTGCAGTGGGTATGTGGCGGTATAGAGGTTAATAGTTAAGTACTTGGGGTGGGTATGTGGCGGCATAGGGGTTAATAGTTTAATACTTGCGGTGGGTATGTGGCAGTTTAAGGGTTAATAGGATAGGTACTTGCGGGGGGTATGTGATGGTTTAGATCTTTATTAGTGTAGTGTTAGTTTGCGATCTTTGTGTACTTTGGTTTAGGGGTTTTAGGATTAGTAGTTAAGCCCATGGCAGTTATAGTCCAGGTATCCTTTACTATACATCGCCAATATTGTCAGCGATGCTGGGTGTTGAATATAGCCAGCATCACCGATCAGTGGTATGTATGGTAAACGCCTCTCAGTGACGCCGCTATGTCGGGGAGCTTGGAATATTTCGACAGGCTCGCTTGACGTAGCAGTAGATCCCTTGGAATATTTTCGTAGCACTTTCGATCATCAGGGCCTGAATGTGAAATAAAATGCAGTTAATTTTAAATGTTATTTGAAGCATGTATGCTTTACTCTTGCAAATATGTTTAATTTGAAATGGATCTCTGATTCAGAGATAACATGTACAGCACGCGCCATCTACCTCGCGCCAGCAGTGAGGGTTGTTAGATGTCACCAGCACATGTGCCAGAGTCGGCTCCAAGGGGGGGCATTAGGGGGCAATGCCCACCCAAATAAAATGCTGTGCCCCCTCAAAAAATATTGATATGATCATACATTTAAAAATAATAAATAAAATAATGAATTGTTATTTAATGCTGCATGCTGGGGGGCGGAGTTAGCTGCCAAACTGTGAGGTCGAATCACACATCTGCAAGGAGCTCCATGTCTACCTCTTATTTGGAATTGGAAGTTAATTAGAAACATTTTGGACTTTTCTTTAACCCTATTAATTTTACCTAACTATCGTGTTACTCATTTTCTTAAACAATAGATAATGATAAGGATATGGTTGTATCATATAAATATAAGTCTATAAATTGCTACCGGCTTCTATTGATGCTTCAAAAGTGCACTGTGATCTTAGGCCGGGCCTAAGATCACAGTGCACTTTTGAGGCGTTGATAGAAGCCGGTAGCCATTTATAGACTTATATTTATATGATACAATCATATTCTTATAGGTTCACAGTACATAGATTGTATTAAGTAGCTTGATATCCGCTAATTATTGCGAAACCAGTACCTGAAAACCTAGTATCCTCACTGCTATTGCAAACAAAGGGATTAATTGCATTGGGGGGTTTGGGGTGCATGGCTCTTTAGGGGACATGATTGAGATTTGAGAATGAGTTTAAGGGTTTTGGATCATGGTGATTAAGGGGTGAATTGTCTTTGAGCTATTGCACTGGGGGTCTCAAGTTTAATAGCTCTGTTTTAGTGCTCTGCATAGGATTTAGACTTTATTCTTTTACCTAGTGATTTAGCACATATTCTCCAAATGTTAATAGTGGGGGATAAGCCAGCCAGAAGCTACACTTTCCTGCAGCATATGTAGGTCTGCTTTTATTTTGAGTCTCATACATGCTTTGTAAATGTGTGCCCACTCGTGAAAAAAAAAAATGCCCCCCAATTTCATTCGTTCTGGAGCCGACCCTGACATGTGTACACTGTAAGTCATCTCTATAACAGTTATAACTTTTAAAGAAAACATTTGAGCACGTGCAAGCGTAGTGCAAACTTGCTTTTAATGAAGGGTTGATCACAATTTTTCTCATATTTTTGGCAGATAATGATTTCTGAACTCAGGACAGTATTCTCAGTGTGGTTTTCTAGTGATCACAATAAAAAAAACGCTTTTAAACTGGAAAGGATCTCCTGAAAATAACACAAAATTATTATCTGTGTCATAAATTCCACAATTACATAATACAAAACTCAAACGTGCTTTAGTATGACACGCAAAATGGCGCTTTTACGGATTTAGCAATTACATCAGAGGTTAGAGAGCCAGTGGGCCATATCTATCAAGCTCCGTATGGAGCTTGATGCCTCGTGTTTATGGCGAGCCATCATGCTCGCCAGAAAGACCAGTTATGAAGCAAGAGCTGCTGGTGCAATGCTGAATACAGAGAGCATATTGCTGTCCGCATTCAGCGAGGTCTGTCGGACCTGATCCGCACTGCCAGATAATAAATAGGCCTCAGTATGTTCATTAATTCCTTTTAATAGTGTCTAGTGTTGCTAATAGGTGACATGTGTGCAATTAACCTGCTCCAAAACAATAGAGATACTGTATTATCTAGATCTTTTTTGAGGTTTTGAACAGGGGTATTATCGATATAGTGTGCTTGTATGTTTGCTGGGTTGTGGATTTGGCTAAAATCACCCTATTTGTCCCTGTAAAAATGCATCACTATATATATATATATATATATATATATATATATATATATATACGTGACGGATACCCCGACTGGGTAGCTCCGCCAAACGGGTCCTGCTTCCTCCCTGCCGACTGCAGCTATGTAGCTGGCTAGTGACCACAGCCTGTAGCCACCCCTGATGCCCGACAGCACCAGTACTCAGTGTCCCACCCTGTGGCAGACTCCAGCTACCCCGACTGGGTAGCTCTGCCAGAGGGTCCTTCCTTTGCCTGGAACAGGCTGCTATGTAGCCCAGGAAAGTGATTTTAGCTGGAGCTCACCCAAATAACTAGACAGACTAGCATTCAGGTGAAATAAGAACTGCTTTATTGCACAGAAAATACAGCTTTTATACATTTCCAACAAATGGGGGTAGTTACTACACAAATAGAAACAAATATTATACAATGAAACAAACATCAGATAATGGTTAGTTAAACAAGATTCTAATCACATCCTGACGTACAAAAGGGCAATGGATGACTCACATAATAACAGAAAGACACTTCACACCTAGACTAGATAACAACAGGGGTGAGGTTATAGGGGGTAGGGATTTAACCCTTGCAGCCTGGTATCCATGACAAAAACCATGCAACCAAAACCTTCCAGAGATTGTGGTTGCTCTGAGGAGCTCAAAACCACCGAGAAACAACAGGGGTGAGGTTGTAGGGGAATGGGGGGTAGCCTTAGCCGTCTGGTATCCGTGACATCTCCACCCCTCCAGTTCGGCAGACCCGGCTAGACCCTTAACGGGTCGGCCTGGGGCTGTCCGACGGTGGCCCTCCAGAGGTTATCCCATCTCTCCTGAGCTTGGGGCATCCTGGGGGGTTCCTGCTGACGTTTATACCCAGGGATATTCATATAAAGCAAGGTCCCAAACAAGTTTTCTAAGGCCGGCTCCAAAACAATTGCTGTCCCACAAGTTCCAGTGTCCTTAAGTTCCATGGCCACACTGCCTCTCTCTGTGACACTCTGTTTAGTACCGGCTGACCCACCCACAAACAAAGCTAGTTCCGGTTTCCCAGCTGTATTCCCACTCCAGACCGGAGGGGAAGGTAGCTCCTTGGTGGGGCAAGTAAAGCTCGGGTGCCCAAACATGTGGCACCAACTGTATACGCTTTTATCCTCATTGCCGGATGCAACACCTGCCCTCTGTGAGTAATACTCTGGGACAAGAAAAGGGTAGAGACCCTGCCAAGCTACTGAGGGGAGAGTCCATCTGTCTCTTCTCCCGAGAAGGAGATCTACCGCTGGAGAGGGAAGTCTGCTACCTCCGCTCCATGGGAAACTGTGCTGCCACTGGGGAGAGAGACCAACTGTCTCCTCCCAGAAAGGGATTCAGCCACTGGGGAGAGATATCGATACCCATCTCTCCCTGCAAGGGCTTCTCTGTAAGGGGAGGGAGGACGACTACCTCCACTCCCAAAGGATGGATATGCTGCTGGGGAGAGAGACCGACTGTCTCCTATCCCAGAAAGGGGTTCTGCTTACGGGGAGGGAGGACGACTACCTTCGCTCCCAGCGGATGGCTCTGCTGCTGGGGAGAGAGACCGACTGTCTCCTTTACCAGCTCCTGGCTCTGCCGCTGGGGAGAGAAACCGACTGTCTCCTCTCCCGGCTCCTGGCTCTGCCGCTGGGGAGAGAGACCGACTGTCTCCTCTCCCAGGAAGGGGTTCTGTTTACGGGGAGGGAGGACGACTACCTCTGCTCCCAAGGGATGGCTCTGCCGCTGGGGAGAGAGACCGACTGTCTCCTCTCCCAGCTCCTGGCTCTGCCGCTGGGGAGAGAGACCGACTGTCTCCTCTCCTGGGAAGGGGTTCTGTTTACGGGGAGGGAGGACGACTACCTCCGCTCCCAGGGGATGGCTCTGCCGCTGGGGAGAGAGACCGATTGTCTCCTCTCCCGGCTCTGCCTCTGGGGAGAGAGACTGACTGTCTCCTCTCCCAGGAAGGGGTTCTGCTTACGGGGAGGGAGGACGACTACCTCCACTCCCAGGGGATGGCTCTGCCGCTGGGGAGAGAGAACGACTGTCTCCTCTCCCTGCTCCTGGCTCTGCCACTGGGTAGAGAGACCGACATCTATCTCTCCCTGCAAGGGGTTCTCTGTAAGGGAAGGGAGGACGCCTACCTCCTCTCCCTGGTTTCCTGGGGCTGTTACAGGTGCTGGGCTCTGGCCCAGGCTGCTAATCTGTATCTAGCAGCTCGTTGTCGCTTATGCTCTGTTGCCACTCATCTGAGGCCAACCTCCATGATTTCCAGAGTGCTGCACCACAGCTCCGTACAGACTCTGTGGCATGCTGCAGAACTCGGTCTAGCAGCCTCTTGTATGCCTTTTCCAGTCCCCATTCTTGGACAATAAGTGATACCATATCGTATACCAGCCAGGGTACCCCCGAGAGATCCAACAGCTGCTCTCGGGAGTGGCCAATGTTCTTTACTCTCAGTTCCCCCCCGCTCCCAAATTCTGGGTCTTCTGTCAACTTTTCCAATAGTAACCCAGGGCCACTGAAGCCAAAGCCCTCTGTGGGGGAGCAATCCTCCAGCCATGGCCATACTTGCATAGTGAGCCATCGGAGGTCCCGATAGCCGTCCTCCACCCACATCTCTGCCCAAACCAGTCGATCTATAGCCATTCCTCCATGGGCTGCTCTTCCAGGAAAAGCACTCGCAAGTCCCACCGGACCCAGTACCTCTCATCATCTGTGGGGAGGTCCTTTCCATCACAATCCTTTTCTTGTTGAAGCCTCTCCCTCCATAGTTGCCGGGGGACAATGCTCCTGCAGCTCAGCTGGTCCAGTTCAGAACCAGGACCATCCAGCTTGGTCAGTGCCTCCTGTACTCTCCTTAGGTACTCGGCTTCCATAGTTACCAGCTACTGTGACCCTTCTCTGTCAGCAGGAATCATGTGAAAGAAGCAGATCCCACCGCTGCCAGCCAATGTGATGGATACCCTGGATACCCCGACTGGGTAGCTCCGCCAAACGGGTCCTGCTTCCTCCCTGCCAACTGCAGCTATGTAGCTGGCTAGTGACCGCAGCCTGTAGCCACCCCTGATGCCCAACAGCACCAGTACTCAGTGTCCCACCCTGTGGCAGACTCCAGCTACCCCGACTGGGTAGCTCTGCCAGAGGGTCCTTCCTTTGCCTGGAACAGGCTGCTATGTAGCCCAGGAAAGTGATTTTAGCTGGAGCTCACCCAAATAACTAGACAGACCAGCATTCAGGTGAAATAAGAACTGCTTTATTGCACAGAAAACACCGCTTTTATAAATTTCCAACAAATAGGGGTAGTTACTACACAAATAGAAACAAATATTATACAATGAGACAAACATCAGACAATGGTTAGTTAAACAAGATTCTAATCACATCCTGACTTACAAAAGGACAATGGATGACTCACACAATAACAGAAAGACACTTCACACGTAGACTAGATAACAACAGGGTGAGGTTATAGGGGGTAGGGGTTTAACCCTTGCAGCCTGGTATCCATGACAAAAACCATGTGTCAGGCAGTAGCTGGTTGCCTGTAATATAAAATGTGGTGAGAACCTCAGCTGCTGAGTTTGGCAGTAAATGAGTGTTTGTTGCAGGTTGAGTGATAGGGAACTACACCAATTACCTTTGGTAGTAATGTGGAACCCCCATTAGTCAAATAGCTATTTATTGGTGGGTCTTTGTAGATAAATAACACTATGGCTGCCACATGTGTCATAAACACTGAATGGATGCAGCAGGGTTATCCTAACTACTAGACCCGAGTGTTAACACAATAACTTAACCATATCTCTACATATGCAGGTATACCAGGTAACACAGAAGCTCATGCTGACATATACAGACTTGGCTAGCACTGACTGTAAGGCTGTTGGTATAGAAAGTGACTGGAAGGTAGTGGTGCTAAGTAGTATATAACAAGCTATGAACGTAGATATGAAGGATAGCTGAAGATTTTACTTCGTACCTGTTTGTCACTCTATGTAACTGAGTCCGATGTAGCTGTCTGCTGTGTAGCTTCAGTCTTCTGAGCTGTCCGGTGCCTGCTAGCTGTGAACGCTGAGGAGAGTTGGCGTGTGATGTCACTGCGTGTATGAATCCTAGATCCGGCAAGTAAGAGCAAGTAGCTCTGACGATTGTGCTCCTGGCAGACTCCGGTTCCGTTTCAATACAACAGATCACAGCAAGCAGGGATGCAAAAGGAATTCTCTGTCAGAGGTAGATTAGAAGCAGCAGTTGTAGAAGTGGCTCAGATTAAACTGAGGAAGCAAAATACCAAGCAAAGAAACAGGGGTTGATGGGAATTTATAGCAAATGTTAAACAAGAACATTAAAGGAACAGTAACGTTGTGTTGTAAAAATAGGTATACCAAGGTTAATTAAATAATACTGGAATCTGGCCAAAATACATGACACCATGCAACCAAAAGCTTCCAGAGATTGTGGTTGCTCTGAGGAGCCCAAAACCACTGAGAAACAACAGGGGTGAGGTTGTAGGGGGTGGGGGGTAGCCTTAGCCATCTGGTATCCGTGACAATATATATATATATATATATATATATATATATATATATATATATATGGAACAGTGAGACAGTGTATTTTAAAGCGCTGACCTTTGTCATTAAAAAGGACTTTAAAGAACTGCATATTCTCCTTGGGGTCAAGTACCACTAACAAGACAGAGTTTAGACAAAGTGTGAGAAAAAGGAGCAGAGAATAGCGCTAGATAAATGCCGAAAAAGAGTGACCAGATGGAGGAGGTCAAGTGGAATAGATTGTCAATTCTAATTCAAATAATGGTTTTATTTATAATTAAATATATTATATTATTGTTATTATAAAAATAAAGTATGAACCAGAGATACAAAGAATATCAAAATCCTGTGCGTGGATAAACTAATAATATGGCTAGATAAAAATAGATATGAGCAATTCAGAGTTAATATTAATTGTGATAATAAATAAAAGCTTACATGATATGATTATACATGATTAGATAGTAGTAGATAAATCATAACCCATACAAATTCAATGTAGGACCAAGAACATTAATCATTCAGTTCACTATTTAAAATAAATGAGAAGGTTCCCAGGTTCTGAAGACAAATAAAATCCTTTAATATGCCATATACAAAAACAAGTCATATTTATAAAAACAATATATGAATAAACCTAGTATGTAAAGCAAAAAACTGCTAAAAGATCTGCTAGAAAAAAAAGGTACAACCAATAGGTACAAAAAAACAGCTTAAAAACTGGATAAAAATAAGGAAGTATGTTTATTCACACCTAGAAATCATAAGGTGCACCTAATGAGCTCACTAAAAATAGAAACTAATGCTGAGTTTGATATTGGTCTGTCCCTCTTGCACCATCTAACTCATAGAAAGTATGAAGGTGAGTGGGGTGACCACAGTGCTCCAATCTTATTGTCAATATAAATATATATATCTATATCTAAATAAAAGAGGATGCTAATCTTTAGATAAATGGTGTGATAAAATCTGGTGACAATGAAGATAGATAATAAATAATGAATAATGATGAAAATAGACAATAAAAAATGAACAATAAAAATGCTGCTGCATAAAAAACTCTATTGAAATTTAAAATATAAAAAATCCATAAATGATCTGGAAAGCCTAACGATCAAAATGTCCTAACAGATGAAGGAATGAGAGTAACTTATCTGATCCCCGTAAGGGGAGAGGTGTCTGGTAAACCAAATAGCGTTGTTATGAACAAGAGATACCGAAACCGGAAGTGACCTCACAAAGTATCGCGATCCCTTACGCGATTCATGGAACACTAGTCCATTTCGTCAAAGGGTAACCGGTACCATCCTTAGCTGCTATTTATGCTAGGAGACCAGAAATTGTAAATTTTGTAAGACACCAATAAGATACTGCAGACCAAATAAGTATTTCTTAAAAAAGACTTGAAATTAATTTAGAATTTGAAATTGATTAAAAAATGTCAAAATCCAGTCAAAATATGATTATTTATTTGACGTAAAAAAAATATATATAATTTATATAATATACATTATATAATACAAAAATGTATGCACATATATACACGGTATTTGTCCTCTACAAATTGATTAGGTATTATAAGTTTTGGGCCAGATGTTTAAATATTAATTTTCTATTTTTTTATGTAATATATTTTAGAAAACTACAAAAAGCACCATCATTTATGTGTTATTTAATATTATTAGTATTTTTAGTACATATAGGTTTTAGAATATAGTGGTTATTTCATATAAAATTATTAGAAGGAAACCACACCTTATAAAATATGTGAATTATAAAGGAAGAAATGTAAGAAAAAGAAATTTAATGGTTAAGGATTAATGGTTATATGTGACTAAAAGAAATAGATGAAAGGGTATTAACCTAGCTGTTTGTAAGTGTAATGTTTATTATTCTCATTTCTGAGGTTGGAAAAAAATAATAATATTATAATAAATAAATAAATGGGTGTTAATTTGTTTATAAAAAAGCTGCCAAATCAATGTCTTTATTTAAACCATATGGAACTCTAGTATTTAAATGGTGTATCCAATATGTTTCTCTTTTCCTTAGTTGCAGTAATCTTTTGTTTCCCCAACTTGATGGAATTTGTTTGATAGCTTTTATGTATAGTCCTTTGGGGTTTTTGTTATGATGTTCTTCAAAATGGGTGCTTAAACCATATTCTGAGGACTCCCCTTCAATGTTCTTGACATGTTCCAGAAGCCTAGTCTTAAGGGTACGTTTAGTTCTTCCAATGTAGATTTTTTTACAAATACATTCAATTTGATATATCACAAAGTCAGATTTTTTTTATTTATTATCACAATTAATATCAACTCTGAGTTGCTCATATCTATTTTTATCTAGCCACATTATTAATTTATTCACGCTATAGGATTTTGTTATTCTTTGTATCTCTGGTTCATACTTTATTGTATAATAACAATAATATAATATATTTAATTATAAATAGAACCATTATTTGAATTAGAATTGACAATCTATTCCACTTGACCTCCTTCATCTGGTCACTCTTTTTTGGCATTTATCTAGCGCTATTCTCTGCTCCTTTTTCTCACACTTTGTCTAAACTCTGTCTTGTTAGTGGTACTTGACCGCAAGGAGAATATGCAGCTCTATTAAGTGCTTTTTAATGACAAAGGTCAGCGCTTTAAAATACACTGTCTCACTGTTCCAGGTTTCTTACCCTTTTCCCCACTAGTATTTTTCAGCGGCAGACCTCACTCATTAATTCTTAATTTCACTACTTACCCTAAGCTTATTATTATTATTCTATATCCTCCTATAACTCTAAAAATCTTAGAGTAACACGCACCTCTTGGTATTAAAATTTAAGTATAAACCTTTATAAAACTTTAGTCTCTATCAATACAGTTATTAGTACATTTACTCTAATTAGAAATGGAGCAACAAATCAATTTGTATTCTTTTGGGAATTATATGGACACTACAAACAGACAAAGAACATGTTCCATGGATGACACACCAACACCCGAGACTACTACATTAACACCAGACATTAACCCAAGGGATCTATTTAGACGTCTAGAAAAACTTAAGTAACTAGAACTAAGAAATTGGTATGACATTATAGGTCTTGAAAATTATCTTATACTAGATATAGTCCCGAAAGGTGTCAGATTAACAAAGACACCGATTTTTAATTCAACCGATATTGAACTAACCATGGACTGGGAATGCGCCATGGATGAATGTTCAAAGAAATTTATGAACATCTTAATTAGATTCAAGAACAAAAACTTGACAAATATAAGAGATGAAATCCTAGAAATTAGACAACTTCTAGGATCACACAAAGAGGATGTTTATTACCAACAGCTAGACAAAGAGATAGAATCTAGAACAAAAAAAAATGAAAGGACCTTATAAAAAAAGAAAAAGAAAAAACTCAACAGAGATATAGATGAAAAGAAATCAAAGACTAAAGGCCCTGAAACCAATACTGAAAGTGAATTTATTGACCTTACTGAAACTCCAAAGTTCAAGTACTTTCTTTCAAAAGGAGAATATCAATACTAACGGTTCTCACAATACACATATAGGTGGTCCACACAAGCCATTTAGAACATATAATTATAATAAAAATAAGAATAATTATACAAATAACTATACCAATAAGAATAAAATGCACAATGGGCAAAATCACTATGGGTTATACAAAAACCAAAGCACCCACCAACAGAATAAAACCCCTAGAATTCAACAAATTAGAGAAGATTTTAATGCACATACCCCAAGAATACCAACAAGTACAACTCTGAGAAACATTTTTTAGAAGAAAGACAGAGAAAAGAATCCCCTCCGAGATTCCATACACAACTGCCTTCAAGACCTCAAAAGCAAAGGTGGGACTACGAAGAAGAGGGTGCAGAGGAGGAAAATCCATACAAAAAAAGAAGAATGAAACAAAACTGGCACCCATAGAAGAACAAATAAATGAAAATAACCAAGGAAAAATAAAAATCTTCAAATTATCAGAGACCATTAGAAGCCATTGAGGAAAAAGGACCAAACCCATTTACTCTATTTGTTGATACAATTAAATTTATTCAAAAAATTACCTTACAAAGACATTTTGCCAAGAATCCAAGAAAACAGAAGGATTTGCCACAACGAGCAGCAAGCACTAGTGAAGATCTCCTTACAGTGACAGGAGATTTAATGGAAGTAGGACTAACACAAGGAGATGAGGAAACTCTGTGTGTTCTACAAGCTCTTGACCAGGATAATACACCTATGGAACTACTAAAAACTGAATACAGTTCTTTTAAACCTAAGTTAGTCTTCTACCCAACCCATTCAAAAGGCAAATTTATAACCATGTTTTAAGATTCTGTATTAAGAGATATCAACACCATGTGCCATTCTTTCAAATTAAAGAACACAAACCTGAATCAAAAAGAAAAACAAGCCTTTGAAAATTTAAGAGATGACCCAAATATCATCTTTAGAGAAGCGGACAAAGGTGCTATTATCATAATTCAAGATCGAAAAGATTACCTCACAGAAGCGTTTAGGATACTAGAGGACAAAACTAACTATTGTTTGTTAAAGCAAGATCCAAAAACACAGTTCTCAAATGAACACATGTTGCTTATAAACAACGCACTCAAAAATAAGATTCCAACAATTGAAGAACACAGATTTTTGAAGAATGGCAATCCCAAAATGGCAACATTCTATCATCTTCCAAAAATCCACAAGAATCAAAGTAATCCTCCTGGCAGGCCAATCATTTTGGGTATTAATAATTTAACGAGTAGTCTCTCACAATATGTGGATCCCTATTTACACCCCTTGGTACCAGAACTAAAATATAAAAGACACTCTACATGGGAGAGAGAATTCTCTTTTGCATCTTTAGACATTACCGCTCTATACACCTCAATTCCATACAAGAAGTCACAAAGATGATAATGTCCACAGCACTCCAAATGACAAATTTCTTTTATTTCAGGACACAATAAAACAGCAACGTTTCGGGATTAATTTCCCTTAATCATGTGGACATTATCATCTTTGTGACTTCTAATAGGTGAATAGGCAGTTCACCGGTCTACACGAGCACCCACTTCATAGAGAGTGCTGTTCCGCTCTACTTGTTTTCTGCAATTCCATACAAGAAGGGTGTCAAAGCTATTAAATATTCATTGAAAAATAACTTGAACGAAAAACAAACAAACTTTATATGTGAAGCCATTGAAATAATTCTTTCAAGAAACTATTTTAGTTTTGAGAATAAAATATTTCTACAACTAGTGGGAATGGCCATGGGCACTAAATTTGCACCTAACTTTGCAAATCTATATATGAGACAATTTGAAGATCTAAGAATTTGGAATAATAATCCCTATTTACCCTATATAGTGAAGTGGTGTAGATTCATTGACGATATTTTGGTAATATGGAAAGGAGAACAGAACCTCTTCCTTGACTGGATACAACTATATACATTGAGGAAGACAAAATACACACAAAATTGTATATAAAAGAAACCGACACAAACGGATACTTAGATGCCAGGAGTGGACATCATCCTCAATGGTTTAAAAATATACTGTTTGGTCAATTTCAATGGATTAAACGAAATTGCTCGAAGAGAACAGATTTCGAACAAGCAGCAATAACATTACAAGAAAAATTTAATGTAAAAAACTTTAACCCAATAAACACAGAAGAGGCTTATAGAAAGGTTGAAAAACTGGATAGAAAGACTCTAATAAAGCAAAACAGAAAACTAAAACCACTGAATAGAAAACATAATGATCCTCGTTACATCACTACATATAACAATGCAGTACCAAAAATAGAGAGGATTTTGAAAACTCACTGGCACATCCTAAAGGAGGACCCCATATTAGGGACACTCATATCCAACAAACCTATAATAACATACAGGAAAAATATAAATCTGAAAAATATCCTAGCACCCACAAAACTTATAATACCTAATCAATTTTTAGAGGACAAATACCGTGTATATATGTGCATACACAATTGTATTATATAATGTATATTATATATATATTATATATTTTTTTTTATGTCACATAAATAATCATATTTTGACTGGATTTTGAAAATGTTTAATCAATTGCAAATTCTAAATTAATGTCAAGTCTTTTTTAATAAATAATTATTTGGTCTTCAGTATCTTATCTGTGTCTTACAAAATTTACAATTTTAGGTCTCCTAGCATAAATAGCAGCTAAGGATGGTACCGGATTACCCTCTGGCAAAGTATACTAGTGTTCCATGAAACACGTAAGGGATTGCGATACTTTGTGACGTCACTTCCGGTCCTGGTATCTCTCATTCATAACATAGCGTTGTTTGCACGCTATTCGGTTTACCAGACACCTCTCCCCTTATGGGGATCAGATAAGTTACTCTCATTCCTTCATCTGTTAGGACATTTCGATCGTTAGGCTTTCCAGATCATTTATGGATTTTTTATATTTTAAATTTCCATAGAGTTTTTTATGCTCCAGCATTTTTATTGTTCATTTTTTATTGTCTATTTTCATCATTATTCATTTTTTATTGTATATCTTCATTGTTACCAGATTTTATCACACAATTTATCTAAAGATTAGCATCCTCTTTTATTTAGATATAGATATTTATATTGACGATAAGATTGGAGCACTGTGGTCACCCCACTCACCTTTATACTTTCTACGAGTTAGATGGTGCAAGAAGGACAGACCAATATCAAACTCAACATTAGTTTCTATTTTTAGTGAGCTCATTAGGTGCACCTTATGATTTCTAGGTGTGAATAAACACACTTCCTTATTTTTATCCAGTTTTTAAGCTATTTTTTGTACCTATTGGTTGTACCTTTTTTTTTTCTAGCAGATCTTTTAGCAGTTTTTTGCTTCACATACTAGGTTTATTCATAAATTGTTTTTATAAATATTACTTGTTTTTGTATATGGCATATTAAAGGATTTTATTTGTCTTCAGAACCTGGGAACATTCTCATTTATTTTAAATAGTGAACTGAATGATTGATGTTCTTGGTCCTACATTTAATTTGTATCAATTATGACTTATCTACTACTATCTAATCATGTATAATCATATCATAAAAGCTTTTATTTATTATCACAATTAATATCAACTCTGAATTGCTCATATCTATTTTTATCTAGCCATATTATTAATTTATCCACGCTATAGGATTTTGTTAATCTTTGTATCTCTGGTTCATACTTTATTGTATAATAACAATAATATAATATATTTAATTTTAAATAGAACCATTATTTGAATTAGAATTGACAATCTATTCCACTTGACCTCCATCTGTTCACTCTTTTTCGGCATTTATCTAGCACTATTCTCTGCTCCTTTTTCTCACACACACACACATATATATATATATATATATATATATATATATATATATATATATATATATATATATAAAAATAATTACGGGGGAAGTGTTGTGTCCATGCGAACAGTCCCAAAGAAATATATATCACTTAGAAAGATAGAGTCCTATATTCAGTAATAAGAACCAAAGAAGGACAAGGCTGCACAGGATAACACTTTAAACCAAACATTTATTATATAGGTGGTAAAGACACCGGGTCTGCCTTCATAAATTAACAATATATTATATACCAGATAGAAGGTGAATCAGATGATGGTACGTCACAATATTAAACAAATCAACAATTACCCCCTACATGCTAGCATGTTACAAAGCTGGCCAGCTATCAGTTCATGTTTAGAACCGGGCACATAGCGTCAGAACACGCTCCGGTAAAATTGGAACAGGTACCGTCCCTTTTCTTTGCTACAGTCCGGGCACTCAGTGTAAATACACCCTCCGGTAGCAAGATGTAAGTCCGGTCTCCTATATACCCAAACAGGCATGAAACAGATTTTCCAGCTGAGCAGTGTACTCGGATGCTACTTGCTGAGAGGATACTACCAATTGCAAGACTTAAACCGCACGGCTTACCTTCACCTTCCTTCGTTCATGGGGTAGAAAATAATGAGTCACAGACTCAAAATAATCAAATTAGATTGATCACAATGTATAATTCCCATTGGAATAAACTCTGTGACATACTTATTAAACACTGGCATATTTTATCCAGCGACAGCTCTGTGGCTAGATATATATCTGAATATCCACTGGTGACTGCCAAAAGGACCCCAAGCATAAAAGACAGGCTAGTGCACAGTGAATTTCAAAAGGAAGTACCCACAAACTGGTTAACTAAATCACAAGTGGTGAAAGGCTGTCAATTGTGGACGGTGTGTATATTGCAAATGTATAAAAAAATCATCTAGTTTTTGTACAGAATGTTCAGACAAAATCTATAACATACATGAACAAATTGTATGTAACACTAAGAATGTAATTTACCTATTACATTGTTCGTGTCCCAAATTCTATATCGGAAAGATGACACGTGAACTGAAAGACAGAGTTAGGGAGCATAGGGACAGCATTAAGGACAATGATCAGGATAGCCCGGTGGCTAGGCACTTCCAAATGCTCCATAACTCTGACTTCACCCTATTAAAAGTGCTAGGAATTGAACATATTAGGCCTAAGAGGAGAGGGGGCAACATTGATCAAATATTACTCCAGCATGAATCACGCTGGATGTACAGATTAAACACATTGTCCCCCGTTGGCCTAAATGAAAAAATAGAATATGCCTGCTTTTTGTGAATCCTTGTTTAAAACATTAAAACAAATGTAACAATGTAAAGTACATATTAGATCTGTGCAATATGTGATATGTGGTATTATGCATGTATATACCTCACACTTGCAATTGTTTTTAATGTATAAAATATAATGTGCTGTTAACATTAATGTAAATATTTAGGCCATGAACAGGTGTCACCTCACAAGTGCTTTATAAATGTACATTAAAGCATAAAAGTAATTACCAGAATAAGGTTGTTGTATGGCGTTAAAGGGACAGTCTAGTATAAATCAAACGTTCATTATTCAGATAGGACTTTTAATTTTAATCAACTTTCCAATTTACTTTTATCATCAAATTTGCTTTTTTCTCTTGGTATTCTTAGCTTAAACTAAACATAGGTAGGCTCATATGCTAATTTCTAAGCCTTTGAGGGCTGCCTCTTATCACATGCTTTTTAAATCTCTTTTCAACACAAAGAGACCGAAAGTACACGTGGGCCATATAGATAACACTGTGTTCAGGCACAGGGGGTTATTTAAGATTTAGCACATTACAATGCTAAATTTAAGACAATAGATAATAAACAGTCACAGTCATGTGATCAGGGGGCTGGAAGAAGATTCTTAGATACAAGGTAATCACAGAGGTAAAAAGTATATTAATATAACTGTGTTGGTTATGCAAAACTGGGGAATGGGTAATAAAGGGATTATCTATCTTTTAAACAATAACAATTCTATGGTAGACTGTTCCGTTAATGTCCCTTTAAGATATAGTAACAAGGGATGTGTTACAAGGTAACAGAATCGGTATTTAAACACCACTAGTAGTGGTAACATTATACATCTGAGGAAGCCTCAAGTCCAACCCAGAAAGGGGAGGGGCAAAACACGTAATGTGTGGATTGTAATTTAGCAGCGTGGAGAACGCCATCAGGTGAAGCGGCTCTGATTGTACCTGCTCACTATATTCATCCCTACCGAAGTTCAGCAAATGAACACCCGCATCGGCATGTGCATCACGTGACATAGAAGTATGGAGGTATATAGTAGCCGGATGGCATCTACCCCATGAACGAAGGAAGGTGAAGGTAAGCCGTGCGGTTTAAGTCTTGCAACCGGCAGTATTCTCTCAGCAAGTAGCATCTGAGTACACTGCTCAGCTAGAAAATCTGTTTCAGGCCTGTTTGGGTATATAGGAGACCGGACTTACATCTTGCTACCGGAGCGTGTATTTACACTGAGTGCCCGGACTGTAGCAGAGAAAAGGGACGGTACCTGTTCCAATTTTACCAGAGTGTGTTCTGACACTATGTGCCCGGTTCTAAACATGGACTGATAGCTGGCCAGCTTTGTAACATGCTATCATGTAGGGGGTAATTGTTGAATTGTTTGATATTGTGATGTACCATCATTTGATTCACCTTCTATATGGTATATAATATATTGTTAATTTATGAAGGCAGACCCGGTGTCTTTACCACCTATATAATAAAGGTTTGGTTTAAAGTGTTATCCTGTGCAGCCTTGTCCTTCTTTGGTTCTTATTACTGAATATAGGACTCTATCTTTCTAAGTGATATATATATATATATATATATATATATACATATATATATATTAGTCTTGACATGTTGTGCTATCCTCTTCACTATATGTTGCACACATTAACCAGACTGCTCTTAATTCAGGCCTTAAAGTAAGTGCTTATACATCTATAATACAGGAAAATGTACTCAGTGGCACTAAGTGGTATTAAATAATGGAGTTTACTGATGATCTGCACATTTGGGTTCTCATCAGCACTGCATAACTGCACATTTAGTGTCAGTATTTATTGTAGGTATAATGACTAGTTACACTCTTTGCCTTTAGGATCAGGCTTGTTCAGATTCTTTTCAAGCAGGAGCTTGAGAGGTGCGTGTGGTATCTTGAGAGTCCCGGGTGAAATCGAAACATTTTACAACCAAATGGCACACGTATGGGACCTATAAAAGCTAAAATATTAATACTCATATATGCACACAGCTTGGTTTAATAGTGCAGAAAATATTACAGTTATTTGCATTATTTTTCTATGCTTTAGTTATTAATGCAATAGTTATTATACTGCTGACTTTTATGTTTCTTTAAAGGGACAATATTTTTTTTTGTTAAATGTAAAATCTATACCAGCACTTTAGCACTGCATTGTAAAAGTTCTGCATGCAAAGTAATGTTTGATAACATTAGTCTAGGGACAAACCCTTTGAAAAGACTTGATTATGGTTTTCTTCTTCTTGGTCTATTAACAAAGATATACACGAGATCCTGCTCTGAACAAGCAATCGCTCAGTAAAATGTTGCAGGGTTAGAATTCTGGATCCTGCAGACTCTTTGGGCAAGATTTCAAGTCGTGCAGCAAATCAGTTGTGAAAACCCCACGTGCTTTATGGCTTTTTCGCATTTGGGTTTGCACAGCTATTACAAGTTGCAAAATAACTTATTTTGCTTGCGCATTAAGCCGCGTAATGCAAAACGCGAAATCGCATGTGCGTTCACAAATTCCCCATAAAAGTCAATGAAGAAGACAAATAGAAAAAAAAAACATAAAACCCTTAATATGTTGTGCAAAGCCCATGACGTATTCTCCTCGAAAACTGTACATAAAAAAGGGGATATTCATATTGCGAAAATGTTTTCGCAATGGAATATGTTCTATTTATTTATAAATAACTATTTCTCTATATATCTGATGATATCTATTTATAGCGAGATATGTATATGAATATATATATCTAGATATCTCGAGATCTATATGCGAATATCGCTTTTAAAATCCCTCTGAGATAGTGTTTAATGTGCATACGATTGAAATGTAAAATCTTTTAATTATCTCCATAGTTAAACATATCTGTATACATATAAATCCATGTTTCTCAATGTATGTGTATGTATGTCAATGTAAAATCCCTGCGTCTGCTTTTTTTTTTCTAACACCCGAGATCTCGTATCTTTGAGCCCTTATAAGTTTTGTGTGCAATATTTTTTTTTAATATTTTTTACTAGACAGTGTTAATATGAGTGTAACTGTACTTTGTAATGTATTATTTTTTATGTGTTTAGTGAAACTTTTATGTTGCGCAAAACTGTTAACTACAGCTCTTCGAGCACGAAAAAGATTGTTGGGTAAAAGGCAAATGCGCAATTTTTCAAGACTTGCCATACCTGCGCAATCGAAATTGATTGTGAAAAGACCACATCGCGCGGGGGAAACTCATAACGCGCTACTTGTAATCTTGCCTTTTGAGTGCAGTGTCAAAACTACAATTTTTAGAATTGTATTACACGAAAGCAGGCAAAATAAATGATGATGGTATGCATAATTTAACATTTTGGACTAGATTACGAGTGGAGTGCTATTTTGATGTGCACCCATAGGCCTAGATTTGGAGTTTGGCGTTAGCCGTGAAAACCAGCGTTAGAGGCTCCTAACGCTGGTTTTAGGCTACCTCCGGTATTTGGAGTCACTCAAAATAGGGTCTAACGCTCACTTTTCAGCCGCGACTTTTCCATACCGCAGATCCCCTTACGTCAATTGCGTATCCTATCTTTTCAATGGGATCTTTCTAACTCCGGTATTTAGAGTCGTGTCTGAAGTGAGCGTTAGACATCTAACGACAAAACTCCAGCCTCAGGAAAAAAGTCAGTAGTTAAGAGCTTTCTGGGCTAACGCCGGTTTATAATGCTCTTAACTACTGTGCTCTAAAGTACACTAACACCCATAAACTACCTATGTACCCCTAAACCGAGGTCCCCCCACATCGCCGCAACTCAATTACATTTTTTTAACCCCTAATCTGCCGACCGCCACCTACGTTATCCTTATGTACCCCTAATCTGCTGCCCCTAACACCGCCGACCCCTATATTATATTTATTAACCCCTAATCTGCCCCCCACAACGTCGCAGCCAGCTACCTACAATAATTAACCCCTAATCTGCCGACCGCAAAGCGCCGCCACCTACGTTATCCTTATGTACCTCTAATCTGCTGCCCCTAACACCGCCGACCCCTATATTATATTTATTAACCCCTAATCTGCCCCCCACAACGTCGCCTCCACCTGCCTACACTTATTAACCCCTAATCTGCCGACCGGACCTGAGCGCTACTATAATAAAGTTATTAACCCCTAATCCGCCTCACTAACCCTATAATAAATAGTATTAACCCCTAATCTGCCCTCCCTAACATCGCCGACACCTAACTTCAAACATTAACCCCTAATCTGCCGACTGGAGCTCACCGCTATTCTAATAAATGTATTAACCCCTAAAGCTAAGTCTAACCCTAACACCCCCCTAACTTAAATATAATTTAAATCTAACGAAATTAATTAACTCTTATTAAATAAATTATTCCTATTTAAAGCTAAATACTTACCTGTAAAATAAATCCTAATATAGCTACAATATAAATTATAATTATATTATAGCTATTTTAGGATTTATATTTATTTTACAGGTAACTTTGTATTTATTTTAACCAGGTACAATAGCTATTAAATAGTTAAGAACTATTTAATAGCTAAAATAGTTAAAATAATTACAAAATTACCTGTAAAATAAATCCTAACCTAAGTTACAATTAAACCTAACACTACAGTATCAATAAATTAATTAAATAAACTACCTACAATTAACCTAACACTACACTATCAATAAATTAATTAAATACAATTCCTACAAATAAATACAATTAAATAAACTAGCTAAAGTACAAAAAAATAAAAAAGAACTAAGTTACAAAAAATAAAAAAATATTTACAAACATAAGAAAAATATTACAACAATTTTAAACTAATTACACCTACTCTAAGCCCCCTAATAAAATAACAAAGCCCCCCAAAATAAAAAAATGCCCTACCCTATTCTAAATTACTAAAGTTCAAAGCTCTTTTACCTTACCAGCCCTGAACAGGGCCCTTTGCGGGGCATGCCCCAAAGAATTCAGCTCTTTTGCCTGTAAAAAAAAACATACAATACCCCCCCCAACATTACAACCCACCACCCACATACCCCTAATCTAACCCAAACCCCCCTTAAATAAACCTAACACTAAGCCCCTGAAGATCTTCCTACCTTATCTTCACCATACCAGGTTCACCGATCCGTCCTGAAGAGCTCCTCCGATGTCCTGATCCAAGCCCAAGCGGGGGGCTGAAGAGGTCCATGATCCGGCTGAAGTCTTCATCCAAGCGGGAGCTGAAGAGGTCCATGATCCGGATGAAGTCTTCATCCAAGCGGGAGCTGAAGAGGTCCATGATCCGGATGAAGTCTTCATCCAAGCGGGAGCTGAAGAGGTCCATGATCCGGATGAAGTCTTCTATCAACGGCATCTTCAATCTTCTTTCTTCGGGAGCCATCATCTTCCATCCGACGCGGTTCATCCTCTTCTCCCGACGCCTACTAGCCGAATGACGGTTCCTTTAAGGGACGTCATCCAAGATGGCGTCCCTCAAATTCCGATTGGCTGATAGGATTCTATCAGCCAATCGGAATTAAGGTAGGAATATTCTGATTGGCTGATGGAATCAGCCAATCAGAATCAAGTTCAATCCGATTGGCTGATCCAATCAGCCAATCAGATTGAGCTCGCATTCTATTGGCTGTTCCGATCAGCCAATAGAATGCGAGCTCAATCTGATTGGCTGATTGGATCAGCCAATCGGATTGAACTTGAATCTGATTGGCTGATTCCATCAGCCAATCAGAATATTCCTACCTTAATTCCGATTGGCTGATAGAATCCTATCAGCCAATCGGAATTCGAGGGACGCCATCTTGGATGACGTCCCTTAAAGGAACCTTCATTCTTCAGTTGGACGTCGCCGGATGAAGATGGGTCCGCGTCGGAGGTCTTCAGGATGGAGCCGGTCCTCATCGGATGAAGATAGAAGATGCCACTTGGAAGATGATGGTTGCCGGTCCAGATCTACTCTTCTTCCCGGATAGGATGAAGACTTTGGAGCCTCTTCTGGACCTCTTCAGCCACCGGATGATGGATCGCCAGCCCCCGCTTGGGTTGGATGAAGATTTTGGAGCCAGGACGGATCGGTGATACCTGGTGAGGTGAAGACAAGGTAGGATGATCTTCAGGGGCTTAGTGTTAGGTTTATTTAAGGGGGGTTTGGGTTAGATTAGGGGTATGTGGGTGGTGGGTTGTAATGTTGGGGGGGGGGTATTGTATGTTTTTTTACAGGCAAAAGAGCTGAACTTCTTGGGGCATGCCCCGCAAAGGGCCCTGTTCAGGGCTGGTAAGGTAAAAGAGCTTTGAACTTTAGTAATTTAGAATAGGGTAGGGCATTTTTTATTTTGGGGGTCTTTGTTATTTTATTAGGGGGCTTAGAGTAGGTGTAATTAGTTTAAAATTGTTGTAATATTTTTCTTATGTTTGTAAATATTTTTTTATTTTTTGTAACTTAGTTCTTTTTTATTTTTTGTACTTTAGTTAGTTTATTTCATTGTAGTTATTTGTAGGAATTGTATTTAATTTATTTATTGATAGTGTAGTGTTAGGTTTAATTGTAGGTAATTATAGGTATTTTATTTAATTAATTTAATGATAGTATAGTGTTAGGTTTAATTGTAACTTAGGTTAGGATTTATTTTACAGGTAATTTTGTAATTATTTTAACTAGGTAACTATTAAATAGTTCTTAACTATTTAATAGCTATTGTACATGGTTAAAATAATTACAAAGTTGCCTGTAAAATAAATATTAATCCTAAAATAGCTATAATATAATTATAATTTATATTGTAGCTATATTAGGATTTATTTTACAGGTAAGTATTTAGCTTTAAATACGAATAATTTATTTAATAAGAGATAATTAATTTCGTTAGATGTAAATTATATTTAACTTAGGGGGGTGTTAGTGTTAGGGTTAGACTTAGCTTTAGGGGTTAATACATTTATTAGAATAGCGGTGAGCTCCAGTCGGCAGATTAGGGGTTACTAATTGAAGTTAGGTGTCGGCAATGTTAGGGAGGGCAGATTAGGGGTTAATACTATTTATTATAGGGTTAGTGAGGCGGATTAGGGGTTAATAACTTTATTATAGTAGCGCTCAGGTCCGCTCGGCAGATTAGGGGTTAATAAGTGTAGGCAGGTGGAGGCGACGTTGAGGGGGCAGATTAGGGGTTAATAAATATAATATAGGGGTCGGCGGTGTTAGGGGCAGCAGATTAGGGGTACATAAGGATAATGTAAGTAGCGGCGGTTTACGGAGCGGCAGATTAGGGGTTAAAAATAAAATGCAGGTGTCAGCGATAGCGGGGGCGGCAGATTAGGGGTTAATAAGTGTAAGGTTAGGGGTGTTTAGACTCGGGGTACATGTTAGGGTGTTAGGTGCAGATTTAGGAGGTGTTTCCGCATAGCAAACAATGGGGCTGCGTTAAGAGCTGAATGCGGCTTTTTTGCAGGTGTTAGGTTTTTTTTCAGCTCAAACAGCCCCATTGTTTTCTATGGGGGAATCGTGCACAAGCACGTTTTTGAGGCTGGCCGCTTGCGTAAGCAACTCTGGTATCGAGAGTTGAAGCTGCGTTAAATATGCTCTACGCTCCTTTTTTGGAGCCTAACGCAGCCTTTATGTGGACTCTCAATACCAGAGTTATTTTTTTTTTTTTTTTTTTTTTTTTTTTTTTAATTTTTTTATTGAGGTTATACAAAGAAAATATCATATACAGATTACCACAGAACATAAGATAACAATTTCAATAAAACAAAGAACAATGTTAATACGTGAAATCTTCATAAATAACAGAAATAGGTAAACTTCTGGAACCTCAGTTTTAAATATTCTCCTTAAATAGTTTCCTCACTGGTCGCAATAGATCCCTCTTGGACCTACACAAGACTTAAATGATCTAGCGGAGGAAAATTAGTATCTGAATATTTGGTTCTTACACCTCCTTTGGCACACTAAGTCACTCTTGGACTTTCAAATTATTATGTGATAAATAACGGGGGTGGATATTTAATGATATAGGGCCACTTTTGGACCCTTTAGAAAAGAAAACTAAGGAACTATGGAGATTGGAGACAAACTAAACAGGCTAATACCAACTTACTTCAAGCTTAGCATACTTAAAATAAAATGAACCCATAGGCTATTGGTCAGTAATTTCCATTGAAGGATTAAGAATTGTACACCCAAAAAAAAAATAAAAAAAATAAAAGTAACTAAACTTTTTGGGCAGCTGAAAATTGGATTATACTATTGGAGGGGGTTTAAAGGACTAGGAAGGCCTCTGTAAGAAATAATGCAAAGCAGATACATGTTTTTTAACCTTAGTTGTACCTACGCTAGCCCAGTATTATAACAATTAATATACAGGTGAATGCAGTCAATGATTATTCAATATTACTATCCAGCTTGTAAAAGAAAAATACAGTCATAATATCAGTATATCTGATACCACCGGTTGTATGCAGTTATCAGGGTTGATAATATAAGCTGAGGAATGGAACATACGTAGAAGGTAGAGGGGTCATTTCTTAACCTAGCATATCCTTAGGGAATATAGAGCTTGGACTAGTGGGGAGGGACTGCTAAAACTGGGAGGAGCATTGGCTCAATATGTGGGGATTAGCTCTACCATAAACTAGTTGTCTATGTTAAACCATGTCTGTGAAAGGTGTAGTTGAATGGCCATGAAATACATAAATACACACATCCACAGTACCTAGATCCCTTCTGGGGTATACAGTCCTATCTGACTCTATGGTGGGTTTGTTCCCATGTTCCAGCAAATTTTAACCATTAATAAGCATGGGGAAAACTGACTTAAAAAGGGGGTAAAGAAAACTTGTTTCACACATACAAACTCAACCATATGAGACTACAAAGGAATTAGTTGCGAGCCCATTAAAGCCATAGAGGGCATTACCAACATAATAGCGATAATAAAACATACAGCATAATACACCCTAGTCTGGCATTGCAAAGTTGGAGCTAGCTGACAGAGTTGTATTTAGGGAAGCATAGGACATATTATAAGTGAGGACCGGTTTGGTTATTGTGTGCTTTTGGTTGATGAGACATCTGTCCTGCCAAAGTGGGAAAGTTAAAGTCTGGTAATATGTCCCATGAAGAGAAAAAGTTAATTCTAGGTTGCAATGGAGAGGACTTGAGCAGGGAAACAAAATATAGGTGTCTGAGGGCAGTGTACTTTAACACAGTAATACCCCCAAAAATTGTGAGTGTTATTTCGCAACGCAGGCTTGTGGATTGTCATCAGGGTTGCCTGAAGAAAAGTCTGCCATGCGACTTCAATTAAGAGGGGCATTTAACCTACCCCGGTTTTAAGTGACCGTGCCGAGTGCTGTTGCATGAAGCTGTGTGGGAAAGAAGGTATCTCCCTCGGCTGTTCTGCTTGCTGCTTGCTCGTCTGAGTTAGGGATGCCGTTTCTCTGCGAGCCCTTTGGGATAGCAGCGATTCCGTTGTGCCTATTGCCTGTCGCAGGCCAAACGCCCTCTCCCACACTGTGTCATATCGCGGCATAGTAAAGATGTAGCCCTCAAGAGTGACAGGCATCTCGGATCCTCCCAAGCCTCCGAGTCCAAGCCAGACCTTAGTCAACATATGGGGACTCAGCAAACCGCTGATTTCTGGAGATAATTTGTCCCCTTCATATACAAACGGACTGACCTCCTGAAAATGAGTAACATGAGCCGATAGCAGAGCTCCATTCCCTGGTGTCTCCGGACTTAATCCCTCAGATCTGAAGTCCCTTTTCAGGCAAGTTTCGCCATTAGGTGAATGTTGTGGGGCCTCTTTGGTCGGATTGACAGGAGATAGTTGGGTCGGGTGCGGGAGAGATTTATTCTGCAGCTCCTGCAAAGGCTGCCTCTTTCCTTTTATATTAGCACATAACGCTTGTAGGGAACTAAATTCTTCATTGAGTACTGCGTGGAGCTTATTATGATGTTCCTCCAGCAAGGCTCTGACTTCCCTCAGGAACAGTTTAGAGTCCAGCGCCATTTTGAAAACGATAATGCGAGGGTTTAAGGTAAATATGGTATGTCCCTCATTACCAAAGAAAGCAGAGTTTCTGTTGTAGAGAAGTAAGTCATCAGCTATGCTCCGTAGTTATAAAGATTGGTAGTGTCTTCTGCGCACTCAGGGCACAGCTAGTTGTGGGGACAGGCTGAGGCTTCTATAATAGGGGAAGGCCTCAAAGTGCAAAGTCCGGTACTGAGGGCTATAGAGCCTAGTCACTATTCAAAAACCCTATATATTGAATTCGGACTTCTTCAGTCCAGCCTCTCCACTGTTTTAAGCAAGGTGTTGCTAAAAATGCACTGCTAAATCAGGTTCCAGTGAAGATAGCTTGAGGAGCTGAAGCTCAGTGCGACCTGTAAGATGGCCGCCGCCCGGGTGTCCCCCCACCAGAGTTATTTTTATGGTGCGGCCAGAAAAAAGCCGGCGTTAGATTTTTGGGTTGTTACCGACAAAACTCCAAATCTAGCCGATAGAGAGGTAAATTTGCCTTTTTACGGGCACACGTTAAATAACCAGCTATTACAAGTGGTTGGTTAATACTCCCGTGAGCTCGCAGTTTCACTTTAAGCTTAGCGCAATTATCGAGAGGTCAGACTTCTTTAAAGAAGTTAAAAACATAGTTAAAGGGATAGAAAGGTCATAACTGAAATGTGCATGAATGATTTTTTTTTTATTTGTAATAGAAGCATTTTTGTAATATATTTCCATTAGCAAAAATGATTGTAGTAAAAGTCATCCCTGTTTTTCTGTGGCATACACACATATGCTGTGAGGGCCCATGCTCTAGCATTCAAGCTCAGAGAGCTGAAGATGGTGTTTAATACTTCTGCAAAGTTGAAATTTAAGACGGTGCAGTGTTTGAATACTGGTGCACGGCCCTCACAAGATATGTGCGTATGCTGCAAAAAAACAGTAATAACTTTTATTAGTAGCATTTTTGCTAATGGAAGTATAAAATAAAAATGCTTCTATTTCACAAATATGCACCAATGTACATTTCGTTTTTTGTCCTTTCTATCCCTTTAGAGTCATCTCCAGAGAAGCAATGCACTATTGAGACCTAGGTAAACACATCTGGTGAGCCAATGACAAGAGGCACATGTGTGTAGCCACCAATCACCAGCTAGCTACCAGCAGTGCCTGCTCCTGAGCCTACCTAGGTATGCTTTTCAACAATAGACACCAAGAGATTGTACAGATATGCCTCTTGTTATTGACTCACCTTATGTGTTCAACTAGCTCTCAGTAATGCATTGCTGCTCCTTCAACAATGGATACCAAAATAATGAAGCACATTTGATAATAGAAGTAAATAGAAAGTTGTTTAATCTATCTAAATCTATGAACAAAAATGTGGGTTGCAGGTCACTTTATTAAACAATTGTAATTCTGTAGTTTTAACTTGAAGAGATTTAAGATTTATCTTTATCTGGATAGAGTTGACAGAAACATACTGATATTCAAATATGTATATATATATATATATATATATATATATATATATATATATATATATATAGTATATATAAATACAGTGTATATAAATAGACACTACTATAAAGAAGAATATGCACACGGATACGGATATAAAAATCCAGAATAAAACCTTTTAAAAACTTACTTAGAAGCTGCCAATGTAACACTGTTAATGGGATTAGTCTGGTACACCCACTAAATGGGGCTGATAGCATTTTATGTTCATAAAGATGTGATGATTTTAAAAATAAATCCATTCTCATTGAAAATATTAGTTTTTATTTATTAAGTAGAGTCAGTCACAGGCTACATCAGCCTAGCTATAGACACTAATTCACGGTTTATTGTGGGTGTATGCAATAGGATGATGATGCAGTTTGTTCTCTTAGTATCCTTTGTTCTAAAGCAGGGATTTTCAAAGTCTTAAAAGGTGGCCTCCCCTCTGACCAAATTTACAATACCATTACCCCCCCCCCATAATAGATGTTAATTTATTTATAATTATAATATTTATTTTTATCATTCCGTCTCTGAGCAATTTGGACCTCAGTGCCTTTCTTCTACCTTCATCCTACAGTTTGCCTTATTCTACTATGATGTAGCAAGTGCCATTGTTGACTCTTAAAATGTTTAGCCAAACTGAGTCACTGCTTGTGGTTTCCACAGGATAGTGCGATGTGTCACTGCTCCCCCGTCTCCCCTTATATGCTCTAGCGCCCCCCCCCCCCCCCCCCCCGGAGGCCCACTTCACACTTTGAAAACCACTGATCTAAAGCATACCTAGATAGGCTCGGAGCTAGCTGGTGATTGGTGGCTTCACACATATTCCTCTTGTCATTGGCTCATTTACTTTGTTTAGCTAGGTCCCAATAGTGCATTACTGCTCTGCAGCTGACCTTAAAGGGACACTGAACCCAAATTTTTTCTTTCGTGATTCAGATAGAGCATGAAATTTTAAGCAACTTTCTAATTTACTCTTATTCTCAAATGTTCTTTATTCTCTTGGTATCTTTATTTGAAATGGAAGAATGTAAGCTTAGATGTCGGCCCATTTTTGGTGAACAACCTGGGTTGTCCTTGCTGATTGGTGGATAAATTCATCCACCAATGAAAAACTGCTGTCCAGAGTTCTGAACCAAGAAAAAAAGCTTAGATGCCTTCTTTTTCATATAAAGATAGCAAGAGAACGAAGAAACATTGATAATAGGAGTAAATTAGAAAGTTACTTAAAATTGCATGCTCTATCTGAATCACAAGATAAAAAATTTGGGTTCAGTGTCTCTTTAACTATGTTTTTAAGTCCTTTGCATGGGTTAAACACATATTTATATGCAAGCAATAGTGTATAATAAAATGTTCTAACATATTAAAGCATTTTATGTTTTGCACTTTTATGTCCCTTTAAGGTTTCCATTTAAATCTTATTCAAAAGGACGCAAAAGTCAAATTTAAACATTCATAATTCAGATACACTTTGTAATAAGAAAAAACGTTTTCAAATTACCAATTATCAATTTATTTTGTTCTCCTGGTATCCATTGTTAAAAAGCATACCTGGGTAGGCTCTCGTGTTCTAATCCATCAGGATTCAGATGAAATTACAACAAATCTTTCAGATTAGCTCTTTTATGAATTTTGCTTGATTCTCTCGGTATGCTTTGATGAAGAGTACCAATAGGGATGACACTAAAAAGCCAGAAGTTATCTAAACAGGAAAAAAATCAAAAGGTACAATGTATCCAAAAGGTAAATAACAATTTATTCAAATTTCAGCAGTAGTATAAAATGACATAAAAATGAGGGACGTCTCCCCCAGATAAAAAAAAACAAATAGTTAATAGCACATAAAAATGAATACCACCTAAAAAAAAGAGAAAAAAATACAGATTCAAATGCAAAAAACAGTATCGAAAAAATAAAATCTATATGAAAAAGACTGACCTGAAGACTCATACGGCAAAAACAGGAGGCTCAATGCAGATTATCCCACAAACAGAATATCAGTTAGGGCACAAAGCCCGGGGAATAATCAGTGGTTTCTGATGCAGCGGGCGTGTGATGAGGGTTCTACACCTGGATGAAGGTATTTCTTTTATCTCCAAGCAATAATCAGATACTTCAATGGCGGTCTTGGGTACTGAAGGCCAATCTTAAAAAACTGTTTAATTTTGCTGCAATAGTAACTTATTGACTCCCCTTTTAAAGGAAAGAACACAGCTAATAGGATACAGAGTATCCTCTGAGAGGTGATTATTGTCTCTTTTTTAAGGTGGTATTCATTTTAAAGTGCTATTAACTTTTTTTTTTTTTTTATTTGGGGGAGGGAGACGTCCCTTATTTTTATGGCATTTTATACTACTGATGAAATTTTAATAAATTGTTTAACTTTTGGATACATTGTATCTTTTGATTTTTCCCTGTTTAGGTAACTTCTGGCTTTTTAGTGCCATCCCTTTTGGTACTCTTGTTTTTTTCTACTTGGGAGGTAGTAGTTTTTTGGGAAGGCTTAGAAATTCTGAGTATTGCGCAATCACCTTTGTAAACTTCTATGCTTTGATGAAGCGCATGCCTAGTTAGGCTCAGGAGTGTGCACATCTTGAGAGCTATATGGTAGCAGTAATTGCTACATTTATTTGAAATAGTGTTATACATATTACACTGCCATTTAATGTTTAAAACACATTCACACTCCTGAGCTTACCTATATATGCTCTTCAGCAAAGGATACCAAAAGAACATAGTAAAACAGAGTAATACAGGGTGCAAGGAAACACTAGGCAGGAAAGTGTGTGTGTGTTTCTGGCAATGCTGGAATATAAATGGAGACATCTGAAAGAGCAGCAAAATGAGAGTTGTTATTCAGGTGCCACAAGAATGCACTTGTTTTAATGTAAACATTCACATGTTGTACACATATGTGTCATGTATACATATTTATATCTACATTCTATGTGTATGTGTATACGCCATGAAGTAGCCAACATTTAATGGTGTTGTGAAGGACTCTGGCTACCCCGACTGGGTAGCTCCGCCAAAGGATCCTTCCTGTACCTGGAACCTGCCGCTAAGTAGCGGAGAAAGTGATTTTAGGCAATCCCACCCAAATAACTAGACAGACTGGAATTCAGGTTAAAAAACAAAGTACATATTTATTGGGAAAACATCAAGATAAGAGCCTTATCAGTCCCCCAAATCTCCCGCCCCTCCAGACAGGCTGGCGCCTTCCATAGAGTCCATTGTCCCATAGTGTCCAGCGGTATAGTGATGATGGTTCCGGGGTGATCCTGGGGAAGTGATGGCACTTCCCGGGTGTCGTTGGAAAGCCCTCGGTCCCCAGCTGCTACAGTCCATAAAGCGACATGATCCATGGCTGGGCACCGGAGCTATGGGTGACTAAACGTACACCGGGAAGGCCACTGGGGAGTGGGGGTTGTAGAGGGGGGTCCGGAACCCCTGGTTCCCAAGGGAGCTCCCTTCTGGCAATCACCCCACCTCTTGCCCTCCCCAAGGGATACCAATTCCCAAAAGAGCGGAGCTCTGGGACAAGGGGCTGCTGGAGCAACCTGGGGTAAGGGACACTGGGGATGCGGGACGATGTGGCTGGCCGGCAGTTCCAGGGGCCCGGCCAGCCAGAGAGGGACTAGGCAGTCAGGGAACAGCTCTTTCATGAGGATGTGTAAACCATAAAACAAAGCAAATTAAAGGTCTGGGAGATTGTGGTTGCTCTAAAAAAATACAAATCTGCTGAGAAACAAGAGGGGGCTAGGTAGTAGGAGGTGGAGGTTTAACCCTTGCAGCCTGGTATCCGTGCAGTGGCGTCACTAGAGTTGGTGTCACCCGGTGCAGTAAGTTATGGTGTCACCCCCCCAGAAAGCAGACACGCAAACACAAAAACACAGGCACACACACACATACAAACACTCAGACACACTTAAAAACACACTCAGTTGCACACACAAACACTCGGAAACACACTCAGACACACACACAAAAAAACACACACAAAAACACTCATACACACACACAAAAACACTCAGACACACACACAAAAACACTCAGACACACACACAAAAACACTCACACACACACACACACACACAAACAAAAACACTCAGGCACACACACACACAAAAACACTCAGGCACACACACACACAAAAACTCAGACACATACACACAAACAAAATATGTAATCTGCACTGCATTAATTATAAAGCTCATGCCTAGAGCTGCTCCCTTGCTCCGCAGAGCATCAAATGAAAGTTAAACAGAGCACTCTAAAATAAATCACTAAAAAAAAGGTTTAGGCGTGCAAACTATGAAAATTCTGCTCTCTGACTCTGTTCCAAGTCTGTCAGTGCACAGCCCCGGGCCACGTGCCTACCGCTTCTTATGGCCAATCATCTCTGCACTCTGGCCACCCCCAGACCCCCGCCCATCCTCCCTCCCTCCCCTCCTAGCTCTTCAGTCATGTGCACTTAGTGTACCGTAACCATACCAGTCTGGTGGGCATCATACGTGGCTCCTTCACTTTAGAGACAGTGTCAGACAGTCATGCGGTCAGGTGCCAGGCATCCCCCCTCACGATTTCCCGGTTCTCGTTTAGAGAGACAGCACAGCAGTGAGTGACTCCACTGCTCCACACGTCACTGAGCAGTGAGCACAGATAGGCAGGCAGGTTTAGGCTAGCAGCGCAACTTCGCAAGCCCCCCGGCACGCCCACAACAATCATAGTGAAATTGGGCAGGGGAGAAGCAAAGTACAAACAAGCAAAAGCAGCCGGGAAAACTATTTGTGGAAATTGCAGCGCTGGCTCAAGGGGCAAAAAAATTAAGTGTCTACAACTACCCCAGTCCCACTAATGTTCACAAATGCTGGCCTCTCTAATAAAAAAAATCTATGCATCTCTACATTGTAATTCTTTGAATTTCAATAAAAAAAAATTTAAAAAAATTCTGGTGGTGTCACCCCCTGGAGGGTGTCACCCGGGTGTGGCCCGCACACCCCTAGTGACGCCACTGTATCCGTGACAGGTGTAAAATGACAGGAGCAGTAATTTAGAAAGAAGGAAACCACATATGATCCCAGGGATATACATTAATTATTTCTCAACTAAGGAAGGATTTAAAGAAAAACAAATCTTAACTAGAATTATCCTGTCTGTATAATGATAAGACAAATTATTTATATAAAAAAATAAATGCTTTTTAGGAAGATTATATTTACTTAAAATATAGAAATTGCATGATTCAGATAGTGCATGCAATTTTAAGACACTTTTAAAGTAACTTCTATTTTCAAATGTGCTTCATTCTCTTGGTATCTCTTGTTGAAAAAGAATACGCACATATCCTACACTAGTGGGAGCTGGTTGCTGATTGGTGCCTGCACACATTTGTCTCTTGTGATTGGCTAAATAGATGTGTTCAGCTAGCTGCTAGTAGTGCAATGAACAAGAGAATGAAGCAAATTTGATAATAGAAGTAAATTGGAAAGTTGTTTAAAATTGTATGTTCAATACAAATCATGAAAGAAAATGTTGGAGTTTTCTGTCCCTTTAAGTTGATAGCAACTTCAAGTGTCAAATTTACAATTGTTTTTTACATGTTGGTATATTTTGCATACTTTTTGTGGTTTTCCACCATTTTGATGTTGCCAGAAGCATGGGCAAGCTGGCACCCAGCAACATGCAAATGGCAAACAAGTTTGGTTCAAGTTGTTTCCAGTGTTCGATTGCAACAGTTCTATTTAGTCTACATAAGGAAGGGTACATGTTCAGACACATTCTTTACAAATAATGACTGTTGGGTATGTTTGTTTGTGTAACATTCAACATTGATAACAGAAAAAAAGTTGGAAAGTTGTTTAAAATGGTTCTTAAATCTGAATCATAAAGGTTTATTTTTGACTTTACTGTCCCTTTAAAGGGTTCAGATGAAAGCACCACATTAACACCCCTGACAGATCATCCACCCACCTCTTATTTGTTGTCAGTCAAGTCACCCTAGGAACTAACTCCCTGTAAGACAAACCAATATGTTGCAATACTGGTTGAGTGTGTCATAGGAAGTTATTATTGCTTATAAAATATGATTTATTAGTAAGCTGGTTAATCACACAAAGGGTGGATGATCTGTCAGTGGTGGAGTTATAATGAGTGGGCATTGGTCTTTACAATTCTGATATTGCACATAAACTTTGTCTTCTGTGAAAAGAAGTTTTTACATTATTGATAGTATCTATGTAAGCATACATGTGAATCTATAAAAATCAACCTATTATCTACCTATCAATTTATTCTGAACAGGTTGATTCCCACTCATAATAATATCAAGACAGTACCCTGAAAAGCATAATAAACTTTAGTCGCTATACATTTATCTGCAGCAGGGTTTCTTAATATTTTGTTGCAAGTACCTCTGCAGACATACTGTATATCTCTTTCCTATGTACCCCAACTGATGCACAATAATACTATCTTAAACTCTCCTATAAGGAAAGCTGCTAATCATGTATATCACATCAAATCTATTAAAGCATCAGATAATTGTTTTCTGTTTTTAGGAATTTATGTATCTTAAAAGTCAGTTTTACTAAATCTCAATGCAGCAAATATTTGAACATTATTAGACTAGCAGCGAATAATGAAAAACACGCAACACAGATATGTTTTCCAACTTTGGTCTCGCTTCCATTGAGCCGTAATTAGGTTTGCGTGAGCTCACAAACCAATATATATGCTGTCTGAAGCATATTTGTTTATCGACTGCTTCCAATGGTGCATTATTCCTCGGTTTCGCGTCCCATAGAAAGTATTAGAAGCCGTTAAGTGATAAATTATTCCAATGAAAGCGCAAACCATTAATACACTGTCCGAGGCTATCGATACATTGAGAAAAATTACCCCAGCTCAACTAGGTGTAAAAGAGGAAAAAGGAGCTTTTTCAGGCCTATTTCCCATTGAAATGTTAAAACTTACAAATAATGCAAGTGTTTCATGTAGAAATAAATTGTAATATGTAATATTTATTGTTGCCCCATGTATAGGAGTAGTTGCACTTCTGTTTTAACGGAAATATCAGTATCTATTTAAATATAAAAATATATGCAAGCACATATCTACAGAATTCAATCTAGACCTATGCCTAGGGCAGCAATACATATTACATATATTAATAAAGTGGAAACTATAATTATAATAAAAAATAGTATTTACTTATAGTTAAAAATATGTATTATAAATAAGTGTATCTTTGTTTTTGTTTCCCTTTAGAGGTGATAACAGGTAAGGAGTACAGACGTTAAACGTTAATTGTGTAAGGTCGGGTTACCATAGCAACTAATTGATTTTCAAGAAATCCAACGTCGGAGGGAAGCGTTAACACAGCGTTAACTTGCATCTACACGAAAAGAGCAACTGTGAGCAATGCGCAACATATTTCAATGGAAACCTGGTACTAAAATGGAGCCGTAAATTACTTTTAGCTGTCAGCAACTTCGGTAGCTTACGGCTCCATTTTTAACAACTCAATGAAAGCAAGCCCTATATTATGTCTCCTACATTAATAGGATAATACAATTTTACATTTTAGTGTGTGATAAGCAATCTCCATTCTCTGTCTAAATTAATTTCATACACAGTTTATCTGGCTAATTTTAATGTATCACCATTGTGCTTAATACACTTTTCCTAGCACATTCTAAGTGACACATTTACCTGGAACCTGCCTCTATGGCAGGCTTTTCACATTGATATACTTTACATGAAACTTTCCCTGTGGCACACTTCATATCAGTGAAGCTAAAACTCCAGTCCTCAGATGTTGCTACAACACAGCGCGAATAGGCAAATAAATAATATATATCTCCCTTACTTGAGATGATTCAGTTATCTACTGATTGTTCAACTGACCTATCTACAATATTTATCCACCCCTTAACAGGAAAGAGAATTATACAAATCTCAGCATTGAGATGAGCCCAAAAGTTTATTTAACATTATATAGTCAATATACTGTACATTTGTTGACAACACTGAGAGAAAATAGGAAGGTAAATTATATATAACACTTTATCGAGAAAGGAATACACCACTATACAGCGCTTCACTTTGCAGTGATAGGTTAATACGAAGCTGAAGTCCAACCTCCAAAGATTACGAAACAGTACTGTACTCATCGCGAGATTGTGAGATAGGCGACTGGCGCCATTTTGTTATGCGCAGTTTGGTCTGTTTACAGCATTGTAGTGCACTCAGTGTCTCTCTGTCGTAGTTGGGCACATTTTACTACACTGTTTTACAGGTACTGTACAGCTTTTATAGAATACTAAACTTTGCGCTATTACATACCTTATATATGTTAGTTTAAATGTTTTCAAGTTTTCAAGCACATTGCCAAGTGAAATAAAAGCTAAAACTGCCACGCTCCACTTTAAGGCGGTTTTTGCTTAACAGCAGTTCACCAGTCTCTACACTACTGTGTTGGCGGGGTATTCCTGTATTTATATATCTAAACAAGGGGTCATATCTAAGGGGTCACCACCTAAAAATAAATATGTCCAAGACCGAACTACTTCTAATTCCCCCCTCTAGCTCCACTAGCGCATATCAACGTAGAATCTAGCACAAACTTACTTCACCACCTCCATAGGAGGCAAAGTTTGTAAAACTGATTTGTGGGTGTGGTGAGGGGTGTATTTGTAGGCATTTTGAGGTTTGGGAAACTTTGCCCCTCCTGGTAGGAATGTATATCCCATACGTCACTAGCTCATGGACTCTTGCTAATTACATGAAAGAAAGAAATATGTCCAAGACCGAACTACTTCTAATTCCCCCCTCTAGCTCCACTCCAGTCTCTAATTTTTCTATCACTATTGGCGGCACCACTATTTCCCCATCACCCCAAGTCCGCTGCCTCGGAGTCACACTTGACTCAAATCTGTCCTTCATTCCCAACATCCAACTGCTCTCTTCATCCTGCCGCAACCACCTACGCAATAACTCCAAAATTCGCCTGTTTCTGAGTGCTGAAACTACCAAACAGCTCATCCAATCCCTGGTAATTTCCCGACTTGACTACTGTAACAACTTACTAACTGGCCTCCCTCTCTCCCGCCTCTCTCCCCTCCAATCTGTCCTAAATGCATCTGCCAGACTAATCAACCTCTCTCGACGCTGTTTCTGCTGCGCCTCTCTGTGAGTCCCTTCACTGGCTCCCCATTCACAACAGAGTTAAATTCAAAATTCTCACCCTGACCTACAAAGCCCTCACCAATGCTGCCCCACCCTACCTGTCCTCACTCATCAACAAATATACTCCTGCCCGTCCCCTAAGATCCAACAACGACCTGCTTCTTGCGTCCTTTACCATCCCCTCCTCTCATTCTAGACTACAGGACTTCTCTCGTGCGGCACCAACCCTCTGGAACGCACTTCCTCGAGATGTCAGACTTGCCCCTAACCTCTCCTCCTTTAAACGTTCCCTAAAGACCTTTCTGTTCAGGGAAGCTTATCACCCGACTTATTAACAAACTAACCAATTAACTAACAGTTGCCCTCTATCTCCTCACTAATATCATTCTCACCTCTGCAGTCCCCACCTCCTGTTTCCAATCCTCCTACCCATTTAGATTGTAAGTTCCCACGGGAACAGGGCCCTCAATTCCCCCTGTATTTGTCTGTAAAATTTTGTGTCTTATCGTATTGTTTCTCCACTGTACTGTTATCCCTGTACCCATGGGCAGCGCTGCGGAATCTGTTGGCGCTTTATAAATAAAGAATAATAATAATATCTTTATAGTCACTGAATAACTGCTATAGTAATAGGATTACCTGGCATTGAGACATTTATTATGTTGATAATATCATCGCTTATGAATCCTTGTTTCTCTTAGATTATTAAAAATTGAAGGTATTCAAAATATTAAGTGAACTGGGTGGATGCAAAGATTGATAACATTTTGTCAAATTCTATATAGGATGATGTTTGGTAGATTATATATATATAAATATATATATATATATATATTTACAAGGATTCATAAGCCCTCTCTCCTTTCTCATGTCAGCTCCTGCTTATCTGGCATTTGTTTCTGGATGGCCTCTCACCACATAGAGAGTAACATGTAGCTTCTTCTAATCCCCCCCCCCCCAGCTCTAATTCGATTTCTGACTTTCCTATCACTTTTTAACAGCATCACTATCTCCCCATCACCCCACGTCCGTTGCCTCGGAGTTACACTTCACCCCAATCTGTCCTTCATCCCCCACATTCAATCGCTCTCTTGATCCTGCTGCAACCACCTACACAATATTTCCAAAATGTGTCAATTTCTGACACCACTAAGGAACTAATCCACTCCCTTGTAATTTCTGAACTGACTACTAGAATAACCTACTCACTGGCCCACCTCTCTCCCTTCAATCCATCCTAAATGCCTCTGCCAGACTAATCCACCTTTCCAGTTGCTCTGTATCTGCTGCCCCTCTCTGTGAGTCCCTTCACTGGTTCCCCATTATCAGCAGAATTAAATACAAAATTCTCACCCTGATCTACAAAGCCCTTACCATCGCGGCTCCCACTACCTGTCCTCACTGATTCACAAATATACTCCAGCCCACCCCTTAAGATCCAACAATGACCTGCTCCTTGCATCTTATACCATCGCCTCTTCCCACGCTACTCTAATGCGGCACCTACCCTCTGGAATGGTCTTCCTCGCGCTGCCAGACTTTCCTTTATTCTGCCTTCTTAAAGACATTTTTGTCCAGGGACGCCTATCGCCCAACTCAGTAACAAATTAATTCCACTTACGTAATAATTGCCCTCAACTAACTCTGTATTAACATAGTTTTCACACTTGCAGTTCTCATCTCCTGTTTCTCACCCTCCTACCCATCTAGATTGTAAATTCCTACAGGAATAGGGACCTCAAGTCCTCCAATATGTGTTGGTCAAATGTCTTGTCTCTTACAAATATTGTATCTTATTATTTATATCAACTGTACCCATGGACAGTGATGTGGAATATGTGGGCACTTTATAAATAAAGTATAATAATAATAAATCCTATATTATAAGGCCAGGTATGTTTGTCCAATGCAGTCATGCACAGTAGAGACTGCAGCGTGAGACAAAAACATACCTGGCCAAGGATCAGAGACAGCCGACTGCGCACGAGACAATGCACGTTTCCAAAAAAGGCAGTGACGGCCAGCACCGGGAGGGTTAGGAGGGAGGCGGGTGGGCGGCACCTCGCGGGAGGGGGCGGGAGCGGGTGGGACCGCTATGCTACAGAAATAAAAATGTTGACAGCGGAGGGGGGATGAGGGAGAGGGGAACCAAATGGATGGGGGGGGTGGTCAGAGGGTAGGGAGGGGGAGGGAGTTGGGCAGCTACAAACATACATGTCCTTACACATTTTAAGACTAGTTATGTATATTCTGTATGATGACTTGAGTTGTCATGTGTTCAATATTTAACTGAACAGACCAGTATTTTGAATTGCTGTCCAGTAAAATATATGTAAAAATATTGGGCATGTAAAAGGATTGTTAAACAGTAAATACATGCAAGACATAGTGATGTATTTAAAGCAAAGTTTAGCCTTAAAGGGACATGAAATCCAATGTTATTTCTTTCATGATTCAGATAGAGAATATCATTTTAAACAACTTTCTAATTTACTTCTATTATCTAATTTGTGCAACCACCAATCAACAGCTAGAACCTAGGTTCTCTGCTGCTCATTAGCTTGCCTAGATGAACCTTTCAGCAAAGGATAACAAGAGAAGGAAGCAAACTAAATAATAAAAGTTGTTTATAATTTTGTTTAACACAGCCTTGTTTGGTCTCACTCTCTTTTATTGCCTTTTTTTATATCTTTACCTAACTCTCCTCAGCAGGAAGGATAGATAAAGGGAAACTTAAAGGGACAGTGTACCTCTGTGATTACCTTGTATTTAAACCTCTGCAGAGTGCCCCTTATCGCAGTGCTTTTTACAATCTTACATGTTAGTCAATTAGTGTTGGTTCCTACATAACTCCAATAGAGTGAGCACAATGTTATCTATATGGCACACACAACCTAGCACTGTCTGGCTGTGAAAAGCTAATAAAATGCAACGAGATAAGAGGCGGCTTGTAGAGGCTTAGAAATAGGAAGAGATTTAGAGGTTATAAAGTATATTAATATAACAAATTTAGTTATGCAAAAGTGGGGAATGTGTAGTAAATGCGTTCTGTCTTTTTAAACAGTAAAAAAAAATCAAGTAGACTGTCCCTTTAAGCTAAAACATGGTGGCAACCATTACTTTATAGAAAGTCAGTGGAGTTAAATTACAGTAAAAGGGAACAAAATAAATAATAAAAGTAGATTGCAATTTTTTTTTTAACTACACATAATTAAATATTTTATATCCCTTTATCTGATGGGGTCTCATCTAAAGGCCTATTTTAGAGATATAACTCTTACGGCACAGATATGGGCAACTAATTGACTAATTTAGAAGAAATTATATTCCCAGTGGGGGTGGAAGAGAGGTGCTAAAATGTTTATTTTCAATTGTTAGCTCAGCCTTTGTATTTATGTAGCGAAATACAATAATGAGGTCTAATCTCCCTGTAAGCTCTGTACATTTTCATGGGTTGTGGTTTCAAAGACCAAAAACATTAATTCATATAGAAAAATAAATCTAAAGGTGCAATTTCCCATACATTTTATACTCTGCAGCTGGTATAACAAGTCATTGGAAACACATTAACTGAAAAATAATTTTACAGTACACTGTTTCTAAACAAATTGAGATTTTCATATAAAATGTTTGATTATGTTTAATAAAAAAAGTTTGTAATTTACTTTAATTATTTATGTTACTTAATTTTCCTGTAACTTAAAGTCTGATTAATGGTACAGTGTACTGTCAAATGTACTTTTATTATCTATTACTGCTTAGTTGTATTTTTATCCTTTATTGGATAATAATCTAGGTAGGCTCTAAGGGGCTCAGGAGCATGCACGTTTCTTTAGCACTCTATGACATCAGTGCTTTACAACATTGTAGCAATGTTACACTTTGTTGCAAATACTGCCGCCATAGAGTGCCATCAAGAAAACGATGCAAATTCGATTAGAAGCAAATTGGGAAAGTGTTTAAAATACCATGCTGCATCTGAGCCATGAAAGTTGTTGACTTTACTGTTCCTTTAATAAAATAAAAAAGCATAGGTCACAAAAATAGTAAGCAAAATACTAATTATCACGAGACATATACATTATCACGATACATTCGTATTAATATCTCTTGAAATAAATGAGTGCAGATTCAGATTGCAAAAGGATATTTCATAGACTGAAGTCTGAGCTAAGATCATCAATGTATCAGTCAATTTAATAACAAGCAATTCCAGTACAAAACGTTATTACTGCAAATTATAATCTACACTTTTCTGTCTAAATAATAGAATTATTGTTTTATTAAAAAAAAGTATTCCATGTGAAAAGAGTAACCCAAAATAAAGAATTATATCCCCAAGTGTAATACAAAAATTTACAACAAAAACATTAGGTTCCACCGAGATTTGAACTCGGATCGCTGGATTCAGAGTCCAGAGTGCTAACCATTACACCATGGAACCTCTTCTTCACCAATTCTTGCAAAACGATTTTTCACCGCGGCTACAATGATAATTTGTGAAATCATTTTTCTACGTAAAATATATCCTCTTTTAAACCCGTTTATTGGTTGTAAAATTAAAAAGCGCTTCGGCGGCATATATACCCTCTGATATTCTATATTTTACCTCACGCTGTCAATTTAATAAAACTCCCGACACCATTATAAGTCAAGCTGGAACTGTAGGAAAAACACATCATAATGCCAACCATGAAAAAACTATTATTAAAGTTAAATAACACTTTCTTTCTATCACATTTATGGTCTGTCAAAATTCTATTGAGTGTACAAAGATGGCAGCCAATCGCACAGGTAATACGGAGATGACGTGTACCAGCGTTTCCGGGTCGAGGTTGGGCGGAAGCGCTGTTCTTGTTACAGGGAGGGGTTCGGGCACACACCGGGCTTCCTGGAGATTCTGTCGGTTGTTGCTGAACCGAAGCTCTTGTACATAACACTCTTCGACAGGATGGGCACTAGGGACGATGAGTATGATTTCTTATTCAAAGGTAAGTTAGGGCGCGGTGTGGTAATGAAGCCTCAGACAATTATAAATGGTGCTGCGTTGGGTATATTTACTGGAGCTGAGGATATAGATATGTAAATGTATATTTGTTAGAGGCTCAGAGTGAGAACGTGTACGTGATGCCCTGAGTCTTGGTTAGCCTGTCAGTGGGACATGAATAATTTACCAGAGCTTTATAAATAAAGGTGCCAGTTTATGGGTACTCACTATTTTGTCCAGTGCCACTTGTGACGTAAATACAGCCCCTGACAGCCAAGTGCCAACGATTTAAACCTGTGTTGCTTAACAACTGAAACAGGTTTTGCAAAAGTACTGTGATTAGGTATTTCTTAATTTATAAAGGAAAACTATGTTACTATGTTGTGAGATTTTTAAATAACATATGAAGTGATATAAAATCTATATTTTTTTAAACAACTTGTTTGTCCTATTTATTTGGTATGGTCACAAAAGCTTTATGTTCATGGGCCTGATAGTTATTTTCCACCTGCATTACCTTATTTCTAATAGCTCTTAGCTATTTCTATATCAATAAATGGGGCTCATACAAATTATTTTGCTTCTGCTCTCTTTAGTATTAATATTAAACTTTTACCCCACTTGTCTATTTAGGTGTTGATGTCTTGATTATTACCTAATGTTATATTAAAACAATTAATGTACTGTGGAACCTGTAACACAATTTAATAACCAAGAAGGATTTTAGATATATGAAATGCTGAAAAGTCTATAGTCAGAAGTGCATATTTAGAAGACGTGAGTCTTGGCATTTCTTAGGGCTGAGGCTAAGAAGCTGTGCAGAATGCATTGGGACTTTCACCCTGCTGGATGCTGGTGTTCAGGGTCAGTGGTTGAAGCTGAGTTTGACCTCTCATAGGTAAGGAATGCAGGGGGGGGGGGGTGTGGGGGGAGCACCAGCCTGTACAGAACATTTACTCCCCCACTAAAGCTTCATTCAGCACTAGTAGGAAATGTCTGAATCTCAGATTGCCTCATATGTAGCAATATTTTGCGTAAGCACAAATATGAATTCATATACCACAGTTTTTCTTAATTTGAGGATACAATAAATTATGTATATGCAAATTATCTGTATTATACTTTGTATGTCTATTAAGTTTCAATAACATTTTATTGGTGTTATCTGAATTTTAACCTATTCAATACTATTGTAGAATTCACCTTTTTAAACTTTTGCAGTTAGTCTGATTGAGGCCAATTGATTTAATTTTTTATGTTTTGGATGCTGGCAAGTAGGTTTTATGTAGCTACTTGTATAATAATTCAATAAAGTAGTAGCCAGGAGTAAAATGTATGGAGCCATAGCTCACTGGTATTTGTCAAGCCATAATTTAGATTGTGCGAGTGCATTTGGATTGTCTTGATAGTTATCTAATCCCTATTACACAAAAGGTGTTTTTCTCCTTCTTTATTTGTGTAATACTCTTATAATAAGAGGGCATGTTTTTTAAACACGTTAAAGGAACATTATACTGAAAAATGTACTCTGTTTAACCCCCCCTCCCTTGCTGAATTAACCAGCTGTTTCCTTGTGGGAGTTGTCCTATCAGTCAAAGGTCCATAGATACCTAGGTATCCGTTATACAAACATACACTTCCTTTACATTTCAATGCATTTTACTTAACCCATGTTCATGCAGAATACTTACTTGTTTAACTGCTGCTCTTTCGTGTAGATTATTTTTGAGTACCGTAGTAAGATTTTGAATTATTTTAAATGCCGATCATTTATATACAGTACTGTCCACTGAATATATATATATATATATATATATATATATATATATATATATATATAAAAAACCATACAAATACTCAGCGCTATCCACCTAATACAGAAGACCACTATATTCATGTATGTAGTAAGGCAAAGGTAAAATATCAATTCAAATAATATGCCTATGTAGTGTGCCTAAAACCTATATGGTCTGAGAAAAAGATAATATCGTTATGGATTGAAAGACATCAAATGTACATATACTATTTGAGGATATGATAGTATATTGTCCTTATATGTAGCAGTCAGTTTAGTTCCACTTAGATCTGTTGCTTTTGCGCTTTTCTGTATTTTCTAATATATATATATATATATATATATATATATATATATATATATATATATATATATATATATATATATATATATATATATATATATATATATATATATATATATATATATATATATATATATTATATATATATATATATTATATATAATCGCAAAAGAACGAGGATACCAGGGAACTCTGAACCAAAGTGGTTTATTCAAAAACGTATAGGTGCGGCACTAAATCAGTGTGCAAGGTAGGCAGGATCTCCTATATAAAATATTTTTTCATAATCTATCCGCAGGACTTTAAGATAATAGCACAGGTTTCCCTGGTGAACCTTTTTTTGTTGTGCACCATTATACTTCAGTGGAATTTTTGTTTTAATGTTATAAACCACATACAAGTTGAAGTTCTTATTAGACTGGCATTGCTATCATAACTTTGTTGTGTTTTTGTTAGCTGTATTGTAACACTAGTCTTTATTCAGGACTGATCATTGTAACCGCTCTTAAAATATTGTAAGGGTGTGTGTGTCATCTTATTGTGAGTCACACAGCACACCCTTATGAGAGCCTACATGCTCTGGTGCTGATCTCAGTGATGCAATGCACAATCTAGTACAGCTAATGGATTGCATGGCTTCACCACACTGTTTAGGATCTTCTAGGATGCGCATATAATGCAGCGGCTGCAGATTTTTATTTAGTGTATGCATAATTCTCCAAGCCATAACCTTCCCTCTGTTTATCGAATATCTTGTGTTAGACATTTAGCTCAGAACTCTCTTGCTAATGTGTGTCATGCTTTTTCATACTCTCTATTTCTGAGGTTCACCATGACAACCGTTTTGTCTCCTGTTCGTTAGAAACTTCACAAATGTATGTATATGGGTTTTCAAGCCCCGGTGGTCTAAATTGGCACACACCTAGTTTTTGTCTTTTTTTCTACAGTGTAAAATAGGGCATTTAAATATGAAAAAAACCCACCTTTCCTATTTACTTCTATTATTAAATTGCTTCATTCTCTTGGTATCCTTTGTTGAAGGAGGTAGCTGGACACTTCAGGCAAGTTAATTACATGAGGCATTTATGTGTAGCCACCAATCAGCAGTCAGTAGTGCATTGCTGCTTCTGAGCCTACCTAGGTTTTTTTTTTTTTTTTTGTTTTTTTTTTTATGGAGGATACCAAAAGGATGAAGCAAATTATATAGTAGAGGTGGCCATTAAAAAACAAACTTAACAACATGGTTTTAATCTGTTCTGCAAACTTTCACTATGCTAGTTTATTGCTAAACAGAAAGTTTTATAATTACAAAGTGTTGTACGTCTATTTAAAGGGATATGAAACCCAACATTTTTCATTTTCTTATTTTTCATGATTCAAATCGAGCATGTGATTTCAAACAACTTTCCAATTTTCTTCTTTTATCCAATTTGCTTCATTCTCTTGGTATCCTTTTTTCAAGGATCAGCTATGAACTGCTGGGAGCTATTTGAAGACATCTAGTGAACCAATGAAAATAGGCTTTTTCGTGTGCAGCCACCTATCAGTAGATTGCTCCCAGTAATGCATTGCTTCTCCTGAGCCTACCTAGATATGCTTTTCAACTAAGGATACCAAGTGAATGAAGCACTTTAACTAATAGAAGCAAATTGGAAAGTTTTGTAAAATTAAATGTTCTGTCTGAATCATGAAAGAAAATTTTTGGGTTTCATGTCCCTTTAATCATCCCTTTGTATGAATTGTTGAGCGGTCTTCTGATTACTACATTAGTGACTATTTACGTGCATGCTCCTTTAGAAGTTTCCTAGGCAAGGTTTGGGGGAGGTAAATTAGACTGATAAACTGAGCCCAGCTATGCCTGATAAGAATTTGTCTAGCTCTGTGTATTCTTGCATAGCTCCTAGTGATAAGTACAAAGTGAACCTTGCATGAATTAAACAGGACCTCTGCCTTTGTACCAGCTAATGTTTTCCCCCCTCCCAACAGCAGCAGGTTCTGTACACTTCCAGTCTGGCATTGGGACAGAGCATGACGTTTGTTGTACTGGAAATACAAGTGCAAGATATCAGGAGATCTCTGTGCTTGTTATCACAATACTTCACAAACAGCAGTTTTCTTTGCTTGTTTTTACAGTCCTGTGTGTGTCATCTATACAATGTCTATGGCAACCCCTAAACAGATGTCAAAGGTCTAACTCCACTGCCCCTTTTGTAGTGTACAGATTAAACACTATTGCTAGTGGGAGCTTGCGTAATGCTGCCGGTTCAGGCCTCTCCCTGTGATCCTCCCTCAGTGAAAGCATTCTGTCAGTGTCACCAGACTCTGTTGTAAAGGATCAGGAAGTGCCTTAAGGTAGGTCAGACCTGTCTTACTGGCACACCTGGCTTCATGTGACGCAACAGCTGAATACTGCCTTCACTGTACTGGCTGATTGCAGACTAGACATGTGTTACAGTCTGTATAGTGTTCATTAGCTTTGTTTAGTGCCCTACCTGAACACATCTTTTATGGTACAGCCTGCAGTAAGTTGTTGAATGGTTTATTATATTCTATGGCTTAAAAAAATCCTCCTAAGTTTTTTGTTTTGCCTATTCTACATAAATATAGGTACAAGATACTCATACATAGCTCATAAAATTCCTCTGGTGGCCCTAAATATTCTTGGTTGTGCCTCCATCTGATATTCAATTTTTACACCCCTATATCTAAAAATAAAATGTTTTCATTTAAGGGACATTTAAAGTATATTTTGCATATATGCATAGTAGTATATCAGAATTTAAAGGTTCAAAAATGCCGTTTATATTGTAATATAAAATATTAAGTTATATGTACTTTTATTAATTTGTCTTATTTTCCTAGAATTTAAAAAGAAAAACTGATACTTCTAGTTCCCATGAGAATTGAAAGTGCAGACTCCACATGCCTTGCGCTGCTATATTTCACACAGCCATTTCTTTCTCACTCAAAAATAATGTATCTGCATATTATGCTCAGGCTAATCGTTCTTATAGTTCATAATTTTTCATTTAATTAGTGTTTTATGCCATTTTAAGCATTGTCCTTCAAAAAAGCCTCCTTGCCCAATATTTTCAGGGATTTCTCCAAGAGCTTTTCTTTTTCATTGTGTGTATTTGTGTGTTCTCCTATTTTACATAGGTTTAATAATTAAAGGGACAGTATACACCAATTTTTATGCAACTGCATGTAATAGACACTACTATAAAGAAGAATATGCACAGATATAAGAATCCAGTATAAAATCTTTTAAAAACTTTTGATGAGGTTAGGCTGGGACGCCCACTGAAAGGAATTAGAGAAAAAGGAACAGGCAGACACTTCCCCCTTCCTCTACATATGAAAAGACCCATTACACAGCCAGAATGTCTATAGACGTCAGTATACATCTAAAACATTGGGGCTTGGTTAGGAGTCGGCACAATGTTTTTTAAAAATAAGCAAAACTATGTATTTTTATAAAAAAAACACTTCCAGATGGGCTATATAAATGGATCATCTACAAAACATTTATGCAAAGAAAAAATCTAGTGTACAGTGTCCTTTTAAGAATATACATAAATGAGCTTCTGCACTAATGAAGCAATGTTGCACTCCAACCTTTTAGGGAGCATGCAAACCCTCCAGCATTTCAAGGGCAAATTACAGGAAAAACAAGCAAAATAAAGTACATTACATAGTTTTTATCACGTGCAATCAAACTGTTTTGGGGATATTAAAGGGACATTAAACACTAAAATGCTAGATAGAATGATGCATTCAAAGAAATTATTAGTCTGGGAATAACATGTAGATGTATGTTTTTTTAAAGTTTCATAGCTGCTTAAATATTGACAAAATAAGTGTAAAGATTTAGTGTCTATAAAACAAAGAGAGCTGCCATGCTGTAACTTAGGTTACCTTCTCTGCTGTGGCCAATTAGGTAAAGTTATAAATTGGTTACTACAGTGTGCAGCCAATGGCTGTGTGGAATATAACTGTTTTGCAGTTCAACTTCTGACACGAACTGAAAAGCTACCAATTTCAGAATGGAATTACAGGAAAAGGGGAAAAAAAATATAATGAAAGTATATTTCAGAAAGTATATTTCAGCCACCTGGTGCATTGCAGGAAAGTTCAACATACATGCAAAGTCCAGAATACACACCCAGCACGGTGTATATGGTGTATCCGGAAGAAAGCAGGCAACACAGGAAGTTCGAACAGCAAGCCTTTTAATCCAACAAAGATTAAACAGGAGGGCCTTAACCCATAACATTTCGGTCTACACTTAGACCTTTTTCAAATGGAGCCCATGTGAGAGATAATTGAACCACATAATGAACAAACCTTATATACCCAGTGTAATTTACAAATGTAAGTGAAACATAATAATCCTGATACCTGCCTCGCCGCTCAATAGCCGACCGCCCATCACTGTCGGAGTCCCATGCGTGTGCACGCATACGTGATGACGTAAAACGTCACGGCAAACAGAGTAAAGCCGTGTGTATAGTGTCATGGCAACGGTAAACAGAAGCCGTTCAAAATTATGGCAATATGGGGAGCGGAGCGGTGCGGTGAAGGATGTACACCCTAATAAGTGTGTGCATAGGGAAGGCAGGACAGAGGATTACCAGATAGTGTAATAAGACAAAATAATTAAGTAAACTTTATATATATATATATATATATATATATATATATATATATATATATATATATATATATATATATATATATATATATATATATATATATATATATATATATATATATATATATATATATATATATATATATATATACATATATACATATACATATACACTAAGTGGCAACCCAATAATCAGAGAACAGCAACCAAAATAAATGAAGCTGCAGGATAGTGCTCTATGTTCTAAGGGTAGTCAATTACTTTAAAAAGACACACATATATCATAGTTTCAAAAAAGAAACCAATCTATATGTGAACAGTATCAATGGAAGACTACACCTATGCACTTATAGTATTTAAGGTGCCTTCATGCCTATGGAAAAATAGAAACATCTTTGTTAATTGTCATTAGACATTTTTGTTAATTTATTTGCGTTTTTTAACTCAGTCCAAAGGAGGGGATGCCTGTAAGGAATTCATTTGTAGCGACATCCAAAATCTATCATTGAGTTCAGGCCCTTGGGGGCCACGGTGTTAAGATCAAAAATCCATCTTGCTGCCAATGCTCTGTCCCCACCTCGTCTTAATCGTGGAACATGGTCAATGAGTATTACTCTTAACTTAGATAGTGAGTGACCTGCTTGTAAACAATGTCTAGCGCCTGGTTGCTCAGAGCTACCCGTTTTTATGGCCTGGTGTATAGCAGATTTGTGATTCACTAGCCTTTTTCTGAAGGTAGTGACCGTTTTCCCAATATAATATAAGGAACATGGACAGATGATGGCATAAATGACAAAGTCTGATGTGCACGTCAAACCTATGTTGGATCTTGTACTGTTTATTAGTGTGTGGGTGATGGAAACTGTTACAGGTCACCATATGATTACATGTGACACAGTTACCACATCTGTAACATCCCACTTTGGTCTTGGGTAACCAAGTCCGACGATCATAGCAGTGCACTGGGTCGCTCAAGACTAAAAGATCTCGCAGATTTTTAGATCTCTTATATACCATCCTAGGTGGTGGAAGGTCATAAAAGGGCAGACTGGTGTCTTTTGCCACTATTTTCCTATTGTCGTTAATGGTGTTAGATACCACTTTCGAAAACGGAGTGTAGGTAGTCACAAGTCTGCCCTTTTATGACCTTCCACCACCTAGGATGGTCTATAAGAGATCTAAAAATCTGTGAGATCTTTTAGTCTTGAGCGACCCGGTGCACTGCTATGATCATCGGACTTGGTTACCCAAGACCAAAGTGGGGTGTTACAGATGTGGTAACTGTGTCACATGTAATCATATGGTGACCTGTAACAGTTTCCATCACCCACACACTAATAAACGGTACAAGATCCAACATAGGTTTGACGTGCACATCGGACTTTGTCATTTATGCCTTCATCTGTCCATGTTCCTTATATTATATTGGGAAAACGGTAACTACCTTCAGAAAAAGGCTAGCGAATCACAAATCTGCTATACGCCAGGCCATAAAAACGGGTAGCTCTGAGCAACCAGTCGCTAGACTTTTTTTTACAAGCAGGTCACTCACTATCTACGTTAAGAGTAATACTCATTGACCATGTTCCACGATTAAGACGAGGTGGGGACAGAGCATTGGCTTTATTACGATTGGAAGCAAGATGGATTTTCGATCTTAATTCTTTTGTCTTATTACACTATCTGGTAATCCTCTGTCCTGCCTTCCCTATGCACACACTTATTAGGGTTTACATCCTTCAGCGCACTGCTCCGCTCCCCATATTGCCATAATTTTGAACGGCTTCTGTTTACCGTTGCCATGACACTATACACACGGCTTTACTCTGTTTGCCGTGACGTATTACGTCATCACGTATGCGTGCACACGCATGGGACTCCGACAGTGATGGGCGGTCGGCTATTGAGCGGGAGGCAGGTATCAGGATTATTATGTTTCACTTACATTTGTAATTACACTGGGTATATAAGGTTTGTTCATTATGTGGTTCAATTATCTCTCACATGGGCTCCATTTGAAAAAGGTCTAAGTATAGACCGAAACGTTATGGGTTAAGGCCCTCTTGTTTAACCTTTGTTGGATTAAAAAGCTTGCTGTTCAAACTTCCTGTTCCGGATACACCGTGCCGGTTGTGTATATCCGGGGGTCTACAGCAGATATGGGTATAACACACTCAGCAGTGAGCATTGAATACAGACATGTTTCGGCCGATATATATATATATATCTCACAGCACCATTTTACATATAGGCCAAGGTAATCAACCCTGATCTGCAATTTTAGTAAGTAGCAGACCAGGGGTGCTGGACAGTAGTGTCGTATAGAATAAAGAACTAGGAGAGAAAGTGGTTAAAAAAAACCACAAGTCTACTATAGCCTGCACTGATTAATAAATGGCAATTTAGAAAACTCCAGAAAATGGGGAACAATCGGCACCGAGAAAAATGCACACTGATACAGTGACCTGTGCTGAATCACACCTTTTATTCAATACTGCTAAATTTAAAGAGGCAATACCTCAAAATGATAAAATAATATTAAACACATAAATAAAGTAGTAACCACAGATACTAATGTGTCGACACAGATAGACTAGTAATATAGCCTCTTTTGATTACCATCCCGGGAGGTAAGTGAAATAATAATGTCCATAGGGAAATAATTATGGTGCAATAATGAAATTCCAGAAGTGCACATAGTTAACTTGTAGCCAGGACATTTACTTATAATCCTCCTATTTGGTGATAATGCTGAGTAGACAGAGGAAAGCTGTATACAATAAGAGGGAGCTGCTAGAGTTGTGTAACCCCTGTATATAATTCCATATACTGTCCAGTATGTAATAGAACAGTCTAGTTGTCACACTTATATTTATCAATTATATCGAAACGCTAGGGTGGCTTGGCAGCTATTTCCAGGAAAAGCAACAATTTAGAGACGGCACACGGATACCTGTATCAGGGATAACTCCTTTCTCACCTGACCCATCCTTGGACGGTCCGCACCATGCCTTTGACTCTTCACACTGTTAAATCTGGCTTTTTTCCTGCTGCAGATAAAGATGAATATTTGCACTCACCCTAGAGTTCATGCAATGTCCAAACTCGACTTTGGTACAGGGGTTAACAGTCTCTACCTCTATATTGCTCCTCTGACTGTTTCCATCCGGTCGATCAAAAAACAAAGGGGTTCAGCTGTTACCCCAGTGTTGCTGCTGCTACGCACGTTTTCACCCGCACAAGGCTGATTTCAAATCGGGCTTCGTCAGGCCATGTATGAATTTAGCAGTATTGAATAAAAGGTGTGATTCAGCACAGGTCACTGTATCAGTGTGTATTTTTCTCGGTGCAGATTGTTCCCCATTTTCTGGAGTTTTCTAAATTGCCATTTATTAATCAGTGCAGGCTATAGTAGACTTGTGGTTTTTTTTAACCACTTTCTCTCCTAGATATATATATATATATATATATATATATATATATATATATGGCTTACAGCTCATGAAATCCCCAAATTCACAATCTCAGAAAATTAGAATATTACATGCAATCAATAAAACAAGGATTGTACATAGAACAATATCGGACCTCTGAAAAGTATAAGCATGCATACTGTATGTACACAGTACATGGTTTGGGCCCCTTTTGCAGCAATTACTGCCTCAATGCAGCGTGGCATGGAAGCTATCAGCCTGTGGCACTGCTGAGGTGTTATGGAAGACCAGGATGCTTCAATAGCGGCCTTCAGCTCTTCTGCATTGTGCGGTCTCATGTCTCTCATCTTTCTCTTGGCAACGCCCCATAGATTCTCTATGGGGTTCAGGTCAGGCGAGTTTGCTGGCCAATCAAGCACAGTAATCCCACGGTCATTGAACCAGGTTTTGGTGCTTTTGACAGTGTGGGCAGGTGCCAAGTCCTGCTGGAAAATTAAAGTCGGCATCCCCATAGAGCTCGTCTGCAGAAGGAAGCATGAAGTGCTCCAAAATCTCCTGGTAGACGGCTGCGTTGACCCTGGACTTAATGAAGCACAGTGGACCAACACCAGCAGATGACATGGCTCCCCAAATCAACACAGACTGTGGAAACTTCACACTGGACTTCAAGCATCTTGCAGTGTGTGCCTCTCCATTCTTCCTCCATACTCTGGGTCCTTGGTTTCCAAATGAGATGCAAAATTTGCTCTCTTTAGAAAAGAGGACTGTTTTTCTTTAGCCCAGGTAAGACGCTTCTGACGTTGTTTGTTGTTCAGGAATGGCTTGACAAGAGGAATACGACATTTTGAAGCCCATGTCCAGGATCCGTCTGTGTGTGGTGGCTCTTGATGCACTGTCTCCAGCCTCAGTCCACTCCTTGTGAAAGTTCCCAACACTTTTGAATGGCCTTTTCCTGACAATCCTCTCCAGGCTGCGGTCATCCCTGCTGCTTGTGCACCTTTTTCTTCCACATAACTTTCTAATAATGTGCTTTGATACAGCATTTTGGGAACATCCAACTTCTTTTGCAATTACCCTTTGAGGCTTTCCCTCCTTGGCGGATGTCAATTATGGTTTTCTGCACAACTGTCAGGTCAGCAGTCTTTTCCTTGATTGTGACTCCTACTGAACCAGACTGAGAGACAATTTAAAGGCTCAGGCACCCTTTGCTGGTGTTATGGCTTAATTAGCTGATTAGAGTGGGACACTTTGAGCCTAAAATATTGCACCTTTTCATAATTTTCTGAGATTGTGGATTTGGGGTTTTCATGAGCTGTAAGCCATAATCATCACAATTATGACAAATCATGGCTTGAACTATCTTGCTTTGCATGTAATGAGTCTATCTCATATATTAGTTTCACCTTTTAAGTTGCATTAGTGAAATAAATTAACTTTTGCACAATATTCTTATTTTTCGAGTTTCACCTGTGTGTGTATATGTATGTATATATAATAGATTTATCATTTTATATTACCATCTCAAAGTGTTTAATGTCCCTTTTAAATTCTGATTTTTTTTAATGTCCCTTTAACCATTTTATCAACACCCTTATATGCTTTAATCAGGGTTGGCAGTCTTAGGACCTCATGTGGCCCATGGTACTATTATTTGTGGCCCCAAGAAAATATATATAAATAAAAATGTGTGCTTTGGGTGGCCAAAACTCAAGATTCCTCTTAAAGGAACATTAAACCCAAAATATTTATTTCATTATTTAGATAGAGAATACATTAAAAAGAAAATGGCTGCCCAGGAAATAGTGCTTCCTATTAGTGTTCCTGCTAATGTATAACATTGTTGCAAAGCTGCTACCATATAGTGCTGCAGACATGTGAACACTAATGAGCTTACATCCGTGATTTGATAACAGAAGTAAATGGGAATTTTGTTTAAATCTGTATGTTCTATCTGAATCATGAAAACAAAAATGTTGTGTTTTATGTCCCTTTAAGGTGAAAGCAGAATGAGGGTGCCCTGCAACCTTAACTAAATCCACTGTGTCACTGAACATTTTCAGGAAGTATATTATTATTTATGTTGGATTGTAAATTAATATGTAGTCCTTCAGGTTTAGAAAATATTGACCTGCAGCCCCCATGAGTTGGCCATACCTACTGTAATCGATGTAAAGGCAGTAAACCAATCGGCCGGGCACATTCTCACAGTGACTGACTATTTATATTTTCTTTCCCACAGTTGTATTAATTGGCGATTCAGGAGTAGGAAAAAGTAACCTTCTGTCCCGATTTACCCGTAATGAATTTAACCTGGAGAGTAAGAGCACCATTGGAGTAGAGTTTGCCACAAGGAGCATTCAAGTTGATGGCAAAACAATCAAAGCCCAGATCTGGGACACAGCTGGACAGGAGAGATATCGAGCCATCACGTCAGCGTGAGTCTTCTGTGTGTCCAGCCTAAAGTCCAGGGGTCACAATGTGGCAGTCTGCTGCTTTAACCCTGCCCTTTATTCTTCAATATTGTAACATTTGCAACATAACAGAGTGTGTGTGTTTTTTATTTATTTATATATATATATATATATATATATATATATATATATATATATATATATATATATATATATATATATATATATATATATATATATATATATATATATATATATATATATATATATATATATATATATATATATCTCTCTTAATTGAGGAGTTAAACAACATAACATCAGTATTTCTGGCATTTGGCGATGACACCGAATCCACAGAAACAAATATTTAAGAGAATTTCTCTTTTTCTCTCTCTCTCTCTCTTTCTCTTTTTTCTCTTTCTCTTTCTCTTTTTCTCTTTTTCTCTTTTTCTCTTTTTCTCTTTTTCTCTTTTTCTCTTTTTCTCTCTCTTTCTCTCTCTTTCTCTCTCTTTCTCTCTCTCTCTTCTCTCTCTTTCTCTCTCTTTCTCTCTCTTTCTCTCTCTCTTCTCTCTCTCTTTCTCTCTCTCTTTCTCTCTCTTTCTCTCTCTTTCTCTCTCTCTCTCTCTCTCTCTATCTATCTATCTATCTATCTATCTATCTATCTATCTATCTATCTATCTATCTATCTATCTATCTATATATATATAATAAAATATTTTATCAGCGCAGCTTTTAAACGTTATTTTCATTACCTGAGTAAAAACTGTCAATTTAAACTAAAATGCTGGTATCATTTGTGCACCTCCTACTAGTGGTTGAGTATTAGCAAGAAGTGCTTATAAGGAAATCTACAACTTTTACAGCTTTATTATTTTAAATTTAAAGAGCTTTTACTTAACATTTTTTTTTCATGCAAACTCCTCCCCCCCCCCCCCCACTAGTATATTTAGACCTAGTATATTTAGATGCTGCTCTTTTCTACATATAGCAAACAATACACCCTTTCAAATGGACTGGGTTTTCTCTCCCATGCCCTATTGAGGTTGATTTCTACTACTGCTTCTTGTTTACGTATTGCTATTTTCAGTGTGTCTGCTTTAAATGGAAAGTAAAGTCAAAATTAAACTTTTATTATTCGGATAGAGCTAGTACTCTATGGCAGCAGTGTTTCGTAACATTGTATAACAAAGCTAAAAATAATGTTGCAAAGCACTGCTTCCATAGAGTACTAAAGACACGTGCACACTCCTGAGCTCTTATGAGCCTACCTTGTTTTTTACTGTTCAATAAAAGCTACCAAGAGAACAAAGCAAATTTGATAACAGAAGTAAATTGGAAAGTTGTTTTAAGCTGCATGCTCTATCTGAATTATGAAAGTTTAATTTTGACTTTACTATCCCTTTAACTGGAAAAAGACAGGTATTTTAAATGACAAAGGTAAAGGATCAATTTGTAAAATATTGATTGCCCTTTGTCAGGTAAAATGGATAATTGGGAACACATTAAAGGGGAGCTAATGTTGCAGTATAATGTCCCTTTTAATATGCTATTGTTACATTTTAACACAAACAGTTTATATTAATGTGGTGATCCTGTCATGCTAGTTCAAGAAACATATCACAGTCGGCAGCATCTAAAAAAGGAGGATTGTACATTTTAACTCCTCCCCCTCGTGGCTTACTGGCCAACAGACATAAAGTCCTTTAGGCCTTGTCATTCACAAGTGCTGCAGCGTGCACATGTTAATCAAGCACATCAGCATTACTTGATGGGCATTTTAATATTTGCACATTTTGTGCCCCCTCCCCCTAGCCTGAATGATCATTAAATTGTCTCATATTTATTTCAGATTTTATATATTTTGACCAATTGCTTTACATTTAATGAATATAACAGGCTGGAAATGTTTATTCATGAAGTTACCACTAAATAATTATTTGGTTTAACATGACCTGTATTTCATCTGTGCTCCCACACTGCCTTACTCGTTGTCAAGGAGATCAGTATACAAAGCAGAGATTCATGCATATGAGAAACACCTTCATTACTCATAAACCTTCATGGCTCTTAGACATTGTGCCTGTGCACGCAGGTCAGCGTAGATGCTTGTGATTAAACCGTCATGGCTAGATGACTGGGGCTTCTATATGCCCATATTATGTTGCCAAAACACAGCAAGGCAGGTATATTTTGTATGACAAGCTTATAAATAAAATAAATAAAACTACAGCTATATTGCTATTTGCTTAGACTTGGAATTAGATAAGACAAAGTCTGCACAACAATTTAGCTGGAAGCGTTTTTGGTCCCTCCTAATTCTATTAAAAAACACATCTCCATAGCTTTAAAGGGACATGAAAATAAAAATGAAAGTGACGCTGTACTGTTTAATCCCCTACAGGGAGAATTTTCATTTGCCTATATGACGTAACAGCCTTTTCTTTTTGCACTTCATGTTCCATTTACAAAAGGTTGTTGTGTTTGTTTTTTGTTTTTTTTAAAAAGTGCACAACAGTAAGCTCTCAGTTGTCGAGGTATGTGTTCTGAATATGTGAAGCAGAAAGAGCTTCTAAGTATCAGATGGGGGAAAAAAACAACTTTTGTTAGATTATGTTCATGTCTGGACAGTTTGTATCTTCTGCTGTAACGGTTTTCTTTCCACGCAGGTATTACAGGGGAGCTGTTGGGGCTCTACTGGTTTATGATATAGCCAAACATCTGACATATGAGAATGTAGAAAGATGGCTAAAAGAGTTAAGGGACCATGCGGACAACAACATAGTCATCATGTTAGTCGGAAACAAGAGCGATCTGCGCCATCTAAGATCAGTGCCTACTGATGAAGCCCGAGCATTTGCAGGTTAGTATGGAAATTTTGTCATAGGTGGCTTTCACTTAAATCCATGGGTACAGCCTCTTGCTTTAATGGACACATGCAATATTAACAGTGCATTGCAGGGTTTGATGAATTTCCTCAAAATCTAGCCAAATGTGTACACACACACACACACACACGTACGTGTGTGTGTGTATGTATATATATATATCTATCTATCTCTTTTACACGTACAATATGTATATGTGACTTCTAATTGGCTCTCTGACCATACCCTTTTCTGATGCTGCATTGTGTTATTGTGTTGCATCTTCCACTACTGCAAACATTTACTGCTGTAAATAATTAGAGGATTTTATATTCATATTAGAATGCCCCATTTAAAGGGACATCGACACAAAATACATTATCTAAGCATAGTATTGAGGTTATGCCCCACCTCTCTCTATTCATGGGTGCTGCCATGTTGAAATCTAGCTTTCACTACATTCCAGCGCTGACCTGTTTGCACATGTGCAGCAGCTTTTCTTCAGATACATGTAGTGTAACCTATGTTTCATATTGGCTGCATCCATGGTTAGAAGGAGATGTATGAAATTTGTTGTTCAGCATAATTTGGTGTATTTTATTTACATTTATTCCCTTGTTTAGCTGAAAAATCTTTATAATTAGTAGACTTGTGCATTTGGATCCCTCGTTAGGATCCAAATGCGGAAGAAGGCAGGCGCTCTTGGGATTCGGCTCTTTTCGTTGCCGGGTTTATTTCTGTGAAAGTTCAATGCTAAGATCTGGATTTGCACAGATGTTAGTGTGAACGTTCATAAAAATAAATCCAGCTCTGAAAAGACAAATTCCATGAGCAAAGGATCCAAGTGCTTTTCTAGAAATTAGAAAATACTTAAAGGGACAGCCTACTTGAAACATTTTGTTTAAAAAGATAGATAATCCCTTTATTACCCATTTCTCAGTTTTGCATAACAAACACTGTTATGTTAATATACTTTTTACCTCTGCAGACTGCCTCCTTATCTTAGTGCTTTTACAATCTTGCATTTTAGCCAGTTTGTGCTGGTTTATGCATAATTCCACAGGAGTGAGCACAATGTTATCTATATGGCACACATGATCTAACACCACCTGGTTGTAAAAAGCTAATAAAATGCACTGAAATAATAGGCGGCAAGGGCTTTAGAAACAGGCAGAGATTTAAAGGATATAAAGTATATTAATATAACAATGTTTGTTGTACAAAGCTGGGGAATGGGTAAGAAATACGTTATCTTTTTAAACAATAACAAGAATCCAGTGGACTGTCCCTTTTAAATCTCAGAGCACCTAGTGACACCCTATAATTTTCACTTGGACTCAAGCATTTTATCTTTTTGATCAGAGTGAGTTAAACATTGTAAAGACTGGGATGAAGCATTATTCAATGTTATAGGTTTGTTTTTCTTTGATTTTAAATAAACTTTACAAAATTCTTACTGATGCTGTTTGTGTGAATTGAGCAGTATAGATTTATCCACAGATTACCTATATATATGTTAATGTACGTGTCATACAGATTACCTATATACGTGTTAATGTACGTGTCATACAGATTACCTATGTACGTGTTAATGTACGTGTCATACAGAAAACCTATGTACGTGTCATACAGAAAACATATATACGTGTTAATGTACGTGTCATACAGATTACCTATGTACGTGTTAATGTACGTGTCATACAGATTACCTATGTACGTGTTAATGTACGTGTCATACAGATTACCTATATACGTGTTAATGTACGTGTCATACAGATTACCTATATACGTGTTAATATACGTGTCATACAGATTACCTATATACGTGTTAATATACCTGTCATACAGATTACCTATATACGTGTTAATGTACGTGTCATACAGATTACCTATATACGTGTTAATGTATGTGTCATACAGATTACCTATATACGTGTTAATGTACGTGTCATACAGATTACCTATATACGTGTTAATGTACGTGTCATACAGATTACCTATATACGTGTTAATGCACGTGTCATACAGATTACCTATATACGTGTTAATGCACGTGTCATACAGATTACCTATATACGTGTTAATGTACGTGTCATACAGATTACCTATATACGTGTTAATGTACGTGTCATACAGATTACCTATATACGTGTTAATGTACGTGTCATACAGATTACCTATATACGTGTTAATGTACGTGTCACACAGATTTATATTAATACGGCTATTTCTGAAATGATCTGATCGCTCTTGATGTGTGCTCTTACAGAAAAGAATGGTTTATCTTTTATTGAGACATCTGCTTTGGACTCAACAAATGTGGAAGCTGCTTTCCAGACCATCCTAACAGGTGAGATCCTCTCCTCTTTTAGTGCATCAGCATAAACACCTTTGGTATCATCTTTAATTGTAAAGAAGAACAAAGTCATCAAACTTGTTTCATGTGTAAAGTAGACCAGCAACTTGCTTCCTGATCGAACCCAAATGTTTCTTTTGTGATTCAGATAGAACACACAATGTGAAACAACTTTCCTATGTACTTCTATTATCAACATGTTGGTTTTGTTTTCTTGTTATCCTTTGTTGAAAAGCAGTAAGGTAAGTTCAGGAGTGGGCATGTGTCTGCAGCACGATGTGGAAGCAATTTTGCAACAATGTTATACATTAGCAAGAGCACTAGACAGCAGCACTATTTCCGTTCATGTAGTGCTCCAGACGTGCACACTACCTATCTAGATATCTCTTCATCAAAGAATAACATAAGAACTAAACACATTTTATAATAGAAGTAAATTAGAAACCTTTATTAATTTGTAGTCTTTATCTGAATCCTGAAAGAATTTTTTTGGAATCCATGTCCCTTTTAAAGGTACAGGCTAGATTATAGGTGGAGCTTTAAATTATCCAAAATGTGCCCGTTTGCAGGCGTGAGATAATTAACCAGCGATTACAATTGTCTAGTTATTGCTACCGCAAGCTCACAATAGCAATTAGCGCTTATAAAATTAATCAGAGATTAGATCTCTGGTTAATTTTATAAATGTGCCCCATATACCCCCAAAATACAGTGTAGTGTATTTTATTAAACATAAAGATAGCAGCATATTTTTATTTTTTAAGCACTAGGCAGTATTTTGAGGGTAAAGTTGGTGGGAGTGCCTTTACATTGTGGACTATGGGAAATATATATGTATATGCTTATAAACATATATATTTGTGTTAATATGTGTGTGTATATATATATATATTTGCTGCCATCACTGCGCTTAGGTTCTGATGCTGTCTCTGGAGCTTATGGAAGCGCGCTCTCGTGATCGCAATGCAAACACAAGCTCACATTTGCATTGCTGACAACTTGTAATGCCAACGCACATTAGCGTGCACTGGTGTTACACAGTGGAGTGCAAATATTGCTTTCACTCCGGCCCAGAGTGTTTTAATGATTAAAAAAAAAAAAGTTGGATATATAACAAATTTGTCACTGCAAATTACATTGTAAAAATATATTCCTATGTTGCTTGTTTTTTCAGAATTTTTAACATATACTGTTTGCAGTTCATGAGTCAAACAAAGCTTTCCACACGTTTTCTTCCTCATCAGTACGGTGGTGCTGGTTGTATTTCTAATGTACTAACCATTATAATACATCTGCTTCCTTATGGTGAAAGTATTTTTTGTCGTTATTCATTAAGTCAGTGGTAGGAGCCTTCTGCTGCTCAAAGTACAGCAGTGAAATATTATCCTTGTGTGCCATTTCATGTCTAAGACAGGCTGGAAATCTCAAAGTACATCATTTACACTGCACACAAAAAATTCTTCAGCCACAAATAGTTTTACTCCCTATATGTGGACATGCAACTACATAAACTTAAAGGGACATAAAACAACTTGAATTTTCTGTGAACGTAACGGCAAATTAACAGTGGCTGAATCTGAAAACTTTCTGAATACATTAACAGTGTTGCTGGAATTTCTTTTCTGCGGCCAAACTACCCTCTTTTCATGTGAGTAGACAACTGTCATTTTGCAGAACTTGAATGTGTGACAGTATCTTATTTAATTTCTCCTACTGAGACCACCTGAGTAAGGTTAGGCTGGTGAAGATTGGACATAGCAAAAGTTTCCAATTAACTTCTGTTATCAAATTTGCTTTGTTCCCATGGTATTCTTTGTTAAAGAATAATATATGGAAGGAAATAATACTGCCATCTAGTGCTCTTGAAAATGGATAACATTCATGCACACTTGCTGCCATATAGTGCTCAAGACACGTGTACACTCATGAGCTTTTGCCCTGGCTTTTCAACAAAAGATACCTAGATAAAGAAAATTTGATTATAGAAGTAAATTAGAAAGTTGTTTAAAAGTGTATAATCTATCTGAATCATGAATGAAAAATGTTAGGTTTTATGTCCCTTTAACCCTTTAGTAGTGGTTGAGCACATAGACAAGGGGACTCTGACAAAGAGTAAAAAACACCATTGCACCTTATATACAAACTACTGACATTGTAGAACGCTCTGGTAAAGTTGCTTTCGGTTTGTGTGCACGTCTCACCTAAAATAAAGCTGTTGGCATTGTCCTTATAACTTGTCACTAGGGATATGCTGTGTACAAACATTGTATTTTCTTTCATTTTCAATATAAATATAATCGCCTTCATTTTTCAAAAAATATTAAGATTTTTGATTGCTGCACTATTTTTTTTTTTTTTGCTTTTATCATTCCTTTAAAGGGAGAGCCTACCTGATTTTTTTTATTTTTATTGTTCAATAAGATAGATAACGCCTTTACTAGCCATTCCCCAGCTTTGCATAACCAACATTGTTATATTAATATACCTCTAAACCTCTGTCTGCTTTTAAGCCTTTTCAGGCCTCCTCTTATCTCAAGTCTTTTTTATTAGCTTTTGAAAGCCAGACAGTGCTAGTTCATATTAGATAACGTTGTGCTCACTCCTGTGTAGTTATGCAGGAACCAGCACTAATCGGATAAAATGCATGTTTGTAAAAAGCACTGAGATAAGGGGCAGTCTGCAGAGGCTTAGATACAAGGTACTCAGAGGTAACAAGTATACTAATATAACAGTGTTGGTTAGGCAAAACTGGGGAATGGGTAATAAAGGGATTATCTTTTTAAACAATATACATTTTCAAGTAGTGTCCCATCAGTGCTAACTCAAAAATAACTCAACTGGAAGTGAGCACTATGTTATCTATATGGCACACATGAACTACTGCTGTGTGTCAAGATAAGAGGCGGCCTTCAATGGCTTATACATTAGCATGTGAACAATACCTAGATTTCGCTTTCAACAAACAATACCAAGAGAACAAAGCAAATTTGATGATAAAAGCAAATTAGGAAGTTGTTTAAAATTTGCATGCCCTATCTAAATCATGAAAGTTTAATTTTGACTTTACTGTCCCTTTTTAAAATACACCATTCTCAATTTTCAATATTTTGATATTGATTTAATATTTTAATTTGAAGTAATTTGTTTGGTCATCATCACTGCACACCTCTTAGTATTTCAGTACCTTGTAATTGGGCACTATCTTCCAGGTTTTTTGCAGTACCTGTTTTTTAAGATTTTCTCTTTCAGTGACATATGCTTTATTTTTTATTTTCTTCACTATAATGATTTTATCCTTACTATTATAAAAATTAAGCTGGATGATTGTAATTTCCAGTAAGTGACGCATGTTTTTCTGTCTTCCTTGGCCATTTTTGCCTTCTGGCTGTAATTGGTTACTAATTATTTTGCATCAGTGGACCTGTGGCAACAATGGGGTTAAATCTGTCCTCTAGGTACGTGAACATGGGAATATTCTCAAGGTCACAAGATAGGAAGAGCTGGAGAACACATAACTCTGTTCTCATTTCCCTGGCGGCAGTCTGTGTTTACTTGCCGTTTGTAGATTGTGTAGACCAGGTATAGCATATTCAAATGATGCTGAGGTGATAGTTTTTTTATTCTGTTAGCCCGGTCTTAACATTATGCTTCCGATTCCTAACATTCTAGGTTATTCTGCATTTTTATGTGATATTATTAAAAAAAATGATTTTAATGTTTTCAACCCCAATATTAAGTTAAAGGGATAGTGTAGTCAAAAATTAAACTTTCGTGATTCAGATAGCGCATGCAATTTTAAGCAACTTTCTAACTTACTTTTATCAAATGTTCTCCATTCTCTTGGTATCTTTATTTGAAAAAGCAAGTACATTTAGACACCAATCAGCAAGCGCTACCCAAGTTCTGAAGTAAAAATGGTCTGGCTCCTAAGCTTACATTCTTGCTTTTTCAAATTAAGATACCAAGAGAACGGAGAACATTTGATAAGAGTAAGTTAGAAAGTTGCTTAAAATTGCATGCTCTATCTGAATCATGAAAGTTTTTAATTTTGACTAGACTATCCCTTTTTAATGCATGTATGTATTTGTACATTGTTACACCCACATACACGTAAACACCTTGGGAGCTAAGAAGCCCAAGCAATGTCGTCTTTAGAGGGATCCCATTCTAAATATTAGTAGGAACAGAGTACTGTTATGTTTACAAAATAATGATTTATGCTGGACACGCTTGTGCCCCCCTAAATAATAGAAATATAGACACCCTCTGCCTATTAACGTCTTTCTTACTGCTAGCAGAGAAGCATCTTTCTTGTACAGATAATGGCGCGTTTGTCCCATGATAATACATTACAACTATATGTAGGACTATTTACAGATCACAAACCTATTGTGGGCTCCCAATACAATACATCTTGTCTCACAATATACTGTGTATATATTCTGAAACTATATCTGATTATGGATGAGATTGGTATTCAAGCGTGCTATTATAATTTGCTAAATGGAAATTGCAGAAGGCAATGTGATGTATTTAGTGTCACCTAGTGTAAGAAATAGGGCAGCACAACTATGCTCATTGCAGAGTATAATATATATATAACTGTTGGTTATGCAAAACTGGGCAATGGGTAAAAAAGGGATTATCTATCTTTTAAACAATACAAATTCTGGAATAGACGGTCCCTTTTAAGGCTTTTTCTTTTATTATTATTTTGGTTTATCCTCAATTTATACTCTGTCTGCAACAGATTGCAGCCACTTGTATGGAAGGCTTGCATCCTTTGTTTTACCAGTGCTGTGCATTAGCACATTTTTTTACACGCACACGTATATATACTGTATATTTGTGTGTATTTCTGTGAAAAATTTGCCTATATTCTAATAAAGTGCACTGTGTACATTTTTATATTAAAGCTAGTTGGTGCATGGTAATTTCATTTATGTACTTAGGTTCAGTAATGACCCAGATGCAGATGAAATAGACTTCAAAATTGATCCAGCAGCTTGATGACCAAATGAATGATAGATACATGACACTGTCATCCATCATGACAGATCTTAAACCCTTTCATGACTGTGCTCATTTGTCTACATCGGAACAACGTTCCAATGTAAACAAATTGAAATCACGCAATAGTTCATACGATCGCGAGATTTCAGTGATGGGATTCGGGTCAGGGGGTGTCCCTATGACGCTAGGCACTCCCCTCAGACCGCAATCCCATTCAGGAAGCCCAGTGCAGTTAGGATGGCATGGAGCGTCCTAACGTCGGAAAGGGGTAAAACGTGATGTTTACATGAGTGTATCACCGATATGGCTTTGACACAAAAACAAACTTAATTTTTTTCCCCCCTCTTATGTGCATTTGGTTTTAACTAAAAAGAGAAAAAAACTTAAGTAAAAACCGTTTAAATGTTTGTTAAAACAAAATATTTTATTGCGCGCAACCTTCACTCAAAGTAAAAAAATGTTGACGCTGGCAGGGTAGTGCTCGTATTACAAGATCAGGCGTGCTAATTTCAGGAGTTCATATATTGAGACAGCTCTAACTTCTCCCCTTAGACTTCAATTGGGGCTTATTGTGTGCACGCTAACCTGACTCATTAGACCAACGAAGAACATTTTCTTCCAAGTGAAGAACATTGGAATGTAAATTATTTATATTCCAAACTCTCTCTCTTTTCTTCTCTCTCTCTCTCTTTCTCTCTCTCTTTCTCTTTCTCTCTCTCTTTCTCTCTCTTCTTTTCTCTCTCTCCCCCTCTCTCTCTCCCCCTCCTTATAGAACAGTTTTATTAATATTCATGTTTTATTTATTTTTTAATCAGGAAGTGTATATATGAGTGTAATAGTTTTTGTTTTGAACATGTTTTTTAATTTTTTTTATAACCTTTACATTTGACGCTAGGTCTCCAGTCCCGCTAATACTTTGAGAGCTGTTTTTGTTTGCGCTCGAGCACAAAGTTTACTTTCAAATTGTAATATGCGTGTTTGCACGGTTGCAACAGTGCGCCACTTGCAAGCTAGCCCAGTTTTGGGTATTTGAGGAGGCGCAGTATTTTAATTTGGGAACACCGAGTACATGTATGCATGTAGCTTTATGTTGGCCTGATCAGAGTAAAAGCTGTTGCTGATAAAATGATGGCTTTTACAGGAAGCATTGTTTAAGTGATTGTAAAGTTTAATAAGTGCCCGGTATCTAAAAATACTCTTTAAAAACAGGAGAATCGGCGGTCTAACGTAATGAAAAAAACATGTTTGTAAAGTTTATTGGATTAAAGTGCCCCAGTTTTTAAGAGGTATTTTTAAATACTGGGCACTAATTCCTTATAAGTCACTTGTGAAGTTTATGTTCCTTTTAAAGATAGCATTGTGTGTACTAGACCAGGACTTGCCTATTGTGTTTGTCTTGGCACGATGGGCAGGTGAACATTCATGGCTTGGTTAACATATAGTACTAAAAACACCTTTTTCTTGTTCTATTCAGAATCTAAATAAACATCTTAAAGGTTAAGTTTAGACCCAATACATAATTTTGATTATTTATTGTTACATATAAGAGCAGCATCCTACAACTGTTCCCATATCTATAAGATGCTGGTCTGGTATGTAACAATAAATGATGAAGTAAGGGTCTAGACTGTTCCTTTTGAAATATTACTTTTTTCTAATCACATTTTAAATAGTGTTCTTTCACTTGCACATTCTTTTTTGTAGAGTTTAAAGGGACAAACTAATTCCTATCTTGATTCAGTCTCAGAATACAATAAAAAAAAAAAAAAAAGGTTTCAATTTGCTTCTGTTAATAAATTTGCTTTTTTTTTTTTCTTCTCATGGTATCCTCTCTTGAAGAGATAACTAGGTTAGTAGTGTTCACATGTAATGAGCATTACGTCAGGGAAAAAGTGGCACCATCTAGTGCTCTTGTAAATGAATTACATTCTTGAAAAAACTGCTGCTTACCTCCATGTTTCTTAACAAAGGATACCAAGAGAATGAAGAAAATGAGTTAATAGAAGCAAATTAGAAACTTGTTTAACAATGCATGCTCTATCTGAATCATGAAAGAAAAATTGTGTTTCATGTCCCATTTTTTTTTATCCCTTTAAGATTAGCCACATCAAGTGGATTCCATAATCTGACATACTTTTGTTTGCAGTCATGTATAGTCTCTTCTGGTGTTTTATAACCTTGCTCCCAACACTGAGTTTATCTTTTAGTAAAATTAGTGTTTTGAATATTTACTTAGTCTGCCACCTTTTTAAGTTGCAAGAAAAAACTGTAGGGTAAAAATGTTTAGATAATTCCGTTGAGATTTAAGAGACTATTTATTTAATACACGACAATGTAACGGCCATGTTCAGCCCATTTGACAATAAAAAACAAGTACGCTTTGTGTTTTGCCCTTATAAGAGAGATTGCTCTAAAACAACCATGGCAAATAAAACGAACCCCTGATGTATCACATGATGGTGTATTCTGATTGATCAGAATTGTATGATGTTGATAAAAGTAGTAATTTGTGTATTTTTCTCCCTTTTTTTTTTCTTCCAGAGATTTACCGCATTGTTTCACAGAAGCAGATGTCTGACATCCGCGTGAATGATATATCCCCCAGTAACAACGTGGTTCACATCGATGTGCCACCCACCACTGAAAACAAACCAAAGTTGCAATGCTGTCAGAACATATAATGGCTGCTGCCTGCTGTATGCCAGGCTTTTCCCTGGGCCAGCTGCAGAGGGGCCAGGCTAGGAATTCCTGGCTCCTTTTCTAGGGGTGCCAGGTTCTGTATATTCCCCATGTCCTGCCATGGACTCTTTTTGGAATTCTTTTTTTTTTTTTTTTCGTTGTTAATATATATTTTTTTTGCGTGTATGTGTATAAATACTTTAATTTTACTATTCCATCTGGATTTTTACATGTCTTAAATTCTTATTATTTTCAATGTTCTGTATTAAAATATGATCTAATTCTCCTCCTCTGTTGCCCCTGCTTTCAGTTAGTCTCCCCCACCTCCCTCTCCATCCTTAATAAGACACTATGGTTGCAGGTTCACCCCCCCCCTTGCCCTTTTAGACTCAGAGGCATCTGTATAATATATTAAATAAACGCATGTTGCCTGCTGAAGGCATTTTCTCCTTATACTTTGTGATCTCCCATTTCTCTGTATTACATTATGGTGACACTTTGTTCCTTTTTGCTGGAAGTCACTGGGAAAATGTAAATTTTGTAAGGGGAGATCTGCTATGTGTGTTAAAGGGACATTTTGATACAATTTTGTTTTGGGAGTATTTAACCCCAGCATATGTCAGTGCTAAAAGTTCCAACTTTTTAGGCTGATTTTAATTCTGAAAGAAGAGCCTCCTAGTGCCAGTTGTCACACAAAGAGATAGGACCCTGTGTTATGACCATTCTTTTGGTTCTTTTGCCTGCCCAGTCAGTGATCTTGAGTGAGTTTCAGTAATAAATGGATGTGACACTGAAAATTCAGTTCTCTATAAATGTTTAATTATATGTAGAAATAAAAAATGTGATGTTTTTCATTGTTTATTTTGCCCACATTTTTCAGTAATTTATCTTGGATTTTTTTTCCAATTGCCTGTCAAATAAAGTGTATTTCTTGATAAGTCATTACCCTGACATGCAGCATCATACACAGTGATTGTTTGATCAGTGCCAACATTCCTTTGTCTCTAACTGGCCACCGCAAATTTAGTGCTGTTTAAGGGTCATGTCTCTGGGCTGCAAAACTGTGTAAAACAGAATGACAGCTTTAAATGCATTTAAAATATATATTTTCTATTGTGATCTTTCACAATGCAGTGCTTATTGATTATGTTTTGTATCTATAAAAAATGACAAATATCCAATTTAAAATCAGTCTAAAAGCTAAATGTTTTAGTAATATTTGTAGCAGTTAATTGCTGACATGTATGCTAGTATCAAAAGGCCCACTATACAATTATATTACAATGCCCCTTTAAAGAAGATCATGGAGACACCTACTGTAAGAAACAAATGTATAAAAGCGTGAAAACGCCACTTCAGGCTGTTCTGTGTTTACCCCTTCACCTCCTATATCTAGTGGAGCTATACCCGTAGTAATGAGTGATCATATAGATTGGGTTTGCTTAGCCCTCCAGAAAATGCTGGCATTCAGTGAAAGCACATGCTACAGGAGATAGCTCTGCTGGTTCTACGTGCGGTTGTAAGAAAAGGCTAACATCTGAGAATTTGCCTGTAAGGAAAAATCTCTTAAAGGGACAGTCTACTTTAGAATTGTTGTTTAAAGAGAGAAATTCCTTTATTATCCATTCCCCAGTTTTGCATAACCAACACGGCTATATTAATACTTTTCACCTCTGTGATAACCTTGTATTTGAAGTGATTGTAAAGATTAATGAATTACTGCCCAGTATCTAAAAATAATCTTAAAAACAGGGGCACTTTATTTAAACTTTACAAAAACGCTTCTTTTTAAAAACATTTACCATTGCGTTAGGGCTGGGCGATATGGGCAAAAATAAAAATAACGATTTTCGACCCAAAAAAATGTGGTTTGCGGTTTTAATCGCAATTTTATTAAAAATGACTAAAACGCCTTAATTTCTCATTTAAAAATGTATTTAACACTACAGAATCTTAATGTACATGTTTCTCAATGGCCAATACACTCTGGGAGCATAAAAATACAAACCACAAAATAGTTAAAATAAAATTAGCTGCCTGTGCTGTGGTTACCACTAGCCAGTTCTTAGGTCTTCTGACACACAACATTGTCATGTTTTCTTGGGCAGTCAGTCTAGCTGTGTTATGATCAACATATGAAGCAGTGGAAGCATGGAGAAACCTGAAAAGTGCTGACTTTACAGCAGTATGATTTGTCTGTGTATAAGTACAGTAAAGGTAGTACAATGAACACACTGCTGCATGTGTTATTAATTTATATGAGTGACTGTCCAGGCAAACATGGGGGATGTGGCATTGACGAGGTCAATCCTGACATCCTGCAGCCTGTCATATTACATTAATTTACAGCTGTAGCTGTAGTACAGAATACTAAGAACAATTATAGTTAGAGTAGAGTTAGTAGTACATAATACAAAAGTGAACTCAAGACACACAAAGCTTATTGAAAAGAAATTGGCTGGCCAGTTGTTACCACATTGTCCATGTTTTCTTGGGCAGTCAGTCTAGCTGTGGTATGAGTAACATATATGAAGCAGTGTATGCATGGAGAAACCTGAAAAGTGTTGGACCAGCAGCATTATTTGTGTTTCTAAGCGTAGTAAAGGTAGTACAATGCACACACAGCTAACTGTCACTGTCCAGGAAAACATGAGGGATGTGGCACTGACAAATTCGATCCTGACATCCTGCTCTGCCTGTCATATTGCATCACACACTACACAGCTATTCTGTAGTACATAACAGAACAGTTAGAGTACATAATACAAACAATTGAACTCAAGACACACAAAGCTAATTGAAATGAAATTACCTGGTCAGTTCTTACCACATTTTTAATGTTTTCTTGGTCAGTAAGTCTAGCTGTGGTATGAGTAACAAATGAAGCAGTGTATGCATGGAGAAAACTGCTGACTTGATTTTTAACTGATTGATTTGACGGACTGATGATTTGTGTTTCTAAGTGTAGTAAAGGTAGTACAATGCACATTGCTTCATGTGTTAGTCATTTAGCTGAGTGATTGTGCACTGTGTCCAGGAAAACATAAGGGATGTGGCACTGACAAGGTCAATCCTGACATCCTGTACTGCCTGTCATATTACATCAGACACACAACTATTCTGTAGTACATAACAGTACACTAAGAACAGTTATAGTTAGAGAGTACATAATACAAACAAGTGAACTCAAGACACACAAAGCTAATTGAAATGAAATTAGCTGACCAGTTCTTACCACATTGTCCATGTTTTCTTTGGCAGTCAGTCTAGCTGTGCTATGAGTAACAAATGAAGCAGTGTATGCATGGAGAAACCTGAAAACTGCTGACCTGACTATTTGACTATTTGATTGATTTGACTGTCTGATGATTTGTGTTTCTAAGTGTAGTGAAGGTAGTACAATGCACACTGCTTCATGTGTTAGTCATTTAGCTGAGTGACTGTCCAGGAAAACATGAGGGATGTGGCATTGACAAGGTCAATCTTGCAACCTGTTGTTAACATTTTAACATCCATGCAGCAGCACTGCAGCATTGTACAGTAAGAGTACATTACATTTTCCAAAATAAAACTGTGAATACAATACAAAACATTGGAACATGCCCTGGTTATGGCATTGGCCATCCCTACAGCCAGACTGCAGTCAGTGCACTAAGTGCATGCGCAGTTTCACACAGAAGGGACATGTGAATCAAGAAGTAATTTGACCTGACAATATAATGGGTGGGTTAGTCATAGTGAGTGACACATTAAGTGCAAACTATAAGCTGTAGAGCTTGTAAAAGGAGGGCCCAGGAAGAAATTCTGATGATTTGTAATTTGTAGTACTAGGAAATAATTTAGTAATATTATGTAATAACTTAATATATTATATATAATATTTCCTATATTATATATTTAAAATCGGAGAATAACATAAATATATAACTTTAAAAAAAATAATTGGATTTTAATAATTACTGCTGGTCGTGGACTGGTTAAGGTTAATTTTAAATCCAAAATGGTAATCGTAACTTTGACAGGTCACCACATTTCCTCCTGTGCTAAAGTTGCAGGAACACAAATATATTTTTTGTGCAAGCTTGCTTAATTTGGGAAAGTTCATCTGATGTAGTTTTTCCCACCATTGCAGAGAGTTTTTCTCACTATCAATGGAGGGAGAAAGCAGGTAGCTGTTCTGCTATGATACTATGGCTTATTCAAGTTGCAGAGATGGCGCAGCGGACTCATTAATTTTTTTTTTTGAAGCCTTTGTTACTAACCGTGTATGCAGGCACCATGTCTTTAAATATATAATATGCAATAGCGTAGGTTATTTCTATATGCCTTTTTGAGTTCTTCGCATATGGTGATGTACTTGCAAATGCCTTCATGATTGATTGGTGCACTTTCTGCTCAACTTTACCTTCACAACTTTTTGGTGTTATCTTTTCTCTGCCTGTGTTTTTTTTTTGCCATACATTGTTCAAAGATTTCCTTATGCCATTTTTTAAAGTGCTGGAACAGGTTTGTTGTGTTACTTCGTTTTGTTGCAACACTCATTCCACAATCTTGCAGATTACTTGGTTCTGTGTCACATCTTTTCTGAATCCAAAATATTCCCAAACAACTGATGTTGAATTTCTCTTTGGCAACAGCAAGTCATCATAATCATCATCATTGTTGGACACGGACAGCTCTGGATCAGAACTCATCTTGAATTTTATCTACCGCACACACTACCAGCTGGCACAAAAAAAAGAGAGATTTATATTACCGCACACGCTGCCAGGATCAGTAGGGTGGCATAATGAGAGACAAGAAACCACACTCAGGCTTGCACTTGAATAGAAAGACAACAATTAAATGGGCTTGATTATGAAGTTAGCTGTTACATCTTAGCTCTGATGATGCTAGTATCTTGAAAAATCTTCCTAAAGATTTTTGAATCTCAATTATTTTGGATCAAGAAGGAGGATGATCTGCTTCTGCTGCAATTAAGACAAGAGACCACAGGCTTGCACTTGAATATAAAGAAGACAACAATTAGCTTGATGATACTGTCACCTTGATTGAAGAGGCCACAGGCTTGTTGCACTTGAAGAATATAAAGAAGACAACAATGGGATTGATGATGCAGTTACCTTGATATTAAAGAGGCTACAGGCTTGCGGCACTTGAAGAATATAAAGAAGACAACAATGGGATTGATGATGCAGTCACCTGGATTGAGAGACAAGAGACCACAGGCTTTTGCATTTAAATATAAAGACAACAATGGGCTTGATGATGCAGTCACATTGATTGAGAGTCAAGAGACCACAGGCTTACTTGTAATGAATTGAATATAAAGAATACAACAATGGGTTTGCTCATCATCTTTATTTGAGAATGAGGCAACACAGTCTTTCATTGGAGGAGACTGACTTTGCAGTTGTAAAATACACTGGCTCTGGAGGGCTGACCTTGCTGTTGTAGAAGACACTTCACTGGCTTTGTATGACTGACCTTGCTGTTGTAGAAGACACTGGCTTTGTATGAATGACCTTGCTGTTGTAGAAGACACTGGCTTTGTATGAATGGTCTTGCTGTTGTAGAAGACACTGGCTGAATGGTGACCTTGCTGTTGTAGAACACACTGGCTGAATGTGGCTCACCTTGTTGTTGTAGAACAGGCTTGCAGTGCACTTGCAGGATGACTTTGCTGTTGTAGAAGACACAGGCTTGCAGTGCACTTGCAGGATGACTTTGCTGTTGTAGAAGACACAGGCTCCAGGATGTTGTGGATGCCCTTGTTGTAGAAGAAAAAAAAAAGGATGCAGTGCAGGATGTGGATGACCTTGATGTTGTAGAAGAAACAGGATGCAATATATTCTGGAACCACATGTGTTGGCTGACTTTGTTGAACTTGATACTAGAATTTGGAGGCAACTCACAGGCAGTCCTTGCTGTTGGTTGAACAATGAACATAAAAGTTATAGAATAAGGCGGTGGGAGGGAGGAAAAAATAGACGTAGGGGGTGGCAGGGGAGACCATTTCTACTTTTTGGAAAGACCACATACAGTAAGGGACATCATAAAAAGTTAAAAAACAAAACAAAACACCACCTGTTTTCTTCATTAAATTAATATATTTAATTTCTGTTCTGAATCAAGAGCAATATACTATCTACTACACTCAACTCAATGATATATTTTATATATAATAAAAATTATCATTATCTAAAAATAGATTTTAAATGGAATGGAATCAATGTTATGCGTCACAGCAGTTAATTAAAAAAAAAAAAAAAGCCACTTTAAACTTTTGTACCCTTCTACTCCTCACTTAATTGCTCATACTACAGTATGATGATCTATCTACAGTCAACTCAATTATCAGGGAAATGAATGGAATCGATCAATGTTATGGTCACAGAAGATTATAAAAAAAAAAGCCACTTTAAACTAATTTTGTGTACACTATGACTACTCACCTAATTGCTCATACGATGATGATTGATGATCTATCTACAGTCAACTCAATTATCAGGGAATCAAATCAATCAATGTTATGCGTCACAGAAGTTAATAAAAAAAATATGGCAGTGGCACTTTACATTTTTTGTACAATACTCACTTTAGAGTCACAACTTTGAGCGCATGTCCCACCACCGCTTGACCACTGCCAGATGAAGGGGCTGTTGCCATTGCTCCCACATACTCTGCAACAAAATGGGCTTCTCTGGTCTGCCCATGGGGCTGCCTCTCATCCTCCCTCATACAATTGAAGCCTGGAGGACTCCGCCTCTGTTTTCATGACGAACAAAGTAAAAAAAAATTCTCCAAAAAAAACACGGACTGTCACGGTTTTTAAATCATGGCGATTAATCACGGTTTAAAATGGCATCTGCGATTAATCGTGCAGCCCTACATTTCGTTATGGTAAACACAACGCCAATTCTCTGCCGCATCTCTTGCTGTATTTAGCATATCGATGACAAATCCGGCTTCCTCCATGAGATAGACAACAAAGGGGACATGTAACTAATGGAGGAAGCAAGATTTGTCATCTATATGCTAAATACAGTATGAGAGATGCGGGTGGAGGATTGGTGGTAAGTTTACCATAATGCAATGGTTAATATTTTTTCAAAAAAAGAATTGTCATTGTAAAGTTTTTTTAGATACTGGGCAGTAATTCATTAAACTTTACAATCACTTAAGCCACTGCACATTGCCCCCTTATTTCAGTTCTTTTGACAGACTTGCATTTTAGCCAGTCAGTGCTGACTTGTAAATAACTTCACTGGAGTGAGCCAGTGGTGTATTTATGTTTAGTGCTGCCCTAGGCACTCAATATTCTGCTGCCCCCCCCCCCCCCCTCAGAGGTTTTAGGCCTTTTCTCCAACATTGGTGTGTCCGGTCCACGGCGTCATCCTTACTTGTGGGAATATCTCTTCCCCAACAGGAAATGGCAAAGCTGGCCATATAGTCCCTCCTAGGCTCCGCCCACCCCAGTCATTCTCTTTGCCGTTGCACAGGCAACATCTCCACGGAGATGGTTAAGAGTATGTGGTGTTTAGTTGTAGTTTTTTATTCTACTATCAAGAGTTTGTTATTTTAAAATAGTGCTGGTATGTACTATTTACTCTGAAACAGAAAGAGATGAAGAGTTCTGTTTGTGAGAGGAAGATGATTTTAGCAGACAGTAACTAAAATCCTTTGCTGTTTCCACATAGGACTGTTGAGATGAAGTAACTTCAGTTGGGGGAAACAGTTAGCAGACTTTTCTGCTTAAGGTATGACTAGCCATATATCTAACTAGACTGTGTAATGCTGGAAGGCTGTCTTTTCCCCTCATGGGGACCGGTAAGCCATTTTCTTAGTCTCAAGCAGAATAAAGGGCTTAATATGGGCTATATCACTGGTAGACACTTTTATGGGCAAAATCGATTGCTTTATTTGGGCATTTTATACATGTTTATGCTGGTATTTCACACTTATAAACTTGGGGAACGTTTTTTAACGTCAGGCACTATGTTAGACACCTTTTCCAGTCAGGAAGGGCCTTCCCAGTTGTAGGCTGAGCCTCATTTTCGCGCCATTACTGCGCAGTTGTTTTTGAGAGCAAGACATGCAGATGCATGTGTGAGGATCTGAAGATAGTTGGAAAAGTTCCTAGAAGGCGTCATTTGGTATCGTATTCCCCTCTGGGCTTGGTAAAGTCGCAGCAAAGGCTGTAGCTGGGACTGTAGAGGGGTTAAAACTGTAACCGGCTCCGGTTTCGTTATTTTAAGGGTTAAAGCTCTGATTGGTGTGCAATACCTTTAATGCTTTAAGACACTGTGGTGAAATTTTGGTAAATTTTGAACAATTCCTTCATATTTTTTCACATATTCAGTAATAAAGTGTGCTCTGTTTAAAATTTAAAGAGACAGTAACGGTTTTGTTTTAAAACGTTTTTTCTGCTTTACTGACAAGTTTAAGCCTGTTTAACATGTCTGTGCCTTCAGATAAGATATGTTCTATATGTATGAAAGTCAATGTGTCTCCCCCTTCTAAATTATGTGATAATTGTGCCAAAGCGTCCAAACAAAGTAAGGACAGTACTGTCACAGATAATGAAGTTGCCCAAGATGATTCATCAGATGAAGGGAGTAGACATGGTTCTACATCATCTCCTTCTGTGTCTACACCAGTTTTGCCCACGCAGGAGGCCCCTAGTACTTCTAGCGCGCCAATGCTTATTACCATGCAACAATTGACGGCTGTAATGGATAACTCCATAGCAAATATTTTATCCAAAATGCCTGCATATCAGAGAAAGCGAGATTGCTCTGTTTTAAACACTGAAGAGCAGGAGGGCGCTGATGATAATTGTTCTGTCATACCCTCACACCAATCTGAAGGGGCCATGAGGGAGGTTTTGTCAGATGGGGAAATTTCAGATTCAGGAAAAAATTCTCAACAGGCTGAACCTGATGTTGTGACATTTAAATTTAAATTAGAACATCTACGCGCACTGCTTTTATTAGAAAAATTATGCAAGATGGACAAGTTCCTAGAGGTTCCGGTGCACCCCGACGCTTTTCCTATACCCAAGGGGGTGGCGGACATAGTGAATAAGGAGTGGGAGAAGCCCGGCATACCTTTTGTTCCCCCTCCTATATTTAAGAAATTATTTCCTATGGTCGACCCCAGAAAGGACTTATGGCAGACAGTCCCTAAGGTCGAGGGGGCAGTTTCTACTCTAAACAAGCGCACTACTATTCCTATCGAGGATAATTGTGCTTTCAAAGATCCTATGGATAAAAAATTGGAGGGTTTGCTTAAAAAGATTTTTGTACAGCAAGGTTACCTTCTTCAACCCATTTCGTGCATTGTTCCTATCACTACAGCAGCGTGGTTCTGGTTCGAGGAACTAGAAAAGTCGCTCAGTAGAGAGACTCCATATGAGGAGGTTATGGACAGAGTTCACGCACTTAAGTTGGCTAACTCTTTTATTTTAGATGCCGCTTTGCAATTAGCTAGATTAGCGGCGAAAAATTCAGGGTTTGCAATTGTGGCGCGCAGAGCGCTTTGGCTAAAGTCTTGGTCAGCGGATGTATCATCCAAGACAAAATTGCTTAATATCCCCTTCAAGGGTAAAACTCTCTTTGGGCCAGAATTGAAAGAGATTATCTCAGACATCACTGGGGGAAAGGGCCACGCCCTCCCACAAGATAGGCCTTTCAAGGCCAAGAATAAGTCTAATTTTCGTTCCTTTCGTAATTTCAGGAACGGACCGGGCTCTAATTCTGCATCCTCTAAGCAAGAGGGTAATACCTCACAGACCAAACCAGCCTGGAAACCGATGCAAGGGTAAGCAGGCCAAGAAGCCTGCCGCTGCTAACAAAACAGCATGAAGGAGTAGCCCCCGATCCGGGACCGGATCTAGTGGGGGGCAGACTCTCTCTCTTTGCTTCAGGCTTGGGCAAGAGATGTTCAGGATCCCTGGACGCTAGAAATAGTTTCTCAGGGTTATCTTCTGGAATTCAAGGAACTACCCCCAAGGGGAAGGTTCCACATGTCTCACTTATCCTCAAACCAAATAAAGAGACAGGCATTCTTACATTGTGTAGAAGACCTGTTAAAGATGGGAGTGATACACCCAGTTCCAACGGCGGAACAAGGAATGGGATTTTACTCAAATCTGTTTGTAGTTCCCAAAAAAGAGGGAACTTTCAGACCAATTCTGTATTTAAAGATCCTAAACAAATTTCTCAGAGTACCATCGTTCAAGATGGAAACCATTCGAACGATTCTACCCACAATCCAGGAAGGTCAATTTATGACTACCGTGGATCTCTAAAGGATGCGTATCTACATATTCCTATCCACAAAGAACATCATCGGTTCCTAAGGTTCGCCTTTCTGGACAAACATTACCAGTTTGTGGCCCTCCCATTCGGGTTAGCCACTGCTCCAAGCATTTTCACAAAGGTACTCGGATCCCTTCTAGCGGTTCTAAGACCAAGGGGCATTGCAGTAGTACCATACTTGGACGACATTCTAATACAAGCGTCGTCTCTTTCAAAGGCAAAGGCTCACTCAGACATCGTTCTGGCCTTTCTCAGATCTCACGGATGGAAGGTGAACATAGAAAAAAGTTCCCTGTCTCCGTCGACAAGAGTTCCCTTCTTGGGAACAATAATAGATTCCTTAGAAATTAGGATTTTCCTGACAGAAGTCAGAAAGTCAAAACTTCTAAACGCTTGTCAAGTTCTTCATTCTATTCCTCGTCCTTCCGTAGCTCAGTGCATGGAAGTAGTAGGATTGATGGTTGCAGCAATGGACATAGTTCCTTTTGCGCGAATTCATCTAAGACCATTACAACTGTGCATGCTGAAACAGTGGAATGGGGACTATACAGACTTGTCTCCAGTGATTCAAGTAGATCAGAAGACCAGAGACTCACTCCGTTGGTGGCTAACCCAGGATCACCTGTCCCAGGGAATGAGCTTCCGCAGACCAGAGTGGGTCATCGTCACGACCGACGCCAGTCTAGTGGGCTGGGGCGCGGTCTGGGAATCCCTGAAAGCTCAGGGACTATGGTCTCGGGAAGAGTCTCTTCTCCCGATAAACATTCTGGAACTAAGAGCGATATTCAATGCTCTCAGGGCTTGGCCTCAGCTAGCAAAGGCCAGATTCATAAGATTCCAATCAGACAACATGACGACTGTTGCGTATATCAATCATCAGGGGGGAACAAGGAGTTCCCTGGCGATGAAAGAAGTGACCAAAATAATACAATGGGCGGAGAATCACTCCTGCCACCTATCTGCGATCCACATTCCAGGTGTGGAAAACTGGGAAGCGGATTATTTGAGTCGTCAGACATTCCATCCGGGGGAGTGGGAACTCCACCCGGAGATCTTTGCCCAGTTGACACAACTATGGGGCATTCCAGATATGGATCTGATGGCGTCTCATCAGAACTTCAAGGTTCCTTGCTACGGGTCCAGATCCAGGGATCCCAAGGCGACTCTAGTGGATGCACTAGTAGCGCCTTGGACCTTCAACCTAGCTTATGTGTTTCCACCGTTTCCTCTCATTCCCAGGCTGGTAGCCAGGATCAAACAGGAGAGGGCCTCGGTGATCTTGATAGCTCCTGCGTGGCCACGCAGGACCTTGGTATGCAGACCTGGTGAATATGTCATCGGTTCCACCATGGAAGCTACCTTTGAGACAGGACCTTCTTGTTCAGGGTCCATTCGAACATCCAAATCTGGTCTCCCTCCAGCTGACGGCTTGGAGATTGAACGCTTGATTCTATCAAAGCGTGGGTTTTCAGATTCTGTGATAGATACTCCTGGTTCAAGCCAGAAAACCGGTCACTAGAAAGATTTACGATAAAATATGGAAAAGATATATCTGCTGGTGTGAATCCAAGGGATTCCCATGGAATAGGATAAAAATTCCTAAGATTCTTTCCTTTCTACAAGAAGGTTTGGATAAAGGATTATCTGCGAGTTCTCTAAAGGGACAGATTTCTGCTTTATCTGTCTTACTACACAAACGACTGGCAGTTGTGCCAGATGTTCAAGCATTTGTTCAGGCTTTGGTTAGGATCAAGCCTGTTTACAGACCTTTGACTCCTCCCTGGAGTTTAAATCTAGTTCTTTCAGTTCTTCAAGGGGTTCCGTTTGAACCTTTACATTCCATAGATATTAAGTTGTTATCTTGGAAAGTTTTGTTTTTGGTTGCTATTTCTTCTGCTAGAAGAGTTTCTGAGTTATCTGCTCTACAGTGTGCTCCGCCCTATCTGGTGTTCCATTCAGATAAGGTTGTTTTGCGTACTAAGCCTGGTTTTCTACCAAAGGTTGTTTCCAACAAAAATATTAATCAGGAGATAGTTGTGCCTTCTTTGTGTCCGAATCCAGTTTCAAAGAAGGAACGTTTGCTACACAATTTAGATGTAGTCCGTGCTCTAAAATTCTACTTAGAAGCTACAAAAGAGTTCAGACAAACTTTTTCTCTGTTTGTCGTCTATTCTGGTAAAAGGAGAGGTCAAAAAGCAACTTCTACCTCTCTTTCCTTTTGGTTTAAAAGCATCATCTGATTGGCTTATGAGACTGCCGGACGGCAGCCTCCTGAAAAATCACAGCTCACTCCACTAGGGCTGTAGCTTCCACATGGGCCTTCAAGAACGAGGCTTCTGTTGATCAGATATGTAAGGCAGCGACTTGGTCTTCACTGCATACTTTTGCCAAATTTTACAAATTTGATACTTTTGCTTCTTCGGAGGCTATTTTTGGGAGAAAGGTTTTGCAAGCCGTGGTGCCTTCTGTTTAGGTAACCTGATTTGCTCCCTCCCTTCATCCGTGTCCTAAAGCTTTGGTATTGGTTCCCACAAGTAAGGATGAGGCCGTGGACCGGACACACCAATGTTGGAGAAAACAGAATTTATGCTTACCTGATAAATTACTTTCTCCAACGGTGTGTCCGGTCCACGGCCCGCCCTGGTTTTTTAATCAGGTCTGATGAATTATTTTCTCTAACTACAGTCACCACGGCACCCTATGGTTTCTCCTATTTTTTCCTCCTGTCCGTTGGTCGAATGACTGGGGTGGGCGGAGCCTAGGAGGGACTATATGGCCAGCTTTGCTGGGACTCTTTGCCATTTCCTGTTGGGGAAGAGATATTCCAACAAGTAAGGATGACGCCGTGGACCGGACACACCGTTGGAGAAAGTAATTTATCAGGTAAGCATAAATTCTGTTTTTTCCCCACTTCTTATTTTTTTGGGTCAGTGTGTAAAATGTTTTTGTTTTTTCATGAGAGAGAGAGAGAGAGAGAGAGAAAGAAAAACAATCAATCACTGCCCTTTACATGCAACAACATACAGTAATTACCATCATACAAGTAATGAAACTTTTTAAGTGTCCGTTTACTATTTACTCCATGCGTTCATGAATGCAGAGAAAGCTAGCTATTAGTAACTAACATGCATTAGCACTGAGAGGTTATGATTAGACATCACAAGCTGATCTAAGCAGTGCACATACGCATCCAGTCTGTTAGTTACTAAGACCTGCAATAAGCACTGTGCTCGCATTCCCACCACAGCTGACAAGGGGCGGCAGCATATCAGCACAAGGTCTCCTCCAGCCTCACCTTATAACCATATCCCCTGTCAAGTTTCTCACCAAGACCGCTTCCACTGCAAAAACGCTGGCGGCTCTAAATGAAGCAACAATTTAACGGAACACTGCCTGTGAAGAGCGACCTTAATCAGCGCATGTGCCTTGTCTTCTCTGTAAAAGCCTGCGCTTTATCGCTCACTGTACTGTGTGCTGGCTTTTATAGAGAGGATAGGACAAATGTGCTGCCCCTCCCAAATCTGCTGCCCTAGGCACCGGCCTTGTTGGCCTAGGCTATAATATGCCCCTGAAGTGAGCGCAGTTATTTATATGCCACATATTAATTAGTGCTGTCTAGCTGTGAAAAATAAGAGGCTGCCTTCAATTGCTTAGAAATTAGCCTATGAGCCAACCTAGGTTTAGCTTTCAAAAAAGAATACCAAGAGAACAAATTTGCTGATAAAAGTAAATTGGAAAGTTGTTTAAAATTGCATGCCCTATCTGAATCATGAAAGTTTAATTTTGAATTGACTGTCCCTTTAAACCTAATAGCCCTCTTATTTGAAATCCTAATATTGTTTTAGCATTACCCATGGCACTTTATTTCAGAATGCAGTTGGTATGGTAACTATACTGCAGGAGTAGAAGCGGGCCCTCTGCGGTTCCTTAGATGTTGCCGCATTGAACACTAGTCCTCAGCCCCACGGGTACCACAGATTGATTATCAACATGTTCCCTCCCAGCCATTGTCGAGAGACTAGAAGAAAAAAAAGCTCTGTATTGCAGAACACAAGCAAATTGCTACATTCACAGAACAAAAGGAAACTCGTGTTGAGTGAAAGTCAATTTATTTTGTACATGGCAGCCGTCTTTGGCACAATCAACAAAGACATTTAAACTCCATGTTAAAAACAAACAAAAAAAAAGGTATTGTCGTGTCAGGGAGAGGAATCTATCCCCAAATAGAACTTTTACACATTTTATTTCCCTGTGGTCTGCTTCAGAAAGTTCTGCAGTACGCTAGACGCACTACTTGTCTTCAGAGTATTCAAATTACAACATGCTTTCCCTTTTATTTTGTGTTTATTAAATGATAATCTGCTGGTTTTACTTGAATTGTTAAAAATAATTCCCCTCCTTCAAAAATAAGTGCAATGATCAGATGTTTTGCATATCTGTAATTGTCTGCATATTAACACTCCCAAAAGTGTACTGGGGGGAATTTCATAGCAGGAAGTTTTCAGGTTTCCTGTTCTAGCTTTTGCAGAAACTGTGAAATAGAATATAATTCATGCAGCAAAGTGCTTGTCATGTAGAAAGAATGAAGGAAACTAGAATTTACTATAACGGCGAACATGTTGTAATAAACATTTTGAAATACATGTTGCAAATTTCTCAGCATAGTTTCACTGAATACTTTCATCTCTCTATGATGCTAAAACTTGTGAGATACTAGGTTGTGGATGTCACCTGGCCTCTGAAATCTGCTTCTGGCTGTAAAAATATTAAATGACAAATGTCTGCAGTTGATTATGGACATGGTTTTGTAAATCTGTTCATGTAACATACGAGTAGCATACAGATCAGCATAGCTGAAGATGCCATGGTACCATATTCTTAGGCAGGCGGAACTACTCTTTCAGTAAGTAGAACTTGTCCATATTACAGAGTAGGACTTCCGAGTCCAGCACTTTTTTGGGTAACGGTTTCCCATGTATTCTTAAAGGGGCAGTAAACACCTTAGAGATCTTAAAGGGATAGTCTGCACCTTAGTCAAAGTCTTATCTTAGATTAAGCTGCAAATAGCCTCCTGCCCCCTTTCTATATCATGCAGCAGGTATGGTAAAAAAAGTTATTTTAGTATTTTATTAATATTGTTTCTGGCCACTTTGAAATGGCTACCAAGCTCTGCCCACTGAAGACATCATGATCTGGGCTGTATATGGCATCCAATCACAAAAGGCTCACTAGTTGAATACAACACACTTTCAATGCTATTCAGCAGAGTGCCTAGATGCAGCCCAGATCGTGATGTCATCAGTGGGCTGAGCTAAGCAGCCATTTCAAAGTGACCAGAAATTATATTTATTTTAAAAAATATTTTTTACTGGTCCTTCTGCATGATATAGAAAGGGCGCAGGAGGATATTTGTACCTTAATCTAAGATAAGATTTTTAAGATAACTAAGATATAGACTGTCCCTTTAAACTTTTAACACCGTTATGGTGATCTATTCCGTCCTAACCGCGCCAGGCTTTAGCACCGTTAGGACGGAATAGAACGTCCTAGCCGTTTGGCTGTCCTGAAGCCAATGGCGCTTGCAGGATGCGATCGCGGTCTGGAGGGTGTGCCTGGCGTCATAGGGATGCCCCCCTGACCCGATCCCATCATTGAAATCTTGTGATCACGGGATGTAGACAAATAAACCCTGTCATCAAAGGGTTAATATAAAAGGTTTAGTTGTGTCATAACTTAGTTTGCCCCTCTTTTATCTAGATTGGCTCTGAAAATTGTGACTTCAAATTCTCAGAAAATAAATAAATCACCCTGCATCTTTATTAAAGGGACGTGAAACCCAACAATTTTATTTCATGATTCAGATACAGAATTCAATTAAAAAAACTTTCCAATTTACTTGTTATAACATTTGTGTAATTATCATGGTATCCTTTGTTAAAGGAGTAGTAATGCATTACTGAGAGCTAACTGAACAGATCAGGTTACCAAATAAGAGACATATATATTCAGCTCACCTATGTATGATTTTCAACAAAGGATATCAAGAGAACTTAGCAAATTAAATAATAGAAGTAAATTTGAAAGTTGTTTAAAATTGTATGTTCTATCTTAGTCATGAAAGAAAGGTTCTGGGGTTCATGTCCCCTTTAAGGCTAACCCTGCTGCTACACATCTTTCCTAAACTGAATTTAAGAGCTAACTGCAAAATAATGTGTGTTACACTTACAATGTGACAGTGACTAGCCTCGTCAATTGTAAACTCAAGCCCAGATTATCTCCTCCAAATGAGGCAACTAGTGGGTGGAGCTTGGCTATTGAAAACATTTGCAGCAAACAATATGTTTCTTTTAAATATGTTTAGTTTTGGATGATATATTCTATAGCAACACAACAAAAATGTCTTGTAATTTATCTCTAAATTTTTTCATAAGCATTAGCATGTTCCTAAATGAATATCTTTACATAGATAAGCAGCTGCAGTCCCTGGTATATCATCTCTATTTTAAGCATGACTGCTTTTGCAGAGCATTATGCTAGATTATCCTATACACTTGCAGCATGATCACCTGTATCAGTCATACCCATGCATAACACAGGGGTGGGTAACCCATTTCTCAGGATAGCTTTGAAGAGCCGTGAGGTGTTTGGGCCTGATTCCTTCAGAATGTCACAAGCACTGCTGGTTATACAGGTTTTTCTTATCCCCAGCAAATATGAACAAAGCTTTATAAGACAGTCACAATGAGTACAATAATGAATGAATCAGAACAAAAGAATATGTAAAGGTTGGATAGTACACAAAAAATGAGTTTGTAGTCACACCTGGAAGGGTGGAGTTGTGCTTTTTTGCAGAAAGTTTTAGAAAGTTACAGCTTCCAATAATTCAATCAGGTCATACAATCCATTTGGTTAAAAAACAAAAAAATGTGTTTAACCTCTATAGAGATTAACCATTTAGTTTAAGATGCAGTCCTAGCCGCAATGCATTGTTGTTCGCAAACTGTAAAATGGCCAATGAGCTAATCAGTAGCAGAGTAAACACTTCACTGACAATCACCTACTATATCCTGGTCAGGAATGGAACAGAAGTGTACCTGGTGTTTGACTTTTTTTTTTTTTTTTTTAATTTTATTTATAACCAACAATAAATCAGAATAACAGAATAATATACAAGTTTTTTTGCCACACAGGGCAAGGGACACATTTGAAATACGCCACACGATTAGTGCAACGACGTCTACATCTTATGTATTCATATTGTTGGGTTTTTGCGTTGATACATAACATAACACAAAAAACAATAACACTATAAATTGCAACAAAACGCAAAAAGGAAAAAAAGAAAAAAGAAGGGAGGGAAAAAAAAACTTTTTCATGGGTCAACCTCACTCACTTCTGACCAAAATTGGGGGAAGTAACCTACATATATATTTATTTGTACAAATGCAGAGTTGAGTAAAGGTTTAATCAATTTTTTTTAAAGTGATTTTGGTAAAGACAAAATAAAGGCTTCCCATTTCCTAAAAAAAGGGGATAACTGCTCCTCATAAGGATACGCTAAGTGTAATTGCTCTACCGTATATTATGTGATCAGAGCATTTTTAAAATGAGAGATTTTAGGAGCTACCCTCGATTTCCATGTTTTAAGAATAAGATTACGACCAATTAATATAATAGTGTTTATAAGTTTAAAGTTTTTAGGGATCCCATGGAATTTAACCAGGAGAAAAAAATCTCAATTGGTTTAAAGTGATAGTCTAAATGTAAGACAGCAGAACTGAAATTTTCTTTGGCATTCCCAAAAACAATGTAGCCTTACATCTAGAACAGGGCACCGATGATTTATACCATTTTGATAAAGTTTTCGGTGTAAGATAGCTCATAAGGCTAATCTTTATCTGAAATTCCTTCCATGATGTTGGCACCCATGCTTGTGTGATTATTTTAAAGCTGTCAATTATAATCTGATCATTGATATCTGGATTTTTTTTTAACCATTTTGCCACTATATCGTTGACCTGTACACAAGATGTTTTTTTAGTTTAGTAACAAGTGTAAGGGAGAATTTGCATATCATCCGGATAAATAACTAGATATTCTATTATGCAATTCACCCAATGACCACCAGTCTGTGCCTTATTTTTGTAGCAGTTCATATTAAAAGTGTCTTACTTGGAGGTAAGCGTAAAATTTGTGCGGTGAGAGATCAAATTTATTAGCCAATTCTGCGTAAGTTATAGGATAACCATCTATCCCCCGTATTTGACTGATCCATTTTAGGCCTTTTGAGGCCCATTCTTTAAAGATCCTGTTTGAAGACCCAGGACTGAAATTAGGATTACCACAGATAGGCAGAAATTGCGAAGTATACGGAGAATAACCTAACTCAGAACACAGTTTCTGCCATGCTACTATAACATTTTTGAACATACTTGCCCTGTTCGAGGGCAAAGATGTTAGTGGACGGACAATGTAATAGCGCCTTTAAATAGAACGGTGCAACAAGTTTGGATTCCCATATAAATGAAGTAATTTTCCTTTCTCGGTTATCCAATCTATGGCGAATCTTGCCAGGGCAACTAAATTATACGCTTGAATATTCGGAAGCGCTAGACCGGCTGCCATTTTAGAGTTCATAAGCCGATGAGTGGCAATCCGAGGTTTGGTTCCTCTCCATAGAAATCTGGAGCAAGCTTTGTTATACTTAAAAATATCCGACTTATGGATAGGAAGCGGTATATTTTGAAAAATATAGACTAATTTAGGAAAAAGAATGGACTTGATCAAAACAACACAAGCTGTTAAAGAAATGGGCAGAAAGGTCCAATCCTCTAGCTTTTTTTTTTACAATGTTCCAGACAGTATACATAGTTTAAGTTATACCATTCTTCAGGATTTTTCGATAGCCTGAGACCCAAATACATAATTTCTGATACTTCAGAAAATGGATGCTTAATTCTAGATGTAGGTCTCCTATATAACCATAAAAGTTCTGATTTCAATATGTTAATCTTATAACCTGAGATTGCTCCAAACTGAAAAATGATGTTCTGTTATATTGGCAAAGTATATTTGAGGTTATTCAGAAATAATAAGAGGTCATCTGCATATAGTAGCAAGACCAATTTGTCACCTGCCACTGGAATACCTTCCAGTTCCTGACGGAGAAATATGGCTAGAGGTTCTAAACAGATGTTAAATAGTAGAGAGGAAAGGTGACACCCCTGCCCAGTCCCTCTTTGTAGGATGAACCATTGGGAAATCATGTTGTTAATAATGATGGCTGATGAAGGGGTACTGTAGATTAATTGGATAAAGTTGTTGAAATATCCTACCAAGCCAAATTGTTCCAAAGAGAAGAACATATTGTCCCAACTTATCCAATCAAAAGTCTTCTCTGCGTCAACCATTAAAATAGCTTTGTACGATGACCCAAGAGATCTAGAGGCCCTATATTTATTCCAGAGGAATTCTAAAAGTACTAAGACCTTCCTCGTATTTCTAACCGGGTTTCGACCTGGCATAAACCCTGATTGATTTTAGTGTATTATGTCCCCTATATGGGGCTTTAAGCGGTTAGCTAAAATAGCAGCTAAGAGTTTGTAATCGGTATTAAGAACCGAGATGGGCCTATAAGAACTAGGCAACTCAGGGTCTTTGTCCTTCTTTAGAATTAAAGAGATATTAGCCGTCACAAAATTTGGTGAACATTCAGTATTTCCGGAAAAATAAAAATTAAATAAGTTATTGAGAATAGGAGTAATATGTATTTGTAAAATTCTATAAAATTCTATTGGAAGAGCTTTATTTAATTTGGCCTTTTTAATAGCAAATAGAATATCCTCGTCTGAGATAGGGGTATTAATACTCGACTCTGCCGACAGTTTGGGGACTTTGATTCTATCCCAAAATTCTTTTTTGTTAGATGTATTATGGGATTCTGCTTTATACAAATCACTAAAAAAGTATAAAAGTAAAAAAAAAACTTTTTCAATGTCAGACTGGTTAGTAAATCTTTTCGTACCCTTTTTGATGGCTGGGATGGCATTCCTGAAACTAGACTTAGTAATTCTAGCAAGATACTTAGCAGATCTTCCAGTATATCCACCATATAGAGCTTTTAATCTAAGTGCTTCTTGGGCACTTTTCTGCTTTAAGTGAATGTCTCGGGCTACTTTCACTCTCACATAAGTATCCCACCGAGATTTGATAGGGTTATAAATATAGGCTCTATACGCGTTTTTAACTTGGTTGGCTAACTGCATTTCAATATGGCTGAATTTTTTCTTCTGGTGGGCCATATAGGATTTGATCTCACCACGCAAAACTGCTTTGGCCGTCTCCCAAAACACTTCTATTTTCCCAAGATGGTTTGAGTTATGATTGTAGAATTCCAACCACTTATTACTCAACCAGCTTTGAAAGCTGGTATTGTTAATTAAATATTTGGGAAAATAGATGTTGTTATTGACTGTACTTTTCGTATCCGAGTTACAGATCAACGATATGGCAGAATGATCTGAAATTACAATCTCCTCAATTTTGGCCACCCACCTCCACTTCAGTAAAGAGTCTGAAATACAGAAATAGTCAATTCTGGATAACGATTGATGTACTTTGGACATGCATGTATATGCACGAACATCAGGATTCTGAACCCGCCAAACATCAATAAGCCCCAATTGTGAGCAAAATTTTGGGAAATTTCGTACTTTCCTATCTCTAAATTTTACATCTTTTTATTTGAGTTATCTAAAATAGGGTCAGCTAATAAATTAAAATCTCCGGCTATTATTAAATTTTGACCTATATATCTATGTAATTTCACTGTCAAATTAGTCCAAAACTCCCGGTCAACTTGATTAGGACCATATATATTACACAATGTATACTTGATCTTATTGATAACTATTTCTATGATTAAAAACTGTCTATCAGGATCCAATTCTTTATTTACAATCTGATATACTAATTTTTTTTATTCAAAAGTATAGCTACCCCCTTTTTCCTAGACTCTTGTGTGGCGGCAATAACCTCCCCAACCCAATTAGTTTGTAGTTTAGGGATTTCTGGGGATTTAAGATGTAGTTCTTGAAGTAGTACAACATCAGGCTTAAATTTCCCCAAATATTTTATTATCGATTTCCTTTTGATTGGAGAGGTTATCCCACCAACATTCCATGAAATTAAAATTAGATTCCATCAGCCTAGGTCAAATATTAATAAGGCGGTGGGCGACCCGAGTAGAGAAGGAAAATCTACTGATAAGAGCACAAGACGGAAAGAGAAAAAAAAACAACAACAACACATATACACAGCAATAAGATAACTTCCATTCCATAATTACTCTAAGCGCTCATAGAAGACTTTATTACCAATATCATTTTAGTCTGCACCCACTTCTCTAAAGAATGCTTCAGCTTCCACAGTATTGTTTAACGTGTGAGAAGTGCCCTCTCTCAACACTATTAACTTAGCAGGATAAATCAGTTTGATATTATAATTGGCATTCAATAGCCTACCAAAAAAGGGAGAAATTTCCCTTCTTTTAGTTATAGTTTCAGTTGAAAAGTCCTGAAAAATTAATATTCTATGTGTGCCCTCTAGAAAGGGATTACATTTCCTATAATGTTTGAGATATAGCAATTTATCTTGGAAATTAATGAATTTGGTGTTTGACTTTAACACACAAAGCATTTGTAATTAAAACAAAATGCAAATTTTTAACAAATTAGAACATATTGTTATTACACTAGAATATGGCTTAAAAACAATTGGAAATCACATTTCCTTTTTCTTATCTAGCAAATTACTTCCCAGACCAGGATCTCGCAGCTCCAGATAAATACGGCTCTTCCATTTTTACTTCTAGATCCAACCTTTGGCTCCTCAAAAATGTCTCTGTATTCTCAATTAACAGTAAATGCTTCTGAAGCACTTTCACCAGGGCTTTATCAAACCTCCCAGTCTTTTAAGGGGCCAGCATTATGTGCCACTTTTCCTCTATACCACTGTTTTTCACACCTGTCCTCAAGCCTCCCCAACAGGTCAGGTTTTCAGGATTACCTTGGATGAGAGCAGGTAAAATAACCATGTTTACTAATCAGCTGATTATTTCTCTAGTTCTGATATCCTCAAAATGTGGCCTGTTAGGTATGGACCAAACACATTTTTACACTAAAAACAAACTAAATAATTCATGACAAATGGCTCTTTAAGATCAGGTAGTCATTCCTTGTAATATTTAACATATCTGCTTCTGAGCTTTGTTCTAAATAACCTGTCGCTTTAGCTGACGTTTGCTGTTATTTAGTTGGATGGCAAGGAGCACATAGTATTGAGGGAGGAGTTTTTACAACCCAACTGGACTCTTACAACCGCTGCTTCTTAACTTATGTTTCCAGCGAGCCGGAATCTTCGGGGTATATTGCAGAATCTGTTGCTTAATAAATCTACCCCCTATTCTCACAGACACCATTCTATTTGGTGGGGTTGTAGTCTTAATTCATCTCAGAGATCAAATAGGGTTTGCAAGTGCTCTGCTGATTCATATTTTCAGGATCATAGTGGGCATTCTGGCTCTGAAAAACAGTAGTTAATTTCCTTCCATAAGGCAGGGAGAGTCCACAACTTCATTCCTTACTGTTGGGAAATATAACACCTGGCCACCAGGAGGAAATAACACCTGGCCACCAGGAGGAGGCAAAGACTCCCCAGCCAAAGGCTTAAATATTCCTCCCACTTCCCCTATCCCCCAGTCATTCTTTGCCTTTTGTCACTATAGGAGGTGGCAGAGAAGTGTCAGAAGATTTGGATAGTCCTGTAATGGGTATGTTCCTTTCAAGAAAGGACTGGAGTTTTAAGTAATCATGTCAACCTCTCAGTTAGAGTATTGATGAAAGTTAGTCTGGAGATACAGGGAATGTTTTTCTGCGAACCCATCCAGACTGTCGCCTAACAGCTCATGAGCAATCAGTGTTGACTAGTTTCATTGCTTGCTTTTACACACTCAAGTCCATGTAAGAAGCGTCGCTGCATGACTGTCACACTTGAGAGGCTGTGCCTGTTCCACAGCATGGATCCTGGAGGGTAAGACCATTTATATATACACTTTTTCTATACAGGGTCACAGTGTGGCTCCTTTATGCCTCGATAGGATCATGGGTTAATATCGCCTTCATGGAGATTATTTGAACAGCTAGGGGTTATTTATAACTGCTTTAATGTGAGAGTTTTTGGGCTCATAGACTGTGTGCTTTTGGTTTGAACAAACAGGTTTTACTTTCATTTTTGAGTGTTGCGCAGCTCATAATAGCTTAGCGCCTTTTTCATAGCAGGGGAAGTCCTGTCCTACGCAACACATGACTGGGTGCGGTTCTTACGATCCTGCTGCGGACATCACTCCTAAGGAGAGTGTTTTCACTGTTAGCTGCCTGGATCTAGGAGGTGGTGAGTGCCCCAGCCATTGGGATTATAAAGGTGCCGTTTTTTGAATAAAAGTGTTTACTTTTTGTCTGTTCCTCTGTGAATATATCTTAGTATGGAGGACTCTGACACTACATTAGAAGGTTCCGCTCCTTCTGTACTGATTAATAATTCCTGTTAATATTGTGAGGAGGCCGTGGTTTGCCCGCCTGTTTAATTTTGTTCCATTAGCCTAAGCACTGTTCTAAAGTCTAAGAAGGGAGACAAGCCTGCTAATACCCATAGCGTTATTAGCCCCTCTAAGCCGTCTACCTCTCAGGAATTTGTGTCCCGAGAGATTACTACCCTTTCTACTCTACCCGCTCCACATGCAGTTCCCCGCGGCTCAACTAATCCTTCATCTGGAGGGGACCTTTTTCTGGCGGACTTTACCGCGCAGTTACATTCGGCGTTGTCTGCGGCCCTGAGTGCCTTACCTCGCTCTAGCAAATGTAAGAGAAAAGTTAAACATAGTTCTCCTGACCTAGAGTCATCTATATATGTATCGGATTTAGCTACTATGTCGCAGCTATCCGAGGATGAGTTAACCTCTGTAGCTTCAGAGTGTGAACTTTCTGAAGCGGAGACTTCAGTTTCTAAACCTACTTCAGCAGAGGTACCCTCCTTTAGATTTAAAATTGAGCATCTGCGTTTTTTATTAAAGGAGGTTCTGTCTACGCTAGAGGTTCCAGAGGCTACATTCCCTGAGGAGCCTAAATTAGACAGGGCTTATGAAGACAGGAAGGTCCCTCCGACTTTTCCTGTGCCAGTTAAGATGGCGAACATTATAGTAATGAATGGGAAGGAATAGGAACTTTTTTTTCCCCCTTGTCTACTTTTAAAAAATGATTCCCGGTACCTGACTCTCAATTAGATTTGTGGTGCTCCATCCCTAAGGTGGATGACGCTATTTCTCCGCTGGCTAAGCGTACTACAATCCCTCTGAAGGATAGTTTTTCTTTTAGGTAGCCTATGGATAAGAAAATAGAAACCTTTTTGAGCAAGATGTTTCAACATACAGGGTTATTATTTCAACCGGCGGCAGCACTCTGTCGGAGCTCATTGATGTGGAAATTCTCCTCAAGGATATTCAGAAGAGAATTAAGGCTCTGAGAATTGCTAACTCCTTCATCTGTGATGCGAATATGCAGATTATTTGCCTAAATGCAAAGGCTTCTGGCTTTGCGGTCCTAGCCTGCCGGGCTCTCTGGTTAAAGTCTTGGTCTGCGGATGTGACTTCTAAATCCAGACTCCTCTCCCTTCCTTTCAAGGGGAAGATTTTATTCGGTCCAGGGCTGGATTCCATTATTTATACGGTTACTGGAGGGAAAGGTGCCTTCCTACCGTAGGATAAGGGAAGGCAGTAAGGAAGGCAGTTGTCTAATTTTTGCTCCTTTTGTTCTGACAAATCACAATGACAGCAATCCTCATCCAATTCCGAGCAGCCCAAGAGTACTTGGAAGCCGGCTCAGTCCTGGAATAAGTCCAAACAGACTAAGAAGCCTGCCAAGAACAAATCGGCATGAAGGGGCGGCCCCCAATCCTGGATCGGATCAAGAAGGGGAGATACTTTCTATTTTTTCAGATGCTTGGTTCCAGGATATACAGGATCCTTGGGTCCTGGAGGCTGTATCTCAAGGATACAGGATAGGATTCAAGATTCAAGTCTCATCTGCCCAGGGGCAGATTCCTACTCTCCAGTCTGTCTACAAGACCAGAAAAGAGGGCTGCCTTCTTAGGTTGCATACGGGATGTCTCCTCTCTAGGAGTAATTGTCCCGGTACCTACAGCAGAGGTTTGGGGTTTTGTTCAAAACTTTTCGTGGTTCCAAAGAAGGAGGGAACTTTTCATCCAATTCTGTGCCTAAACTTTTCGTTCCAATTTCGTGCCTAAACAAGTTTCTGAGTGTTCCCTCTTTCAAGATGGAGACAATTCGGTAAATCCTTCCTCTGGTTTAGGAAGGACAGTTTATGACCACCATAGACCTGAAGGATGCATACCTTCACGTTCTGATACACAGGGAACATTTTCAGTTCCTGAGGTTTGCCTTTCTGTACCAGTTCATAACTATTCCAATTGGCCTAGCTACTGCCACAAGGATATTTTAGAAGGTTCTGGGAGCTCTTCTAGTCGTTGCCAGAACATGAAGTATTGCAGTAGCGCCTTATCTGGACAATATCTTGGTGCAGGCAGAAAAGAGTTCTCTTATTCCAAGTACAAGAGTGAATTTCCTGGGGACAATAATAGACTCCATATCCATGAGAATATTCTTCACAGACCAGAGACATTGCAAGCTAACTACTGCATGTTTTGCCCTCCAGGCCTCTCTGAGACCCTCAGTTGCTCAGTGTATGGAGGTGATCGGACTCATGGTGTCCTGTATGGACATCATTCCTTTTTCCAGATTCCATCTCAGACCGTTACAGCTATGCATGCTTAGACAATGGAATGGCGACCATTCAGATCTGTCTCAACAGATTGTGCTGGACAACCTGTCAAGAGACTCGCTCTCTTGGTGGCTCTGTCCCAAGGCACGTGCTTCTTGAGACCGTCCTGGGAGATTGTAACTACCGACGCAAGCCTTTCCGGCTGGGGAGCCGTTTGGGGTGCCAAGAAGGCACAAGGACTGTGGATTTAGGAGGAGTCCTCCCTTCCGATCAATATATTTGAACTCCGGGCATTCTTCAATGCCTTGAAGACTTGGCCCCTTCTGGGTTCGTCCCAGTTTATCAGATTCCAATTAGATAATATAACCTAGGGTGCCTACATCAACCATTAGAGGGAACGAGAAGTTCCTTGGCGATGAGAGAAGTATCTCAGATACTAGAGTGGTCAGAGACTCACAGATGTACGCTGTCAGTGATCCACATTCCGGGTGTGGACAACTGGGAAGCGGACTTCCTCAGCAGGCAATCCTTTCACCCAGGGGAATGGTCCCTCCACAATGAGGCATTTGCCGAGATGTGCAGCGAGTTGGGGGACGCCAGAAATAGATCTCATGGCATCCTGCCTCAATACCAAGCTACCCAGGTACGGGTCACGGGATCCTCAGGCGGAATTGATAGATGCCCTATCAGTACCATGGAGGTTCAGACTCATATATCTTTTTCCTCCATTACCGCTTCTCCCTCATGTGATAGCTCGCATCAAGTAGGAACGAGCATTAGTGATTCTGATTGCTCCATCGTGGTTTGCGGATCTAGTGGGGATGTCCTCATCTCCTCAGTGGAGGTTACCTTGTCACAGAGATCTGCTGATACAGGGTCCCTTCGTTCATCAAAATCTAAATTCTCTGAGGCTGACTGCGTGGAAATTGAATGCTTAGTCTTAGCCAAGAGAGGGTTCTCTGAGAGTGCTATCGACACTCTGGTTCAAGTTTGTAAGCCAGTTACTCGTCATATTTAGCATAAAGTGTGGAGGACTTACTTGCACTGGTTTGAAGACCGTGGCTTTTCCTGGCATAAGGTTAAGGTTGCCAGAATTTTATATTTTCTCCAGGATGGACTGGAGAAGGGTCTATCTGCTTGTTCCCTGAAGGGACAAATATTGGCCCTGTCTGTGTTACTGCACAAGAGATTGGCTGAGCTTCCGGATGTGCAGTCCTTTGTTAAGGCTCTGACCAGGATCAGACCTGTGTTTAGATCTGGGGCTCCGCCTTGGAGCCTAAATCTTGTTCTTAGTGTTTTGCAGCAGGCTCTGTTTGAGCCTATGCATACTGTTGACATTAAATTGTTATCTTGGAATGTTCTTTTTTGCTGGCGATTGCCTATTCTGAGATTTCTGCTTTGCAATGTGACTCCCCTTATCTGGTTTTCCATGCTGATAAGGCGGTTTTACGTACTAAAATAGGGTTCCTCCCTATGGTGGTGTTGGATTGTAACATTAATCAATAAATTGTTTTTCCTTCCTTGTGTCCTAATCCTTCTTCAGCAAAGGAACGCTTGCTTCACAATCTAAATGTGGTTTGTGCCTTGAAGTTCTATCTTCATGCTACTAAGGAATTCAGACAATCTTCCTCTTTGTCATCTATACGGGGAAGCATAAGGGGCAGAAGGCTGCGACGACTTCCCTATCTTTCTGGTTGAGGAGTGTTATCCACTTAGCTTATGAGACAGTGGGGCGACAGCCTCCTGAGAGGATAACGGTTCATTCCACTAGAGCAGTGGCTTCCTCCTGGGCTTTTAAGAACAAAGTCTTTATGGATCAGATTTGTAAGGCGGCTACCTGGTCCTCCTTATACACGTTTTCTAAATTTTACAAGTTTGATGTGTTTGCTTCGGCTGAAGCAGCTTTCGGGAGAAAAGAGGGTCCATCTTTTTTTTGTTCCCTCCTGTTAGTCATTCAGTGTCCTCTGGAAATTGGGTATAGTTTTCCCAACAGTAAGGAATGAAGTCGTGGACTCTCCTTGTCTTATGGATGGAAAACAAAATTTATGCTTACCAGATAAATTCCTTTCCTTCCTGGCAGGAAGAGTCCACAACCCCACCCGTTATTATTTTTTTGCGGATTCCTTTTATATTATTTCTTCTGGCACCATTATACCCTGATGTTCCTCCTACCTTTCCTTGTTCCCTCGGCAGAATTACTTTGGCTGGGGTGTCTTTGCCTCCTCCTGGTGGCCAGGTGTTGTATTTCCCAACAGTAAGGAATTAAGTTGTGGACTCTCCCTGCCAGGAAGGAAAGGAATTTATCTGGTAAGCATAAATTTTGTTTTTCCTTTGAGCATCATGTTGGGATTCATTCTGAAAGCAATCAGAAAGGAGTTTGTAATTAGAATGTAATGAAGGAGATAACCAAAGTAACCAAATATTGTGCCAGAAGTAGAGATCAGAGTGCATTTGCTTGGCCTGGTTTAACTCTCCAAGCTGGAAATTACTTGGTCTTGAATGTCAGTTTTCCAGCTCTTTGTTCCTCTATATCATGGTCAGTTTCATTATTAAGTAGGTATGTGCAATATGTGTTATTCAGATATTTGTTACAGCTGATGCTATAAAAGGAGTTTTTTTTTCCAGCTACCCATTCCTCCATGAAAACTAAATATTATTCTGCAGTTTTATCAACCAAATCCCTCAGAACAAAAGCATGAACTAAAACTGCTAATATTTAGAAAACTCTGTTTTCAGCTTGAATAATGGTAGAGTGCTCTGTTCTGTGCTCCTATCTTTCTGAATTTTCAAAAATGAAGTCAGTTTTCAGGACATATTTTTTATTCATTCTGATGGGAGTTAATTCTTGGAATATAAATTCTAAGATTGTTGTTCATTCTTTCTGTCTTTCCTAATCCTAAAGATGATTAAGAAGCTCTTGTTCACAGACTTTACCTAAAGCCCTGAAGCAGAAACACTGCATTATTTTCCTTTTTGATACTAAAAAACATTAAAGGGACACCTTACCCAATTTTTTTATTTCGTGATTCAGATACAGCATGCAATTTTAAGCAACTTTCTAATTTACTCATATTATCAATTTTTCTTCATTCTATTGTTATGTTTATTTAAAAAAGAAGTAATCTAAGCTAAGGAGCCAGCCAATTGTTGGTTTAGAACCTTGGACAGCACTTTTTTATTGGTGGGTGAATTTATCCACCAATCAGCAAGAACAACCCAAGTTGTTTACCAAAAAATGGACTGGCATCTAAACTTACATTCTTGTATTACAAATAAAGATACCAAGAGAATGAAGAAAATTTGATAATAGGAGTAAATAAGAAAGTTGCTTAAAATTGCATGCGCTATCTGAATCACGAAAGAAAAAATTTGGGTTCAGTGTCCCTTTAAAAATAAGTGATATGTTTCTCCAGCCATATGACCTTTGAGTTCAGGAAGAGACCACTTTATACTATTCTGCTAGAGCTTTCTTGCACTTAACTTTTCTGGTTGACTGTGTTTGCTTATTTGCAATTGGTAGAAAGGCCTTGCAGATGGCACTTCCTCAGACCAAGGAAAGTTGTCTTTACATCTCCTAAGCCCTTATGTGGGGCACTATTTGTACTGGCACATCAGTGAATGGGTCACTATTTGTACTGGCCCATCAGTGAATGGGTCACTATTTGTACTGGCCCATCAGTGAATGGGTCACTATTTGTACTAGCCCATCAGTGAATGGGTCACTATTTGTACTAGCCCATCAGTGAATGGGTCACTATTTGTAGTAGCCCATCAGTGAATGGGTCAATATTTGTACTAGCCCATCAGTGAATGGGTCACTATTTGTACTAGCCCATCAGTGAATGGGGCACTATTTGTACTAGCCCATCAGTGAATGGGTCACTATTTGTACTAGCCCATCAGTGAATGGGTCACTATTTGTACTAGCCCATCAGTGAATGGGTCACTATTTGTACTAGCCCATCAGTGAATGGGTCACTATTTGTACTAGCCCATCAGTGAATGGGTCACTATTTGTACTAGCCCATCAGTGAATGGGTCACTATTTGTACTAGTCCATCAGTGAATGGGTCACTATTTGTACTAGCCCATCAGTGAATGGGTCACTATTTGTACTGGCCCATCAGTGAATGGGTCACTATTTGTACTAGTCCATCAGTGAATGGGGCACTATTTGTACTGGCCCATCAGTGAATGGGTCACTATTTGTACTAGTCCATCAGTGAATGGGGCACTATTTGTACTGGCACATCAGTGAATGGGTCACTATTTGTACTAGCCCATCAGTGAATGGGGCACTATTTGTACTGGCCCATCAGTGAATGGGTCACTATTTGTACTAGCCCATCAGTGAATGGGTCACTATTTGTACTAGCCCATCAGTGAATGGGTCACTATTTGTACTAGCCCATCAGTGAATGGGTCACTATTTGTACTAGCCGATCAGTGAATGGGCTACTATTTGTACTAGCCCATCAGTGAATGGGTCACTATTTGTACTAGTCCATCAGTGAATGGGGCACTATTTGTACTAGTCCATCAGTGAATGGGTCCCTATTTGTACTAGACCATCAGTGAATGGGTCACTATTTGTACTAGCCTATCAGTGAATGGGTCACTATTTGTACTAGCCCATCAGTGAATGGGTCACTATTTGTACTAGCCCATCAGTGAATGGGTCACTATTTGTACTGGCCCATCAGTGAATGGGTCACTATTTGTACTAGCCCATCAGTGAATGGGTCACTATTTGTACTAGCCCATCAGTGAATGGGTCACTATTTGTACTAGCCCATCAGTGAATGGGTCACTATTTGTACTAGCCCATCAGTGAATGGGTCACTATTTGTACTAGCCCATCAGTGAATGGGTCACTATTTGTACTGGCCCATCAGTGAATGGGTCACTATTTGTACTGGCCCATCAGTGAATGGGTCAATATTTGTACTGGCCCATCAGTGAATGGGTCACTATTTGTACTAGCCCATCAGTGAATGGGGCACTATTTGTACTAGCCTATCAGTGAATGGGTCACTATTTGTACTAGCCCATCAGTGAATGGGGCACTATTTGTACTAGCCTATCAGTGAATGGGTCACTATTTGTACTAGCCCATCAGTGAATGGGTCACTATTTGTACTAGCACATCAGTGAATGGGTCACTATTTGTACTGGCCCATCAGTGAATGGGTCACTATTTGTACTAGCCCATCAGTGAATGGGTCACTATTTGTACTAGCCCATCAGTGAATGGGTCACTATTTGTACTAGTCCATCAGTGAATGGGTCACTATTTGTACTAGCCCATGAGTGAATGGGTCACTATTTGTACTAGTCCATCAGTGAATGGGTCACTATTTGTACTGGCCCATCAGTGAATGGGTCACTATTTGTACTAGCCCATCAATGAATGGGTCACTATTTGTACTAGCCTATCAGTGAATGGGGCACTATTTGTACTAGCCCACCAGTGAATGGGGCACTATTTGTACTAGCCCATCAGTGAATGGGGCACTATTTGTACTGGCACATCAGTGAATGGGGCACTATTTGTACTGGCACATCAGTGAATGGGGCACTATTTGTACTAGCCCGTCAGTGAATGGGTCACTATTTGTACTAGCCCATCAGTGAATGGGGCACTATTTGTACTAGCACATCAGTGAATGGGGCACTATTTGTACTAGCCCATCAGTGAATGGGGCACTATTTGTACTAGCCCATCAGTGAATGGGGCACTATTTGTACTAGCCCATCAGTGAATGGGTCACTATTTGTACTAGCCCATCAGTGAATGGGTCACTATTTGTACTAGCCCATCAGTGAATGGGTCACTATTTGTACTAGTCCATCAGTGAATGGGGCACTATTTGTACTAGCCTATCAGTGAATGGGGCACTATTTTTACTAGCCCATCAGTGAATGGGGCACTATTTGTACTAGCCCATCAGTGAATGGGTCACTATTTGTACTAGCCCATCAGTGAATGGGGCACTATTTGTACTAGCCCATCAGTGAATGGGTCACTATTTGTACTAGCACATCAGTGAATGGGTCACTATTTGTACTGGCCCATCAGTGAATGGGTCACTATTTGTACTAGCCCATCAGTGAATGGGTCACTATTTGTACTAGCCCATCAGTGAATGGGTCACTATTTGTACTAGTCCATCAGTGAATGGGTCACTATTTGTACTAGCCCATCAGTGAATGGGTCACTATTTGTACTAGTCCATCAGTGAATGGGTCACTATTTGTACTGGCCCATCAGTGAATGGGTCACTATTTGTACTAGCCCATCAATGAATGGGTCACTATTTGTACTAGCCTATCAGTGAATGGGGCACTATTTGTACTAGCCCACCAGTGAATGGGGCACTATTTGTACTAGCCCATCAGTGAATGGGGCACTATTTGTACTGGCACATCAGTGAATGGGGCACTATTTGTACTGGCACATCAGTGAATGGGGCACTATTTGTACTAGCCCGTCAGTGAATGGGTCACTATTTGTACTAGCCCATCAGTGAATGGGGCACTATTTGTACTAGCACATCAGTGAATGGGGCACTATTTGTACTAGCCCATCAGTGAATGGGGCACTATTTGTACTAGCCCATCAGTGAATGGGGCACTATTTGTACTAGCCCATCAGTGAATGGGTCACTATTTGTACTAGCCCATCAGTGAATGGGTCACTATTTGTACTAGCCCATCAGTGAATGGGTCACTATTTGTACTAGTCCATCAGTGAATGGGGCACTATTTGTACTACCCTATCAGTGAATGGGGCACTATTTTTACTAGCCCATCAGTGAATGGGGCACTATTTGTACTAGCCCATCAGTGAATGGGTCACTATTTGTACTAGCCCATCAGTGAATGGGGCACTATTTGTACTAGCCTATCAGTGAATGGGACACTATTTTTACTAGCCCATCAGTGAATGGGGCACTATTTGTACTAGCCCATCAGTGAATCAGGCACTATTTGTACTGGCCCATCAGTGAATGGGTCACTATTTGTACTAGCCCATCAGTGAATGGGTCACTATTTGTACTAGCCTATCAGTGAATGGGGCACTATTCTTACTAGCCCATCAGTGAATGGGGCACTATTTGTACTAGCCCATCAGTGAATGGGGCACTATTTGAACTAGCCCATCAGTGAATGGGGCACTATTTGTACTAGCCTATCAGTGAATGGGGCACTATTTGTACTAGCCCATCAGTGAATGGGGCACTATTTGAACTAGCCCATCAGTGAATGGGGCACTATTTGTACTAGCCCATCAGTGAATGGGTCACTATTTGTACTAGTCCATCAGTGAATGGGTCACTATTTGTACTAGCACATCAGTGAATGGGTCACTATTTGTACTAGCCCATCAGTGAATGGGTCACTATTTGTACTAGCCCATCAGTGAATGGGGCACTATTTGTACTAGCCCATCAGTGAATGGGTCACTATTTGTACTAGCCCATCAGTGAATGGGTCACTATTTGTACTAGCCCATCAGTGAATGGGTCACTATTTGTACTAGCCCATCAGTGAATGGGTCACTATTTGTACTAGCCTATCAGTGAATGGGGCACTATTCTTACTAGCCCATCAGTGAATGGGGCACTATTTGTACTAGCCCATCAGTGAATGGGGCACTATTTGAACTAGCCCATCAGTGAATGGGGCACTATTTGTACTAGCCTATCAGTGAATGGGGCACTATTTGTACTAGCCCATCAGTGAATGGGGCACTATTTGAACTAGCCCATCAGTGAATGGGGCACTATTTGTACTAGCCCATCAGTGAATGGGGCACTATTTGAACTAGCCCATCAGTGAATGGGGCACTATTTGAACTAGCCCATCAGTGAATGGGGCACTATTTGTACTAGCCCATCAGTGAATGGGTCACTATTTGTACTAGCCCATCAGTGAATGGGGCACTATTTGTACTAGCCCATCAGTGAATGGGTCACTATTTGTACTAGCCCATCAGTGAATGGGTCACTATTTGAACTAGCCCTTCAGTGAATGGGGCACTATTTGTACTAGCCTATCAGTGAATGGGGCACTATTTGTACTAGCCTATCAGTGAATGGGGCACTATTTGTACTAGCCCATCAGTGAATGGGGCACTATTTGTACTAGCCCATCAGTGAATGGGGCACTATTTGTACTAGCCCATCAGTGAATGGGGCACTATTTGTACTAGCCCATCAGTGAATGGGTCACTATTTGTACTAGCCCATCAGTGAATGGGTCACTATTTGTACTAGCCCATCAGTGAATGGGTCACTATTTGAACTAGCCCATCAGTGAATGGGTCACTATTTGTACTAGCCCATCAGTGAATGGGGCACTATTTGTACTAGCCCATCAGTGAAGAATGGGTCACTATTTGTACTAGCCCATCAGTGAATGGGGCACTATTTGTACTAGCCCATCAGTGAATGGGACACTATTTGTACTAGCCCATCAGTGAATGGGGCACTATTTGTACTAGCCCATCAGTGAATGGGGCACTATTTGTACTAGCCCATCAGTGAATGGGGCACTATTTATACTAGCCCATCAGTGAATGGGGCACTATTTGTACTAGCCCATCACTGAACACCAATGTCATTACAACAAATAAGAAAAAGTAAACAACATTTTTACTTACCGATAAATTATTTTGTTTATTGCAGTTGAAAAACATTTCCCATGAGCCTCCTCATTTGAAAAAGCTAGACATCACTGTGCTAAAGAAAGATTTTTTTTTATTCTTGACAAAGCAGTTTTCTTAATTGCTTTTCATGTAATAATGTATTGTTCTTATATAGTTTGTTTTTTAAAACTGTAACTTGGAGAGAAGAATTGTGTATGTGTCATGTTTTCTTACTACATCACACACGTGTAATGCTCCAGTAAATTCATGTATTTTGTTCACAATGAAGAGTGGATGCACGCTTGCTAAATACATACACAAAAGGTTATGCTACAGGAAGAAAAACACATTTTACATTTCTCTAGCATAGTAGGAACACATTCTTGGTCAGATTTAGTCTTTGCATGAAACTAATAGAAAAAAATACAGCCAAAGATGAAATGTTTTTAATACCATGGTAAGAAAACAAGCCTGACATGATTTTACTAATGATGCACGCTATAATTTTGGGAGAACTTTGGCACTAGAGCAATCAGACTACAATTGCTTTACTCGCCCTCATGAGACTGCAGACATTGATAGCACCTTCACGTCTTCCTGCTTTAGAAGGTCTAAGCCAGCAGACACATTTGTCATTTACTCCTTGCATCTGCTTTGCAGTTTATCTGTTAATCAGCAGGATTCTTTATGATAATACATCACTGACATCATTGAATTGGTTTATTTTAAAAGCATAACAGAACAGAACAAGGTTTTAAGTTCTTGGGACTTTCCATCTGGACAAACTCCTCATCTTGCAGCCTTTGTGACTTGAGTTATGGTCCTAGGAGGTGAACTGTCTTAAACAGTTTCTTGGTGACGGCTTCTTTCTCTTTGTTTTATGTACATGTATTTACACGCAGTGTCTGTGATTGTATGTAATTATAAGTTGGAGGATCCTGGTTTGGCAATGCTCTTAACGGGACATCTTTGATGGTACCAGGACGTTACTCCTCTATATGATATCATCTCTGTCACATATATACTATAGGGTGGGTCAGCAGCAGCTGATGGATAGTTCATATACAGTGTATATCTACACAAGTACACAGTCAAATTCCCCATAGATACATCCTATTCGTAAAAAAAAGTCTCCTAATGACATCATGCATGCGCCCAACCCCATAAAATGGGCATATTGCAGAATGAGTATGTTCTTCATCTTTGTATTTCCTTTACGATTGCTTTTCCATTTGCTTGTCCCAGAAGGTTCCATGCGAGGGACTGAGGCGCACTGGGAGCAGGTCATAGTGGCTAGGTATGTGGCTGTTCCGGGGAAGGTCATATGGGTTCTGCATGTAGTTGGGTATCTGATGCTGGGCTTCCTGTAGCAAGCTGAGAGTCGGCTCTGTTGGCAAAAGAGGACAAAGAGTCACAACCTGATCATATTCACAATATACCTAATTGTACGTACAAGTCAAGCTTGCTTTATTGTGAAGATAATGCATTATGCAGTAACACTTTAGAGTTTTAAGAACAAACATACATTTAATATAAAACACTTTCTTATTTAATTGTCATAAAAGGCAAATCAAAGAAGAACCACAAGCCCAGCTCATCAAATATGGAAAGAAGTCAGAAACATTTGTACCTGTTTTAGTTGTGTATCTTTAATTGATTGGTAAAATTATACGTGTGGTTTGTGTCTTACTGCAGATATTAACTGTACAATTAGAATAACAGTAATTAGATGTTTAGAACAAAGCAAATTTGCTGATAAAAGTAAATTGGAAAGTTGTTTAAAACGGCATGCCCTCTCTGAATCATAAAAATTTAATTTTTACTAGACTGTCCCTTTAAGTATTTAGTGATCACTTAATGTTTAAGGGTGTCTTAGGAATACTCCTGACACCTTGCACCTCCTAACATTATGAAGTGAGACTATTTTTAACAGAATTTGAAATCAAAGCAGAGTTAATTAAAGAGACAGTAAAGTCAAAATTAAGTGTTCATGATTCCGATTTAGCATACATTTTTTTCCCAATTTACTTCTATTATCCAATTTGCTGTGTTCTCTTGGTATCTTTTGTTGAAGAGAAAATCTAGGTAGGCTCAGAAGCAGCAGTGCACTGCTGGGAGCCAGCTGCTGATTGTTAGCTGCACATATATGCCTCTTGTCATTGGATCACCTGATGTGTTCAGATAGGTAGTAGCGGATTTACTCAACAGAGGGCCTGGTGCAATATTTTTGGGGGCCCCCAAAGGTAACTTAGTAAAAAGCAAAAGTAATAAAATACATTCTGCTCTGTATAATGATTGTGAGGATAGATAGATGGACCTGCTACTTGCACTAATAAAAGGCTTCCCTGCATTAGGATTGTACACATTCTGCATATGTTTATGTATAGGCTGGCTGTTTTGGGCCCCCTCTAGCTCTTGGGCCCTGGTGCCACTGCAACTGATTCCCCAATGGTAGTTCCGCCCCTGGCTAAGGAAGTAAATAGGAAAGCTGTTTAAAATGGCTGCTATATCTGAATCATGAAAGTTAAATGTTTACTTTAACGACTTCACTAAGTAGGAAAGATCAACTAAAAACCAACTAAAAATCCCAATTAGCCTATAGGGTCTCCAGCTTCACCAGTTCATGAATATTTTTTCATGTAACTGATTCACTAAAGAAGAGAGAGTTAGCATTTATGAGTCAGCTGCATAGCTTAACAAGGGCTGGTGAATGTGCAAAGACCATTCATGTAGTTATTTCACACTCATTATGATTCATATCTTTATTTGAAATGCACCAACAGATTCTGCAGGACTATACAGAGGGTACATTAAAGGTTCCCTCTAACACCATTAGGATGTGCTATGCCGTTCTAGCAGCACTGGGCTTTAAAGCTATTAGGACGGCATGGAACATCCTACCTTATATGGGCGTCCTGCAGCCTCCCCTTTAACCCAAGCTGGAATTGGAAGTCCCCCATGATCCGTTCCCTGGAGACCATACAATTTAAGTGACAGTAACAAATTGTAGGAGCAAGAGCTGAACGTTGCTACAGTTTCCGCTAGTTACTGAACTGGAGTAAGTAAGTGGTTTTTTATATGGCAACTGTCTAGAGTGCTGGTTTTCAAACCTGTCCTCAGACCTCCCTCCCTAACAGGCCACATTTTGTGGATATCTGAACTGGAGCACAGGTGAAATAATCAGCTGCTTAGTAAGCATGGTTATTTTACCTGCTCTCATGCAAGGAAATCCTGGAAACCTGGCCTGTTGGGGGGGGGGGGGGCTTGAGGACAGGTGTGAAAACCAGTGTGATCTAGAGAGAAGAAAGATTTGAAGCTGGAAGTCTAGAAAGTAGAATGTTTGTTAGTGAACATAGGAAAGGGTTTAGGCCTTTAATACGTTTTTGTAGGAAAAAATGAAATGACACCTAACACACAGCTTATATCTAGGTACCAACAAGGTCTTCTAATAGAACACATGTTCCAGAGTTAGACCAACCCCCTGATCACAGATGGTGAAAATAACCTGCTTCATTATATGAGACAGGTTGGTACCTCTCCATGCAACCGGCTGGTAACACAGTGAGGTTGAACTATTTTGTTTTTTGTGTAATATTTTCTTAAAGTCTACTCCCCACTAAACTCCATATATGGCTTTTACAGACTACATTGCCTAATTTCATTAGGAGTTAATTTTCATATTCTGCAAAGTACCGACTGGATATAACTGCAATAAAATGGCAGAACATATTGTCACCTTCTTCCCTTTCTCTTCTGCCAAAAAAAAAAATCCCACTCCAGTGACAAATTCTTTCTTCAGTTGTCCCCTCTCGCTCCTTTCTGTTGCACTAAGATCAAGCCTTCTTTTTCTCCATAAAAACATTATCCGTCATAGCGGGCTTGATTTTTCTGACTATGGTTTCCTAAATACAAGAATTGTTGACAGATGTGCACTTAACCTACATCATATCTTAACATGACATCTATATTTGTGAATTTTTTTTTTGATAAACTTTGCAAGTTTATGTATTCATGGGCATCCATGGGGGGGGGGGGGAGGGGCAAGAGGGCGCATCTGCCCCCCCCCTGAATTTTCCTCCCCACCTGGAGTAAAAATGCAAAAAAAAAAAAGACAATAGAATGTCCGTTTCTGTCTTTTAATCTTTGTTAATGTAATTTTGTGTTAGAGGAAGAAGCACAGTATTCTGGGAGTTACAAAGCGTTCTGAAATTTATAGTTCACCATTTGCTTCTCAGTATTGTATAAATGCAGTTTTGGACTCCAATTCCCAGAATGCATTATTTCCCTCCCTCTCCACAGAGGGAGGGAAATAATACATGCGCAGCCTCTTAATAAAGTGAGGGAAATTCAGGGAATGCTTGTTCATTGCATGCTGGGCAGCAGCTACAACAGCAAGCTAGAGTCTTTCCTGTAAGTAAAAGTACAGCAATTGCTCTGGCAGTTGTGTGGGGGGGAGGAGGAGGGTGATATGAGAAATTGCATTTATTTAAGAAAGTTGCCTTATTGTTTACATTTATACTGCAGTGCTTAAAAAAACTTAGATCAATGTTTAATGTGTCCACATGGTCTTTATAATTTTGAAGATTAGCTAAACTAATTTTCCTAAAACCATGTTATCTGCATAAAATATTCACCATCATATATTGCTAAATGGAAAAAAGGAGATACAAAAGGAAAAGGGAGAAACAACAGAAGAGAAAAAGAAAAGCAGAATTTGACACTTATGTATAGGTTTTGTCTGTTGACTATGAGTAATATAAAAGAACAGCAATACTTTTATCTGGATCTGAGGAACATTCTTATATCTGAAGACCTGTGTTATCCCAGTTACTACTAGAAAGATCTGATTAGGACCTGTTCTATATTAAATATGATATGTACCTGTTAACACCTGTGTAAAAGCAGAAAACTACATAGTGTGTGGATGTGGCCATTAAAAAAAAAAAGCCAGCATTTTTTAAACTGCTACAAGGGTAATTCAAAAGGGTACAGCTGTTTTGCTTCCATTGACAAGCTAGAAGGCATACATAATGTGAAAATATTTTATAAATTATGGTTTTATCTTTTTTTATCTATGTGTTTTCCCAGCAGTCAAGGGGTGTAAAACCGTTCTCTACTGCTATAGTGGTAAACTCATTGCTACGTTTATATCACTGGAAGTCAGTGGGTGTAAAACAGTTCAATATTTCCATAACGGTTAAAGGGACAGTCTAGTCAAAATTAAACTTTCAGGATTCAGATAGGGCATGTAATTTTGAACAACTTTCCAATTTACATTTATCATCAAATTTGCTTTGTTCTCTTGGTATTCTTTGTTGAAAGCTAAACCTAGGTAGGCTCATATGCTAATTTCTAAGCCGTTGAACGGCCTCTTATCTCAGTGCATTTTGACAGTTTTTCATAGTTAGACACTGCTAGTTCCTGTGTGTTATATAGATAACATTGTGCTCACTCCTGTGGAGTTATTTATGAGTCAGCACTGATTGGCTAAAATGCAAGTCTGTCAAAAGATCTGAGATAAAAGGGCAGTCTGCAGAGTAATCACAGAGGTAAAAAGTATATTTATATAACAGTGTTGGTTATGCAAAACTGGGGAATAAAAGGATTATCTATCTTTTTAAACAATAACAATTCTAGTGTAGACTGTCCCTTTAACTCATTGATATCTCTGTATCACAGGCAGGCTTGCAGTAGCAATGGCGCTTTTCTTACCAACCTCACTGATCCTTCCCATTTACATTATTTATTCCCTTCACTCTCAGTGCTGTTCACTGCAAAATAAAACTTGCTGGTTAAAAGGTATATTACTCCTAAAAAATGTATTAAAGTGTATTAATGTTTAGCATATAGTGACTCCAAAATGTATAATGTACTAGTAAACTAGGACTAGTAGTATTTTGGGATAATTTTCAACCCCTGGTTTATATATATATTGTCTGAGCATATTTCAACCCCCCCCCCGGAGAAATTTCTGTGCACGCCCATGTATGTATTAATAGTTTTTCTAATGTAGGTTATAAGTGGTTTTTGTTGATACGTTAAAGGTGTAAATAGCCTCTATCAAGTTTCTTAATATTTTTGTAATATTGAAATTTAGTAGATATAAAAACTAATTTATACCATGTGACTGTGAAAATATTTCAAGAGTTCATGTCCAAATCTTGCCAGCAGCTGAATGGCTTAATGCTTCCCCATGCAAAGTATTGGAGGTGTGAATGCTCTGGGAAACCAAGGTGTTGTATGGATTGTAATTGCTTTGAATAAGAAGGAATTTACAGGGAGCTTTTGATAGACTGGATTAAATGCCATAGACGGGCCCACACTTCATAAAGCGTAATTATGACTGATTAATGGCCGTAAGTGTCACTTCAGGTAATTTTAAACCCATGGATCATTTAGAGAGACACTAAAGCCCAATTTAATTTAATTTTCAACGAACTAGAGCTGTATAACGAGTCCAGGACCTAAACTCTCCCTCTATTAAGCTTTATAACCCCTGTTACAGCGCATCTACATTAGAAGTGATCAATTAAAGCGCCTGTAAAATATATAATATTAAGATAGGCTTAGGTTGATGAAAGGGCTGTAAACAGTAACAATGGTTTATAAAACTTAATTGAGTATGAATTGAGATCCCGGACTGGATCATTATGTTTATGCAGTTCTGGTTCAGTAAAAAATACAGAAAAATGGGACTTTTAACAATCTCTTTGTCCTGACTCATCTATACATAATGATTTTTCCCCCCCGAAATTCACGTTTGATTGGTGGCCACACAACTCTATTAACAATAAAATACACAATTACACATACAATGCATTCTGATGATATATATTGCAACTCCTTCACATAATACAAATAGTTTATTACTGAAATAGCTATATACAGTTATTAGTTCAATATGATTTTTTTTTAAAGAAAACATCAGGTTGCCTTAACATTGTGAAAAAGGACATAAAAATATATTTTTTCAATATATCCATGGAGCTAAATGACTAAAAGCAATCAGTGTAGTGCAATCAAATATATATTCGTAATATTAAAGGGACAGCAACATCAAAATGAAACTTAAAGGAACAGTCTAGACCTAATATATAATTTTGATTAGTTATTGTTACTTACCAGAGAAGCATCCTGCAACCTTTTCCCACGCACACACATTATATATATATAGAGTTTTGCGTTATGAGTGAAAAAGCATTGTTATGCTTCATAACGCTGCTTTTTCCCTAACGCTGCTATTACAAGTCTTGTAGGTATAGGTGCACTGCACACCTTTTTGGCCGTCACGCAACGTCAGTAACGCACTTTTAAAAAAGTCCTTTTTCAATGGGACTTCCATAGCGCGTGGGTATTACAAGTTTGCACAGGAGGGAGGCCAAAAAGTGAGCGGTACACTCTATACTGACAAGATCTGTACCGCCATCGAAAGTCAGTAGTTATGAGTTTTACGTTACAAAGCTGTACCATAAAACTCATAACTAAAGTGTTAAAAAGTACACTAACACCCATAAACTACCTATTAACCCCTAAACTGAGGCCCTCCTGCATCGCAAATACTATAATACATTTATTAACCCCTAATCTGCCGCTCCCGTCGCCACTAAAAAATTATTAACCCCTATTCCGCCGCTCCCCGACATCGTTGCCACTATAATAAACCTATTAACCCCTAAACCGCCACCCTCCCGCATCGCAAACACTATTTAAAGATTATTAACCCCTAATCTGCCGTCCGCCCACACCGCTGCTATAATAAACCTATTAACCACTAAACCGCAAGCCCCCCACAACAAAATATACTAAAATAAATTATTAAACCCTAAACCTCTGACCTCCCACATCACTAACTCTACATAAATATATTAACCCCTAATGCTAACCCTAACGTAACCCTAAGCATAAGTCTAACCCTAACGTAACCTAACCCTAACACCACCTAACTTAAATATAATTAAAATAAAGCTAAATAAACCTTACAATTATTAACTAAATAATACCTATTTAAAACTAAATACTTACCTGTGAAATAAAACCTAAGCTAGCTACAATATAACTAAGTTATATTGTAGCTAGCTTAGGTTTTATTTTTATTTCACAGGTAAGTTTGCATTTATTTTAACTAGGTAGACTAGTTAGTAAATAGTTATTTAACTATTTACTAACTACCTAGTTAAAATAAATACAAAGTTACCTGTAAAATAAAACCTAACCTGCCTTACACTAAAACCTAACATTACAATAAAATGAAATAAATTACATTAATAAAATACAATTTACTAAATTACAAAATAAAATAAACACTAAATTACAAAAAATAAAAATCTAAATAAACCTAAGCTAACCATTGCCCTGAAAATGGCATTTGGATGGGCATTTAGCTCTTTTACATTGCCCAAAACCCTAACCTAAAAAAACCCCCCACCCAAAAAACCCTAACCCCTGACGATCCACTTACAGTTATCGAAGTCCGAACATCCATCCTCATCCAACCAGTGAAGTCCTCATCCAAGCGGAAAGAAGTCTTCATCCAGGAGGCCTCTTCGATCTTCATCCACCCGGCGAAGTCCTCATCCAAGCGGAAAGAAGTCTTCATCCAGACGGCATCTTCTATCTTCATCTATCCGGCGCGGAGCGGGTCTATCTTCAAGACATCTGGCGCAGAGCATCCTCATCTTACTGTCGTCGCTGGAAAATGAAGGTTCCCTTTAAGTGACGTCATCCAAGATGGCGTCCCTTATATTCCTATTGGCTGAAAGATTTCTATCAGCCAGTAGGAATTAAAGGGGAAAAAAATCATATTGGCTGTTGCAATCAGCCAATAGGATTAAACTTTCATCCTATTGGCTGATTGGAACAGCCAATAGAATGAGAGCTCAATCCTATTGGCTGATTGGATCAGCCAATATGATAAAAGCTCAATCCTATTGGCTGATTGCAACAGCCAATAGGATTTTTCCCCTTTAATTCCTATTGGCTGATAGCAATCTTTCAGCCAATATGAATGTAAGGGATGCCATCTTTGATTTTCCTGCGATGACAGTAAGAAGAGGATGCTCCGCGGCGGATGTCTTGAAGATGGACCCTCTCCGCGCCAGATGGATGAAGATAGAAGATGAAGACTTCTTCTCGATTTGATGAGGACTTCGCCGGATGGATGAAGATCGAAGAGGCCTCTTCGATGAAGACTTCTTTCTGCTTGGATGAGGACTTTGCCGGCTGGATGAGGATGGATGTCCAGACTTCGATAACTGTAAATGAATCGTCAGGGGTTAGTGTTAGGTTTTATTAAGGTTTTTTTTGGGTGGGTTTTTTTTTAGTTTAGGCTTTGGGCAATGTAAAATAGCTAAATGCCCATCCAAATGCCCTTTTCAGGGCAATGTTTAGCTTAGGTTTATTTAGATAGGTTTTTATTTGGGGGGTTGGTTGGGTGGTGGGTTTTACTGATGGGGGGTGTTTGTATTTTTTTTTTACAGGTAAAAGAGCTGATTTCTTTGGGGCAATGCGACACAAAAGGGAAATGTATTCTTACCTGATAAATTTGTTTCTTTTACGATACGATGAGTCCACGGATTTCATCCTTACTTGTGGGATATCGCTTTCTGGTCAGCAGGAGGAGGCAAAGAGCTCCACAGCAGAGCTGCATATATAGCTCCTCCCTTCCCTCCCACTCCAGTCATTTGACCGAAGTTAGGAAGAGAAAGGAAAAACCAAGGAGCAGAGGTGATTGAAGTTTTAACCAAAATAAAGGCCTGTCACATAAAAACAGGGAGGGCCGTGGACTCATCGTATCGTAAAAGAAACAAATTTATCAGGTAAGAATAAATTTCCCTTTTCTTTTACAAGATACGATGAGTCCACAGATTTCATCCTTACTTGTGGGATACAATATCAAAGCAATAGGACACAGATGAAACAGGAGGGACAAAACAGGGCACCTAAACGGAAGGCACCACTGCTCGAAGAACTTTCCTCCCAAAAACAGCCTCGGATGAGGCAAAAGTATCAAATTTGTAAAATTTTGAAAAAATATGAAGAGAAGACCAAGTCGCAGCTTTGCAAATCTGTTCCACAGAAGCATCATGTTTAAATGCCCATGAGGAAGCCACAGCCCTAGTGGAATGAGCCGTAATGCATTCAGGAGGCTGCTGTCCAGCAGTCTCATATGCAAGACGAATGATACTCTTCAGCCAAAAAGAAAGAGAGGTAGCCGTAGCTTTCTGACCCCTGCACTTCCCAGAAAAAACAACAAACAGGAAAGAAGATTGACAAAACTCCTTAGTTGCCTGTAAGTAAAACTTCAAGGCACGGACTACGTCCAAATTTTGTAACAGCCGTTCCTTCTTAGAAGAAGGGTTAGGACACAAGGAAGGAACAACAATTTCATGATTAATATTTTTGTTTGAAACAACCTTAGGAAGAAAACCAGGTTTGCTACGCAACACTACCTTATCTGCATAGAAAATAAGATAAGGAGAATCACATTGTAATGCTGAAAGCTCAGAAACTCTGCGAGCAGAAGAAATAGCAACTAAAAACAAAACCTTCCAAGATAACAACTTAATATCTATGGAATGCATAGGTTCAAACTGAACCCCTTGAAGGACATTAAGAACTAAATTCAAACTCCAAGGAGGAGCAATTGGTCTAAACACAGGCCTGATTCTAGTCAGAGCCTGACAAAAGGATTGAACATCTGGAACATCTGACAGACGCTTGTGTAGCAAAATCGACAAAGCAGAAATTTGTCCCTTTAAGGAACTTGCTGACAACCCTTTCTCTAAACCTTCTTGGAGAAAGGACAAAATCCTAGGAATCCTAACCCTACTCCATGAGTAGCCCTTGGATTCGCACCAATAAAGATATTTACGCCATATCTTATGGTAAATCTTTCTAGTAACAGGCTTACAAGCCTGGATCAAGGTATCAATGACCGAATCAGAGAACCCTCGCTTAGATAAAATCAAGCGTTCAATCTCCAAGCAGTCAGCTGCAGAGAAATTAGATTCGGATGGTGGAAGGGTCCCTGAACGAGCAGGTGCTGCCTCAATGGAAGCTTCCACGGTGGCCGAGATGACATGTCCACCAGATCGGCATACCAAGTCCTGCAAGGCCACGCAGGAGCGATGAAAATCTCCTGTTTGACTCGAGCAATCACCCGGGAAAGGAAAGTAAACGGCGGGAACACATAAGCTAGGTTGAACGACCAAGATACTGCCAAGGCATCTATTAGTTCGGCCTGAGGATCCCTGGACCTGGATCCATATCTCGGGAGCTTGGCATTCTGACGCGACGCCATGAGATCCAGCTCCGGCCTGCCCCATCTGAGAATCAGGCTGGCAAATACTTCTGGATGGAGTTCCCATTCCCCCGGATGAAACGTCTGTCTGCTCAAAAAGTCCGCCTCCCAATTGTCCACTCCTGGGATGTGATTTGCTGACAGAAATCAAGAGTGAGTCTCTGCCCACTGAATTATCCTGGTCACTTCTGCCATTGCTAAGGAACTCCTTGTTCCCCCCTGATAATTGATGTAGGCCACAGTCGTGATGTTGTCCGACTGGAACCTGATGAATTTGGTCAAAGCCAACTGAGGCCAAGCCAGAAACACATTGAATATTGCTCTCAACTCCAGAATGTTGATGGGAAGTAGAGACTCCGACTGAGTCCATACACCTTGAGCCTTCAAGGAATTCCAGACTGCTCCCCATCCTATCAGACTGGCATGCGTTGTCATTATCTCCCATGAGGGTCTGCGGAAGCACGTCTCCTGGGACAGATGATCCAGCGACAACCACCACAGAAAAGAGTCCCTTGTCTCCTGATCTAGATCTATTTGAGCAGACAAATTTGCATAATCTCCATTCCACTGTCTGAGCATGTTCAGTTGCAGAGGTCTGAGATGAAAACGTGCAAACGGAATGATGTCCATTGCTGCCACCATTAAGCCAATCACCTCCATGCACTGAGCCACTGACGGTCGAGGATTGGACTGAAGTGATCGGCATGTGTTCAGAATCTTTAACTTTCTGACTTCCGTGGATAGAGAGTCGATTAGAGTACTCAGGAAGGGCACCTTTGTCTGTGGAACTAGTGAACTTTTCTCGAGATTCACTTTCCACCTGTGAGTCCTTAGAAAAGACAGAACAATGTCGGTATGGGACTTTGCTAGCTGATAAGACGACGCCTGGATCAGGTTATCGTCCAGATAAGGCGCCACAGCAATGCCCTGCGGTCTTAAAACTGCCAGCAGAGATCCCAGAACCTTTGTGAAAATTCTGGGTGCCGTGGCCAGACCGAAAGGAAGGGCCACAAACTGAAAATGTTTGTCTAGGAAGGCAAACCTCAGGAACTTGTGATGATCCCTGTGTGTAGGGATATGAAGATATGCATCCCTTAGATCCATGGTAGTCATATATTGACCCTCCTGGATCAATGGAAGAATGTTCCGAATAGTTTCCATCTTGAAGGATGGAACTTTGAGAAACTTGTTTAAACTTTTGAGATCTAAAATGGGTCGAAACATTCCCTCTTTTTTGGGAACCACAAAGAGATTTGAGTAAAACCCCTGCCCCTGTTCCTGAATTGGAACGGGACATATTACTCCCATGAGGGAGAGATCTTCTACACAGCGTAAGAACGCCTCTCTTTTTATCTGGTCGTCAGATAATCGTGAAAGAAGAAACCTTCCTCTGGGGAAGGCATTTTTGAACTCCAACTGATACCCTTGAGACACGATTTCTAGTGTCCAGGGATCCTGAACGTCTCTGACCCAAGCCTGGACAAAGAGAGAAAGTCTGCCCCCAACTAGATCCGGTCCCGGATTGGGGGCCGTCCCTTCATGCTGTTTTCGTAGCAGCAGCAGCAGCAGGCTTCTTGGGTTGTTTACCCTTGTTCCAAGCCTGGTTAGGTCTCCAGGTAGGCTTGGTTTGAGAAAAATTCCCTTCCTGTTTAGCGGAAGAGGGGATTACCTTCAAATTTCGAAAGGAATGAAAATTACTCTGTCATCCCCTTTGCTTAGATGTCTTATCTTGAGGGAGGAGATGACCCTTACCTCCCGTAATGTCAGAAATGATCTCCTTCAAGTCAGGCCCGAACAGGGTCTTTTCCCTTGAAAGAAATAGCCTTAGAGCTTAGATTTAGAGGACACATCCGCAGACCAAGATTTTAGCCATAAGGCCCTTCGTGCTAAGATGGAGAATCCTGAATTCATAGCCGCCAATTTGGTGATCTGAAAGGAAGCATCCGTAATAAAAGAATTAGCCAGCTTAAGAGCCTTAATTCTATCCTGTATTTCCTCTAAAGAAGTCTCAGTCTTAAGGGACTCTTCTAGAGCGTCAAACCAAAAGGCAGCCGCAGTTGTGACCGTCACAATGCAGGCTGTTGGTTGCAAAAGGAAACCTTTATGCACATAAAGTTTCTTGAGAAGACCCTCCAATTTCTTATCCATGGGGTCTTTGAAAGCACAACTGTCCTCGATGGGAATAGTCGTACGTTTAGCCAGAGTAGATATAGCTCCCTCCACCTTAGGGATCGTCTGTCAAGAATCCCACACGGCATCAGCTATAGGGTACATCTTCTTAAACATAGATGAAGGGGAGAAAGGGATACCCGGTCTTTCCCATTCCCTAGCAATAATTTCCGAAATTTTCTTAGGAACCGGAAAAACGTCAGAATAAGAAGGGACCTCTAAGTATTTGTCCATCTTACTCAATTTTTCTGGAGGAACCACAATAGTGTCACAGTCGTCCAGAGTCATCAAAACCTCCCGAAGTAACAGGCGGAGGTGTTCAAGCTTAAATCTGAAAGACATCACTTCCGAATCTGTCTGGGGTAATGCACTCCCTGAATCAGACAGTTCCCCCTCAGACAAAGCCTCCATTCCCCCTAATTCAGAGCCCTGAGAGGGTACGTCGGAGAGCGCCATCAAGGCATCAGAAGTCGCAGGGACCACCTGGGTCTCTTTCCTACTGCATTTACCTTGCAAAGCTGGTAACTTAAATAAAACTTCTGAAAGAGTGGATGACATAACTGCAGCCATATCCTGCAGAGTGAATGAGGCAGACGCAGTTGAAGATCATGGCGTCGCTTGAGCGGGCGTTAAAGGCTGTGACGCTTGGGGAGAAAGTAGCGGCATACCCTGACTTTCATCAGTCTGAGAACATTCCTTAGATACATCTTTATTAAAGAAAATTTGTTCTTTACACTGTAAAGCCCTTTCAATGCATGAGGGACAAAGCGTAGCAGGGGGTTCAACAATGGCATCTAAACACATACGACATGTATATTGTTCAATGTCATCCATGATAACAAATGCAAAGCTTGGTCAAAATACTGATAATATAGTAAATTTCAGTCTACTAAGTTTACAATAAAAATATTTTTCCGGTGTACTGTGTCTTTAAGGGAAAAACCTTCTAATTAAGGCCCGATATATAAATGTGCAGAGACAAGCTGTATATATTTATATTGCACGTGAGCCTTATAAATATCACACTGGATTACCAAAAATGAAAGTCACCCTGCCGCAGTTCCGCTGCGGCTCCTACCTGCCTCCACGTGACCAACCTTAACTTAAGAACGGCTCCCCTAATCGCTTGTAAGATACTGCGACAAGCGAGCTTAGGAGCCGTGAGGAAATGCTGCCACCGGAACTCAGTCGAGTAAGAAACTGCGCGGCTATGCGAGCAGCACCAAGCCCCGCCCCTCGTGGGTGGAAACATGTCACACAAACCCCGGGAAAAATAAGTACAGAGCCGCCATGTACCGGAGTCTAGTAAAATCACTTATCACTCCAGCACTACCCCCAGCGTCAGCCACCTCTATAACCTAATAAAGATAATAGAGCCAAGCCCAGTAATACAGGTACATACCCACATAATGTCCCAGCGCTTCTAGGCTAATTCTAAATGCCAGAGTGTCTGGATATCAAGCAGTTTGTCGGTTCTCCTTTCAAGCTAATGAGAACCCACATACTGTCCAAAGGAAGGCCTTATGCCCATAGGCAGAGTACAGTCGGATCTGAGATATGCAGCAGAGCCCTAGAGTAAAAGACTGCACTTACCTCCATGCTGAGGAACAGCATGATCATCTCACAGTGTCAAGAGGTCCACTCTTCCTCCTGAGGTCCTGTGAAGGCAGAAGGGCCTTAGTTAACATTCTCTTAGACCATACGCCGAAGAGCAGCACAAGCATGGGAGGCGCAGTGAAGCTAAAACTCCACTAGTTCCCACAGCCTGAAAGGCTATCACTGCAGAGGCTGCCCTATAGTAAAATAGTACACTTTGGCACCATTTAAAAACAAAAAACTCTTGATTGAAGAATCCAAACAAACACCTCACTTTACCTCTTCCTATCACTAACGCAGGCAAAGAGAATGACTGGGGTGGGAGCGAAGGGAGGAGCTATATATGCAGCTCTGCTGTGGAGCTCTTTGCCTCTTCCTGCTGACCAGGAGGCGATATCCCACAAGTAAGGATGAAATCCATGGACTCATCATATCTTGTAAAAGAAAGGCCCTTTTATGGGCCATTGGCAGTTTAGTGTAGGCTAGGGTTTTTTTTTTATTTTGGGGGGGCTTTTTTATTTTGATAGGGCTATTAGATTAATTAGTTTTTATTTTTGATAGATAGCTACAATATAACTATTAGTTATATTGTAGCTAGCTTAGGTTTTTTTACAGGTAAGTTTGTATTTAGTTTTAAATAGGAATTATTTAGGTAATAATTGTAAGGTTTATTTAGATTTATTTTAATTATATTTAAGTTAGGGGGTGTTAGGCTTAGGTTTAGATTTAGGTTTACGTTAGGGTTATGCTTAGGGTTACGTTAGGGTTAGGGGTTAATATATTTATTTAGTGTTAGTGATGTTGGAGGCCAGAGGTTTAGGGGTTAATAACTTTAGTATAGTGGCGGCAGATTAGAAGTTAATAACTCTAATGTAGGTGGCGGCGATGTTAGGGGCAGCAGATTAGGGGTTAATAAGTGTATTTAGGTGGCGGCGATGTTAGGGGCAGCAGATTAGGGGTTAATAATTGTATGTAGTTGGCAGCGATATCGGGAGCGGCAGATTAGGGGTTAATAGTTTTATTTAGGTGGCGGCGAGGTTAAAAGCGGCAGATTAGGGGTTAAAAACATTAAGTAGGTTGCGGTGATGCCGGGGGCAGTAGATTAGGGGTTAATAGTTTTATTTAGGTGGTGGCGAGGTTAAGGGCGGCAGATTAGGGGTTAATAACATTATGTAGGTTGCGGCGATGTCGGGGGCGGCAGATTAGGGGTGTTTAGATGTGGTTTTTATGTTAGGGTGTTAGGTTTAAACATAACTTTTTCTTTCCCCATGGACATCAATGGGGCTGCGTTATGGAGCTTTTGTTTCCGCGATTGCAGGTGTTAGGCTTTTTTTTTGCTGGCTCTCCCCATTGATGTCTATGGGGAAATCATGCACAAGCACGTCAAAACAGCGCTTGTATTTATGTGCGGTATGGAGCTCAACGCCACCATATCGCCCGCACAAGCCTGCTTTTTTAAAACCTGTAATAGCAGCGCTATAGGGAGGTGAAATAACGTCGCTTTTGTGGCGGTCGTTAATTTCCCTATAGCGCTGAAAACTCGTAATCTAGCTGATTGTTTGTTAGGAGCTAAAAATAGCTGCCCACCTATTGCATGTATATTTTGGTATGTTAAGTTTCTCCATTCAAGATTGACTCCTAAATAAGTTTTCCTACTCTCACACACTAATTTGTGCATGTGCAATTTGAAATAGCCAACTGAAAAATATTAAACGTGCACTGCTAAACTGTCATACAAGAAAACCGCTAACTGGACAAGAAGAAAGCTGTAGGCAGAGCTTGGTGGTCATTTTTAGTTGCTAACAAACTATGATTATTTAAAAGTTTAATGTTATTCTTACAAGGTTATAGATGTGGAACCCTTTACAAGATGCTTGTCTGGTATGTAACAATAAGTAATAAAAAATAAGTATTTGGTCTAGACTGACCCTTTAAATGGATTGGAGAAAGCATGACATTTTAACCAACTTTCCAACTCTATTATCAATTTTGCTTTGGTTGGTATCTTTTTCTAAGGAGTAAGCCTAAGTGAGCTCTGAAGTGTGCACATCTTTAGACATCTAGCAGCAGTGGTTGCTACACTGGTAATAGCAATGTTATATATAGTTGCAAACACTGATGCCTTAGAGTGCTAGACACATGCACACACCTGAGCTCCTAACAGTCTACCTAGGTTTATTATTCAACAAAGGATATCAGAAACAAAGCACATTTTATAATAGAAGTAAAATTGGAAAGTAAAACTGCATGCTCTATCTGAACATTTAATTTTGACTTTACAGTCACTTTAATCCCCTATCAAACATATAACGTCCAGTGCATCAAGTTAGCCCTTATTTGAAAGAGGAGTCTTTTCACTTTTGTTTTAGTGATTTTATGGATGCATTGATTTCGTTTTTGCAGAAAAAGAGCCACAACTTTCGTGTCCTACAACTTTAATTACTCTAATAAATATAATTTGCTGTCTTCAAAGAGGAAATTCTCTTTAAGTGGTCTCATGGGTGTATGGATTAACTTTTCAACAGAGAGACAGGTTCAGAGCCCTCCCATATTATTACTGTAAACATGTTGTCTTAAAAGGTTATTTTCAATCTGAACACATTACATGATAACCAGAGAACCAATTGACCTCACAAACATAAGTTTATACTTGATTGATTCTTTCAAAGAAAGTTTTGGGAAAAGAGGGTAGGGGGTAGAAGAAGAACTGGTTTACAGGGAATGAGTAAGGGTTGGTTTCCAATGACTAAAGAGGAGTTGGTCATTGGAAAATAAAGAGAAGTTGGTTTTCAGGGACTGAAGAGGAGTTGGTTTTTAGAAAATGAGGACCTGTTTTTAAGGAACTAAAGAGGAGATTATTTTTTAATATGAAGGGGAGTAAAGCGAAGTTAGTTTAAGGATTGATTAGAGAGCAATTACTAAATAAAAGGGGATGACAAAGTAACAGGAGAAAGCAAGTTTCTGAATTTGTTAAGAAACGATCAAGTAAGAAAGAATCTTGTGACTTAACAGGCTGGATGAAAGAAGGAAGAGGATGGATAGCGTGAGCTTGGTTCCTTTTCAAGGGGTACTAGGTAGACAATATAGAGGATTCATACCCTACTCCTGTCCTTGTTATGAAAAGGGTCATCATTTCTTCCATAATACATTTTCTTTCAACCATGGGTCAACAGAAAGACAATGAAAATAACAGCAGTTGGTAAGATAACAAAAAGTGCTAAAGGGGAGACCCACATTGTAATTGAGGATGAATACAAAGAGAGTGTGGGATGGCAGATACCCGGAATATCTGTACATGTACTGAGTTTCTCAGCTTTCAGAGGCCTGTACTTGTAGTGGGATGAGATCATGCATCTACGTGGCTAGCATGGTGCACTTACCCAAATCATAAACATTTTTGTTAGCTTTAGATGAGGGTGGTATATCTGAATATGGGGCATCTGTATGGACAGGTGATGTCATTTCCACGTAGCTGCTCTCTGAGTGTTTGTAGGACAGCACAGTGGGCTCTGTAATGGTGGCATAAGGGTTCTCACTGCTGCTCAGTGAGCAGGTGCTGGAACCGCACCCTGACTCTTTCAAACAATCTGCAAAAAGCAACAAACACAAGTCAAAAAGGTCAGGGGGCATGTGGGGCTTAGCGGGTGTTAGGGAAAGTAATCGCAACATGCCCTGGACGTAGCCAGGTGTTGGCAAATCAGCAGCAACAATGCAGAGGAGGTCAGAAAAAAGGCTGGGTATTGCTGTAGACATTCAGCAGAGAGGATTGCTGTGTGCTATCTGCACCCCCCAGCAGTAGAGAATTTACTAGTGTACTCGAGTCTAACCAATAGAGAGGGCCTGAAAGAGTGAGAATGAATTACAAAAAAAAAAAGGTTATTATGGCCTAAACATTAATACACGTGCTTCTGGATTCTTGTAGTGTTAAAGTGTTGCGCAAGTGCCTAATTTAGGTGTCATGAGAATTTTCTTTATAGCAAATCATTGAGAGACTGCTCTGTTTCTGTATTATGACACACAGGGACACCACTGTTAGTGTTGTATAAAAAAAAGAGTGAGATTAATACAAATAGCAGCAGCATTCACAGGATGGACAATGAGATAAGGTAATGCCGTCTATAAATGAGCATGTGAGCGAGCAGTAGCTGAGTGTTTGGCAGCAGCAGGGCAACAGCACATCTCTCCTTCCCAAATCCATCTAGCACACAGGTATGTCATCTTTCTATCAAGTCTTATAACCTTATCAAAAATGCTGTAAATTTCAACAAGGTTTTAAATGGGGACTGGACACATACTCAAATCTGCTTCATCTACAGAGTAAAACAATTCCTTCTAATCTTTAGTCCTCTGCTGGAAAGTTTATTATCACTAAAAAGTGCTCAGGTTCAAACACCAATTTTATCAAAATATACATAAAGTTGTGTCATGGAATACACACTTGATTTTACTTCTAGAGAAAAGATCTGGAACAAAATTTGTACATGACACAGTACGTATATTTAAGCACATATAAAAGTGATGTTTTGTTTTTACTGTGACATAAAACAAGCAGTTGCTACAGTAATATTTAATGGTGGGAAGAGTAAAATTAGGGTTATACGGAGCATTAGGAGGATTTATAAAGGTAGGATATAAAGATCAACATGAATCATTATAGAGAGAAAATATATGGAGAAATTGGAGGAGCTATATGGAAAAAGTATCCAGAACAGTAGGTATAACAAGATTTATGTGAAGCAATAAGAAGAGGTGATATGGAGCTTTAGGAGGTATCAGAATGTATATTATTATAAAAGAAGTAATATACAACTACAAACAATATGTATGGATTGTAAGCAATATGTAGGGATTATAAGAAATACAATTAGGTATATATAAGTATTTTCTCCTCTGAGCAAGATTCTGGCCACGTCTGCCTGTATCCAAGCTCTTGAACCTATAAAAACATAAATTATGCTTACCAGATAATTTCATTTCCTTCTGTATAAGGAGAGTCCACGGCATCATTCCTTACTGTTGGGAAATACTGAACCTGGCCACCAGGAGGAGGCTTAAATACTTCTCCCACTTCCCCCATCCCCCAGTCATTTTGCTGAGGAAACAAGGAAAGTAGGAGAAATACCAGGGTATAAAAGGTGCCAGAAGAAAAATATAATTTAGAGGGCCACCCATTGGAGAACATGGGCGGGGGCCGTGGACTCTCCTTATACAGAATTAAATTATCTGGTAAGCATAATGAATGTTTTCCTTCTTAAAGGGACACTGAACCCAAATTTTTTCTTTTGTAATTCAGAAAGAGCATGCAATTTTAAGCAACTTTCTAATTTACTCCTATTATCATTTTTTCTTCGTTCTCTTGCTATCATTATTTGAAAAAGAAGGCATCTAAGCTTTTTTTTGGTTTCAGTACTCTGGACAGCACTTTTTTATTGGTGGATGAATTTATCCACCAATCAGCAAGGACAACCCAGGTTGTTCACCAAAAATGGGCCGGCATCTAAACTTACATTCTTGCATTTCAAATAAAGATACCAAGAGAATGAAGAAAATTTGATAATAGGAGTAAATTAGAAATTTGCTTTAAATTTCATGCTCAATCTGAATCACAAAATAACATTTTTGTGTACAGTGTCCCTTTAATATAAGGAGAGTCCACAGCATCATTCCTGACTGTTGAGAAAACTATACCCATGCTCTAGAGGACACTGAATGATAACGGGAGGGACAAAAAGAGAGGCGGACCCTAATTTTAGGGCACCACAGCCTGCAAAACCTTTCTCCCGAAAGCTACTTCAGCCGAAGCAAACACATCAAACTTGTAAAATTTAAAAAAAGTATGTAAGGAGGACCAGGTAGCCGCCTCACAAATCTGATCCATAGAGGCCTCGTTCTTAAAGGCCCAAGAGGAAGCCACTGCTCTAGTAGAATGAGCCGTAATCCTCTGAGGAGGTTTATGTTCCGCTGTCTTGTAAGCAAAGCGGATAACACAGCTTAATCAAAAAGATAAGGAAGTCGAAGAGACCTTCTGACCCTTACGCTTCCCGGAATAAACAACAAACAAGGAAGAAGTTTGTCTAAAATCCTTAGTAGCCTGAAGATAGAACTTCAAGGCGCGAACCACGTCCAAATGATGAAGCAAATGTTCCTTCGAAGAAGGATTGGGACACAAGGAAGGAACCACAATCTCTTGATTGATGCTGCAGTCTGACACGACTTTAGGAAGAAAACCTAACTTAGTACGTAGGACAGCCTTATCAGAATGGAACACCAGATAAGGAGGCTCACATTGCAAGGCAGCAATCTCAGATACTCTGCGTGCAGAAGCAATAGCCGGTAGAAAAAGAACCTTCCAGGACAACAATTTAATGTCCACTTCATGCATAGGCTCAAACGGAGCCCGTTGCAAAACCTTAAGAACAAGATTTAACAAAGGACTGTACATCTGGAAGCTCTGAGAGCCTCTTGTGCAGTAAAATAGACAGGGCTGAAATCTGTCCCCTCAGGGAACTGGCAGAAAGGCCCTTCTCCAGCCCTTCCTGGAGAAACGATAGGCTCCTGGCAACCTTAACTTTATGCCAGGAAAAACCACACTCTTCACACCAGAATAAGTAGGCTCTCCACACCTTATGATACATGCGATGAGCTTGAATGAGAGTATCAATAACTCTCTCAGAAAAACCTCTCTTGGCCAGGACTAAGCGTTCAATCTCCACGCAGTCAGCCTCAGAGAATCTAGATTTTGATGAACAAAAAAACCTTGTTCCAGGAGATCCCTGCAACAAGGTAACTTCCACAGAGGAGATGATGACATCCCCACCAGATCCGCGAACCACGTCCTTCGTGGCCACAAATGAGCAATCAGTATCACTGATGCCTGCTCCTGCTTTATGCGGGCCACTACCCGAGGAAGGAATAGTAACTGCGGGAAAAGGTAAATTAGACGGAACCTCCAAGGCACTGCTAATGCATCTATTAGCTCCGCCTGAGGATCCCTGGACCTCGACCCATATCTGGATAGCTTGGTATTGAGACGGGATGCCATGAGATCTATCTCCGGCGTACCCCACCAGTTGGATATCTCCGCAAACACTTCTGGATGGAGAGACCATTCCCCCGGATGAAAGGATTGTCTGCTGAGAAAATCCGCTTTCCAGTTGTCTACACTCGGAATTTGGATCGCTGACAGCGAACAGCTGTCGGCGTCCGCCCACTCCAGAATCCGAGACACTTCCCTCATTGCTAGGGAGCTTCTCGTTCCACCCTGATGGTTGATGTAAGCCACCAACTGGGACAAACTCAGAAGGCGCCAAGCCTTCAGAGCATTGAAGATTGCCCGAAGTTCCAGAATGTTGATCGGGAGGAAGCAGTTCACAGGCCCTGTGCCATCTTGGCACCCCAAACAGCTCTCCATCCTGATAGGCTTGCATCCGTAGTCACAATCTCCCAGGATGCTCTTAAGATGGATGTCCCTTGGGACACATGATGTGGACAGAGCCACCAAGAGAGTGATTCTCTTGACCGGTTTTCCAGAGAAATCTGTTGAGACAGGTTTGAATGATCGCCATTCCACAGCATGCACAGTTACAACGGTCTGAGACGGAACCTGATAAAGACTATAGTGTCCATGCTGGAGAGCATGAGACCAATCACCTCCATACACTGAGCCACAGAGGGCCTTAAGGAAGTCCGGAGGGCAAGACATGCCAAAGCTTGCTTGCAACGTCTCTGGTCTGTTAGAAATATCCTCATGGATATGGAGTCTATTATAGTACTCAGGAATTCCACCCTGGTACTTGGGATAAGAGAACTCTTTTCTAGGTTTATCTTCCATCCATGAGATCGAAGAAGATAGAGAAGAGATTCCGAATGGTCCTCGGCCAGAAGAAAAGATGGTGTTTTTACCAGAATATCATCCAAGTAGGGAGCTACTGCTATACCCCGGGTTCTGGCAACGGCTAGAAGAGCCCCTGTTAGAAACATCCTCATGGATATGGAGTCTATTATAGTACCCAGGAATTCCACCCTTGTACTTGGGATAAGAGAACTCTTTTCTAGGTTTATCTTCCATCCATGAGATCGAAGAAGATAGAGAAGAGACTCCGAATGGTCCTCCGCCAGATGAAAAGATGGCGTTTTTACCAGAATATCGTCCAAGTAGGGAGCTACTGCTATACCCCATCCATGAGATCGAAGAAGATAGAGAAGAGATTCCGAATGGTCCTCGGCCAGACGAAAAGATGGTGTTTTTACCAGAATATCATCCAAGTAGGGAGCTACTGCTATACCCCGGGTTCTGGCAACGGCTAGAAGAGCCCCTGTTAGAAACATCCTCATGGATATGGAGTCTATTATAGTACCCAGGAATTCCACCCTGGTATTTGGGATAAGAGAACTCTTTTCTAGGTTTATCTTCCATCCATGAGATCGAAGAAGATAGAGAAGAGACTCCGAATGGTCCTCTGCCAGACGAAAAGATGGTGTTTTTACCAGAATATCGTCCAAGTAGGGAGCTACTGCTATACCCCGGGTTCTGGCAAAGGCTAGAAGAGCCCCTAGAGCCTTCGTAAAATTTTTTGGGGCAGTAGCTAGATCAAACGGAAGTGCAATGAACTGGAAGTGCTGGTCCAGGAACGCAAACCTTAGGAACTGGAAGTGACCCTTGGGGATTGGAATGTGAAGGTAAGCATCCGTCAGATCTATAGTGGTCATGAACTGTCCTTCCTGAACTAAGGGAAGGATGGACCTTATTGTCTCCATTTTAAACAAGGGGACATTTAGAAATTTGTTTAAGCACATTAGGCCCAGAATCGGGCAGAATGTTCCCTCCTTTTTTGGGACCATGAAAAGGTTTGAATAGTATCCCAAACCTCTTTCTGCGATAGGCACCAGGACAATGACTCCTAAGGAAGACAGATCCTGCACACACCCCAGAAAGGCTTATCTTTTCTCTGGTCTGGAAGACAGTATTGAAAGGAGAAATCTGCCCTTGGGTGGATGAGACTTGAAACTTATCTTGTATCCCTGAGCTATGACCTCCAGGACCCATGAATCCTGCACGTCCCTGAACCAAGCGTCTGAAAAGAGCGACAGTCTGCCACCCCAGAGCCGGATCGGGGGCCGACCCTTCATGCCGATTTAGTCTCGGCAGGCTTCTTGCTCTGCTTGGACTTATTCCAGGACTGAGCCGGCTTCCAAGTACTCTTGGTTTGCTCGGGTTTAGCGGAGGACGGCTGTCGTTGGGATTTATCATAACAAAAGGAACGAAAATTAGAAACCTGTCCCTTAGACTTGCTCTTTTTATATTGCAGTAGGAAGATACCCTTGCCCCCTGTAACTGTAGAGTTAATGGAGTCCAGGCCTGGGCCAAATAAAATCTTTCCCTTAAAGGGGAGGGAAAGAAGTCTGGACTTAGTAGTCATATCCGCAGACCAGGACTTTAGCCAGAGCGCCTGACAGGCCTGAACCGAAAAGCCAGAAGCCTTAGCATTTAGGCGAATAATCTGCATGTTTGCATCACAGAAAAAAGAATTAGCAATTCTCAAGGCCTTAATTGTTTCCTGGATAAAGTCGAGGGGACCCTCCACCTCAATTAATTCTGATGAGTCGCACCAGTAGGTAGCTGCTCCAGCAACCACGGCAACAGCCGTTGCCGGTTGAAACAAATATCCCGTATGTTGAAACATCTTTCTTAGAAGAGTTTCCATCTTTTTATTCATCGGCTCTCTGAATGATGAGCTATGCTCAAGCGGGATAGTAGTGCATTTGGCAAGCGTGGAGATAGCGCCATCCACCTTAGGGACGGAACCCCACAACTCCAAAAACGAAGGGGAAAAGGAAGATCCAATTCTGTCCCTTTCGTTCTTAAAAATGTTTTTACAGGCACAGGAAAAGTTAAAGGGACTACCCTGTCCTCGTAACTGCTGTCTAATTTAGGAATCAAAGGTTTATAAGGCAGCTTAGCCTCTGGAACCTCTAATGTAGACAGTACTTCCTTTAGAAGAAAACGTAAGTGTTCAATCTTAAATCTAAAGGCTGCTTCCTTTGCAGCAGGAGGCTTAGAGGCAGCAGACGCCGTCCCAGAAAGTTCATCCTCTAAAGCCTCAGAGTGGAACTCATCCTCAGATAACTGAGACAGAGCAATTAAATCTAATTAATTACATGATGACCCCTAGGCAGGAGAGCTATGGTTAACCTTTTGCTTGCACTTAGCAGGGGGAGGTAAAGCACTGAGGGCATCAGACACCGCCGTTTTATAACTGTGCGGTAAAATCTGGTGGTAAAAGGCCCCCTTCAGATGGAAGATCAAGTGTGCTACGGGAAGCTGCTTGTGTAGAAGGAGATGAATGTAGGGTATGCGCCTCACGGGACGGCGAGTCCTCAGAGGTGGATGACTCAGTGGTACTAAAATGGTTAACCTTCTTTGACCGAATAACATTGTCAAGGCATGTGGAACATAATTGAGAGGGCGGGCATACCAAAGCCTCCTCACAATATAAAAAGGTATTACTATTTGGAATAGAGGGAGTACCATCTAATATATCAAAATCCTCCATAGCTTAAGCTAATGACAGCAGGACACAGAAAATAAACAATCTGTATTTCTCAAAAATGGCACCTTTATACTCCCAATGGCTGGGGCACTCACCACCTCCTAGACCCAGACAATACAGAGAAATAGCGTCTTCTCCGACAGCCAGCTCGGTCAGGAAAGAGGAAATGAAAGCGAGACCACACCCGGTCACATGGTGCGCAAGGCAGGACCGGCCCTTGCTATGAGAAAAAGCGCGCCAAGCTACAAGCTGCGCAGCACTCAAAGTGAAAGTAAAAACCACATAACAAACAGTCTATGAGCCCAATAAATCTCACACATAAAGCAGCATAAAATCAAAGCATTACATTTGATTAATCCCCACTGTTCAATAATCCCCCTGAGGAGATCTTAACCCATGATTCTATTAAGATAAATGGAGCCATACTGTGACCCTGTCTTCTAGCAAGACTACTTAAAACTCCAGTCCCATATGGAAGGGCAGATACCCTTCTTAAGGAACTACTCCAAAATCTTCTGTCACTTCTCTGCCATCCTCTTGTGACGAAAGGCAAAGAATGACTGGGGGATGGGGGAAGTGGGAGAGATATTTAAGCCTTTGGCTGGGGTGTCTTTGCCTCCTCCTGGTGGCCAGGTTCAGTATTTTCCAACAGTAAGGAATGATGCCGTGGACTCTCCATATATTAAAAAGGAAATACAGGTTGGCTTAACTTCCTTTTTCTTCTTATCAGGAATCTGTCTATAAAGATGTGCAGTGGACCATGGTCATTGCTACTAACTTATTTTTGGCTGGTAGTCAAATCAAATTTCATTAAAACCTTCTTTTCCAAATCACTTACCTTAAAAGTGTCACCTTTTCCCCATAATGTGGGGTGACCAATTGCACCATTTTCATAGTAATATATTAGATGAGGTTAACAAAAGGCACAAGTCCATCAAGTTCAACCTATACAAATCTTAATATACTTACAAAAAAGCTCCAGTTGAGCTTAAATTAATCCCATTAAAAAAGGTGACCCGTTTAACACAAGTAAACATATCCCTGATTTTTGTTTCTAGCCAGAAATGTAGCTAAACCATGCTGTAAATTATTTTGATATCAATAGATGCTTTATGGGCTCCCATTTACAAACTCCCTATCATTTTCCATGTGCTCCGCAGGATTTACTTCTACAATGTAGACTAAAAGCAGCATTCAATATCAGTTATGTCTCTGACTCGAAAACTAAACCAGGGTAAACCTTTGATTTTCCTAGCCACTAGGAAAAAAGTATATTCAATGGCCCCAAGTTATCAAAGTCTGGCGGACCAGACTTCGCTGAATACGGCGAGCAATACACTCGCCGTATTCAGCATTGCACCAGCAGCTCACAAGAGCTGCTGGTGCAACGCTGCCCCCTGCAGACTCGAGGCCAATGGGCCGCCAGCAGGGGGGTGTCAATCAACCCGATCGTGTTGATTTCCGGCGATGTCTGTCTGCCTGCTCAGAGCAGGCGGACAGGTTATGGAGCAGCGGTCTTTGTGACTGCTGCTTCATAACTGCTGTTTCTGGCGAGCCTGCAGGCTCGCCAGAAATGCGGGGCATCAAGCTCCATACGGAGCTTGATACATATGCCCCAATGTATCTTTGCTTTTGTTTAACGAAATTTTCATCCTAACCTGACAAGGTCTCCTACAATGTACTTTCCCACATCAAAGCAGCACTGTATTCTCATTTTCCTTCTACTGGTCAGTTGGTTCTGGTCAAGTTCAGCCTCACCCTTTCTGAATGTTGATAGATGTTTTTTTGGTGTGTTTATCATAACGGTGTTCTTGAATGTCCAACAGTCTGTTTTTTTCCTCAATGGTTGGCAAAGTCACTATGGTCACATCTACCCAGTATCTGAATCAGACCTGTTTATCTTGTGAAACATATACAAGAGGTTTATCAACTCTTTTATTCTCCCACTAAAGCCCCTGCAGCCATATAGGTGTTGAATTAAATTGTGATAAGTTACTTCAGTTTGCCGCTATTTCCAGTGGTATTCATGTGTTTCTACTCAAGATAATGTTAAATATTGATTACCAGAGAGCTTACAGCTTAGCTGGTATAAGGAAAGGTGGGTGATATCTGGAATAGTAACTTTGAATACCATATTATGTTCTTTAAGACTTGTTAGATATTTATGTTCTAACTTAAATGTTTTACTGTGTGTCTCTCTAACTGGTTTTCAACCTGTCCTCAGGCCTTCCCAACAGTACAGGTTTTCTGGATTACCTTGGATGAGAGCAGGTAAAAAATGTTTACTAATCAGCTGATTATTTCACCTGTGCTCCAGTTCAGATATCCTCAAAATGTGTCCTGATGGGACACGGTATTTGTGTAAAGAATATATTATCATGACTATCCATCCACAATCTCTATTTATTCATCATCTTTACATTGAAATGACCAGTGGCTTTTGATGGGCATTAGTCTAAAATGTTTTGTTTTTTTGCCATTTGTTTGCTGGGAGTTCAAGAACTGTATTCCTTCTATATCCGATTTAACCCATATTAAAAAATCCTACTTTTGGACTCATAAAGCTCCAGTTGGTTTTGAAGAGCTCAAACATCAGTTCACTTTTGAAATATCACAGTCTTGAAAACAAGGTGATACATACCAAAAGCATCACCCACTTATGGCAGCTATGATGTAGGCGCTTCTCATAATTTTACTGGCAACTCTAAGGTTGCACAATATCAACTACCCAAGGTTAGGCTACAGGGATTTCTTTCATGTAAGTGGCAAGAGTCCATGAGCTAGTGACGTATGATATACATTCCTACCAGGAGGGGGCAAAGTTTCCCAAACCTCAAAATGCCTATAAATATACCTCCAACCTCACTCATACCTCGGTTTTACAAACTTTTCCTCCTTGTGGAGGTGGTGAAGGAAGATGTGCTTGATTTTCTTCTGTGAAAGGTGCTTCTAAGCATTTTGAAGCCCAATTCCTCTCTAAGTACAGTGTTTGTCTGAGGGATGTAAAGGGAGTATTGCCTGATGACACCATGTTTTTGCCTATGGGAAATCTATTCTAAGGCTCGTTGCAGGGATTAATCTGCTGCCTCCTTTTACAGATCAACATTATACTCTACCATTACCTCTGCTGATATGTTTCAGTACTGGTTTGGCTGTCTGCTATATGTGGATGGGTGTCTTCTGGTAAGTATATATAATTTTTTAAGACACTCTCTGTTTGTCACTTTATATTTTAAAGTTTTTAATGTATATTGCATACATTTGCCATGAGTCAGGTCTGTGTATTCCCCTTTGCAGTCTAACAGTTTCAGCAGGGAAATTATGTTTATGGGAGATTTTAGGTATGTTTTTCTTACCTGGTGTTCCAGTTAGTTGTAACTTGGAAGTCTGTTTTTTCAAAATTTTCGTGGGCTAATAGGCTCGAGACGACACAAAATGCTACTCTTTATTGCGTAATTTTTGGCGTGAAGTCTTGTCTGTTGTGACGCGAGTTGCGGCATTTCATTTGTTAGGTTTGGTGTCAAAAGTTTTTTCCTCTGCATTTGCGTCATCTTTCTTTATGTAATCTTTGGCGCCAAAATTTGTTATATTAAGTCTCTCCCTCTTTTGCTCACTGCTCTCATTTCTTTATAGAGGGCTATGATGTTTGCTTTTGATTTTACTTTTGTATAAGAATTTTATCATAAGCATTTTTTCCCTATTCCTGAAACTATTTTGAGGAAATTGGATATTTTGTTTAAATGTTATTTTTTCTTTTTTGTTACATTTTGCAAGATGTCTCAAACTGATCCTGTCTCTGATGTTACTGTAGGAACTAAGCTGCCTGAACACAATTCTACCAAAGCTAAGTGTGTTGGTTGTAAATTAGCTGATCTTACGTCTTCAGCTCAAATATGTGGCACTTGTTATGATAAATTATTACATGCTGATAATGTGTTTATAAGTACAAATACATCTACTGTTACTCCTTCACAGTCTAATGTACATGATATTCCTGCAGATGTGAAAAATTATATTGCTGCAGCTATAGAGAAGGCTATGACTGCTATTCCGCCTTCAAATAAACGTAAAAGGTCTTTCCAAACTTCTCATAAATCTGATTAAATTTGTATTGATCAACCGCATACCGAAGTATCTTCTGCTGATGAGGATTTCTCTGGCTCAGAGGATCCTGCTTCAGAGACTGAAATTGACAAATTTACTTTTCTTTTTAAGATTGAATATATTTGTTCTTTATTAAAGGAAGTATTGTTTACTTTGGGTATTGAGGAGTCTAGTCCTCTTGATAACAAAACTTGCAAACAATTAAAAAATGTTTTTAAAACTTCTGAGGTTACTCCTGAAGTTTTTCCTATTCCAGATGATTATCTCTAATATGATTAATAAAGAGATCTAAGCCTGGTGCTTCTTTTAACCCTTCTTCTAGGTTTAAGAAGCTATATCCTTCACCTGGGCCAATTTAGAGTTTTGGGAAAGAGTCCCTAAGGTTGATGGGGCTATTTCCACTCTTGCCAAACGTACTACTATTCCTATGGAAGATACTTCAACATGCTAATCATTTAATTTGTGATGCTATTTGATGTCATTAAGATTGATATTAAATCTATGTCTTTAGCTATTCTTACTAGGAGAGCTTTATGGCTTAAATCTTGGAATGCTGATATGGTGTCTAAATCTATATTACTATCTCTATCGTTTCAGGGTAATAATTTATTTGGTTCTCAATTGGATTCTATTATCTCTACTATCACTGGGGGAAAGGAAGTTTTTCTGCCCCAAGATAAGAAATCTAAGGGTAAGTTTAAAGCTCCCAATCGTTTTCATTCCTTTCGTCAGAATAGAGAACAGAAGACCTCTCCTTCCCCTAAGGCCTCTGGCTCTAATTAGAGACCATCTCCAAATTGGAATATATCCAAGCCTTATGAGAAACTAAATCCAGCCCCTAAGACTGTATGAAGGTGCAGCCCTCAAACCAGTTCAACTGGTGGGGGGCAGACTGAAATTATTTCAAGACAATTGGACAGTTTTTGTTCAAAATCAGTGGATTCACAATATTTTTTCTCAAGGGTATCGAATAGGTTTCAGAATAAGACCTCCCATGGGAAGATTCTTTATTTCTCATGTTGCAACAAACCCTGTGAAGGCTCAGGCTTTTCGGAAGTGTGTTTCAGACCTAGAGCTTTCAGGGGTGATTGTTCCAGTTCCTCAGCAGGAACAGGGTTTGGGTTTTTATTCAAATCTGTTCATTGTCCCAAAGAAAGAAGATTCGCTCAGACCAATTCTGGATCTGAAAATTTTAAATCGTTTTGTAAGAGTCCCTACTTTCAAGATGGTGACTATAAGGACTATTCTGCCTTTTGTTCAGCAAGGTCATTTCATGTCCACAATAGACTTACAGGATGCTTATCTTTTCATTCCGATTCATCCAAATCCACTATCGTTTTCTGAGATTCTCTTTTCTAGACAAGCATTACCAATTTGTTGCTCTTCCGTTTGGCCAGGGAACAGCTCCTAGAATCTTCTTGAAGGTTCTCGGTGCCCTTCTATCTGTAATCAGAGAGCAGGGTATTGCGGTGTTTCCTTATTTGTACAATATCTTGGTACTAGCTCAATCTTTCCATTTAGCAGAATCTCACAGAAAACAACTAGTGTGGTTTCTTCAAAGACATGGTTGGAGGATCAATTTACAAAAGAGTTTCTTGATTCCTCAGACAAGGGTCACCTTTTTAGGTTTCCAGATAGATTCAGTGTCCATGACAGAGACGAATAAAGTTGGTTTTAGCTTGTCTAAACCTTCAGTCTCTATCATTCCCTTCAGTGGCTATGTGCATGGAAGTTTTAAGTCTCATGACTGCAGCATCGGATGCTCGTTTTCATATGAGGCCTCTACAGCTTTGCATGTTGCATCAATGGTGCAGGGATTATAATCAGATATCACAATTGATATACTTCAATCCCAACACTCAACTCTCTCTGACTTGGTGGTTAGACCACCACCTTATTGTGCAAGGGGCCTCATTTGTTCGACTTTCCTGGACTGTGATCTCAACAGATGCAAGTCTTACAAGTTGAGGAGCTGTCGGGGGGTCTCTGACAGCACAAGGGGTTTTAAATCCTCAAGAGACAAGGTTACCAATCAATATTTTAGAACTTTGTGCTATTTTCAGAGCTCTTCAGGCTTGGCCTCTATTGAAGAGGAAACTTTACAATAGTTTTCAAACAGGAAATATCACAACAGTGGCATATGTCAATCATCAAGGAGGGACTTGTAGTAATTCAGCAATAAAAGAAGTATCTCGGATACTTTCTTGGGCGGAATCCAACTCTTGTCAAATTTCTGTGATTTATATCCCAGGTGGGAAGGGATTATCTCAGCCGTCAGATTTTACATCTTCCAGAATTAGATCTGATGGCCTCTCGTCTAAACAAGAAACTTCCCAGATACCTTTCCAGGTCCAAGGATCCTCAGGCAGAGATAGTGGATGCTTTAGCAGTTCCTTGGTTTTACCAACCTTCTTACATTTTTCTGTTTTTTCTTCCAATGGTGATCTCCAAGATCATAATGGAACAATCTTATGTGTTTCTGCATGGCCTCACAGGTTTTGGTATTATTTTGGTCTGTTTCAAGGAAGATTTATCATCAGGTTTGAAAACATATTTCATGGTGTTCCACCCACGATTATTCTTGGCATTCTTTCAGAATTCCTAGGATTTTACCTTTTCTTCAGGATGGTTTGGATAAAGGGTTGTCTGTAAATACTTTGAAAGGACAAATTTCTGCTCTGTCTTATTTCATGGAAAGATTGCTAAGCTTCCTGATATTCACTGTTTTGTTCAGACTTTGACTCGTATCAAACCTGTTATTAAATCTATTTCTCCTCCTTGGAGTCTCAATTTGGTATTGAAGATTTTACATGCTTCTCCTTTTGAACCCATGCATTCCCTGGATATTAAATTACTTTCTTGGAAAGTGTTATTTCTTTTGGCTATCTCTTCTGCTAGAAGAGTTTCTGAATTGTCTGCTCTCTCTTGTGAGTATCGTTATCTGATTTTCCATTAAGATAAAGCCGTTTTGCAGACTTTGTTTAAATTTTTGTCTAAAGTTGTGAATTCTAACAACATTATTAGGGAAATTGTTGTTCCTTCCTTGTGTCCTAATCCTAAGAATACTCTTGAGAGGTCTTTACATTCTTTGGATGTGGTAAGAGCTTTGAAATATTATGTTGAGGCTACTAAAGATTTCAGAAAGACTTCTAGTCTATTTGTTATTTTTTTCTGGTTCCAGAAAAGGTCAGAAAGCCTCTGCCATTTCTCTGGCATCTTGGTTGAAACTTTTGATTCAAAAAGCTTATTTGGAGGCGGGGCAGTCTCTGCATCAGAGAATTACAGCTCATTCTACTAGATCAGTTGCCACTTCTTGGGCTTTCAAGAATGAAGCTTTAGTTGATCCAATTTGCAAAGCAGCAACTTGGTCTTCTTTGCATACAATTACTAAATTTTACCATTTTGATGTGTTTGCTTCTTTGGAAGCAGCCTTTGGTAGAAAGGTCCCTTCATGGCAGCTGTCTCAGTTTGATTCTAGTGCCCTTGATTTGAGTTTTTTGAAATTTTGAAGAAAACGTAAAAAAATTTTTGGATATAATTTCTCAGCGGATATAGCTGTTTTTATTTTATCCCTCTCTAGTGACTCGTGAACTTCCACATATTGGGTATTATATCCCATACGTCACTAGCTCATGGACTCTTGCCACTTACATGAAAGAAAACAATTTCTGTAAGAACTTACCTGATAAATTCATTTATTTCATAGTGGCAAGAGTCCATGAGACCCACCCTATTTTTTGTGGTTTTGATTTTTGTATAAAGCACATTATTTTTCCAGTTCCTCTTTTTTGTATTTTGTTACTCCTTTTTTTACACCTCACTACTTGGCTATACGTTAAACTGAGGTATGAATGAGGTGGGAGGTGTATTTATAGGCATTTTGAGGTTTGGGAAACTTTGCCCCCACCTGGTAGGAATGTATATCCCACACGTCACTAGCTCATGGACTCTTGCCACTATGAAACAAATGAATTTATCAGGTAAGTTCTTACATAAATTATGTTTTTTCTAATAATTTCTTAATTCATATTAACTTCTAGGCAAATAGATAAAAAAAAGACAAATTGAACAGATTATCATAATATATTTTTCTGCACCCAAGGGACCATGTACTTTATCAGATCAGTTTATGGCTAGTTGTTTTTCTTGGTTAATCAGAACTGCAAACCTTCCTTCTATGCAATTCAAAATATATCCTGTATTCCCCCCCTTAAGATGGTAGACTTATTTTATTATGGGCAGTCAAGGCCATGAAATGAAATAACATAAATTATGTTTAGCTCAATTTTCTTTTCTTCTGACAGGAAGAGTCCACAGCTGCATTCATTACTTTTGGGAATTCAGAACCTGGCCACCAGGAAGAGGCAAAAACACCCCAGCCAAAGGCTTAAATACTCCTCCCACTTCCCTCATCCCCCAGTCATTCTGCCGAGGAACAGTAGAAGAAATATCAGGATGAAAAGGTGCCAGAAGAACAAAAATAACAGACACCCCACATAAAAAATACGGGCGGGGAGCTGTGGACTCTTTCCATCTGAAGAAAAGAAAATTATCAGGTAAGTATAATTTAAGTTTTTATTCATAAATGGAAAGAGTCCACAGCTGCATTCATTACTTTTGGGAAAACAATACCCAAGCTATAGAGGACACTGAATGCAAAAACGGGAGGGTACAAGAGACAGCCCATTCTGAGGGCACCAGGCCTGAAAACCCCTACCCAACAAAATCCTGCTTTGTCCGAAGCCGAGAACAACTTTGAAAAAAAAAGGAAAAGACCCAAGAACGCTGACCCGCAGATAGTCCACAGCCTTGCTAGAGACCGCAGGAACTAGACTCGACTGAGTCAACAGTCTCCAAGAGATACCGTCCCAAGCAGTCAGTCTCCAAACAACACACCCCTTACTAAAGAAAGGGAAAAAACTACTGTATTCTTCCACAAAGAAGAAAAGGCACGGAGAAAACATGCTTGTACTTGTAAAGCACGGCTAATCCCCCTTAAGGGACTCAAGGCGCTGCTAATTTTATCAACCTCGAAAGGAGGAAAGGCTGAGTAGTCCTCGCCGGGGATCAAGCTTGCAACCCTCGGTTTGCTACATTGAAGAGTAGCCACAGTGCATTAGTATGCTGAGCTAGCTTCCAGCTAGCATAAGGAACTCCAGAAAAATAAAATAAAAAGGGCACAACGAGTCCTAAATAAAAACACAGAGCAAAAACCAGAGAAACCGGGTCAGGCTAACAGAGACCCAACCAGTCTCATAGAAACAAGAGGAGGCAACACCCAGACCCCAGAAATACAGAAACCACAGGATAAGGCCGGGAGTCTGAAACAGAGAGAGGATCTTCCCTTAACACAGTGCAAACGAACTCTAGAAAGCAACTGAAGACGAAGGTCCCCAAGTTGCAAAAAGGCATCTCAGAATACAGAAATATTCAGAACGAAACCTCGTGCAGCAAGCTCAGATATGTCTGACGAACAACACCTGAAGCAAAAACACTGCACGCTGCAGTCATCTAAAAAATGACTCTGAAACTTAAATACTTGCAGTGCAAGTAGAAAGCAGCTGAAGATAGGATCCTTCAGATTGCTAAGTATCTACTAACCAGCGGATAACGTTGCAGGCTATCTAAGAGCAGCCAGTCCTTCCCACAAATCTTGAATGTGGAGAAAGGAGAAACCTCAAAAAGGCTTACTGTACCTCGAATGCTCCGAAGATGAAATAGCAGAGCAACAGATCTCAGATCCTGCTCCAACACCAGACCAGCCCAAGCGACAGACATGTCTGATAGACAGGGGGACAGAAGACCCCCAGGGAATGGAAGAAAAAAGGGGGTCTAACCCACCCCAACAGAGCTCGGGTGCCAACCCAATACGCTCCTCCAAAATAAGGCACTCCCAAGGAGAACCCCCTAGGACCTCGAACAGAGAAAAGTGCAATAGATCCGTAGGAGGACCTGTTACAACTCTCTTAGACAGTCTCTACGTAGAAAGACTAATTTCCAGCAGGTGGAACAGAGCCCACAGAGCAGATGCTGCCCCTTACAGAAATAAGCCACCTGAACCAACCTCCTACACACAGGGCAGAACAAGGACCCTCCAGAGAGAGGAAACCCCAACTCATAAGGAAGATAAACTATCCCCTCCAAAAGGAAGGGCACAGATAAAAACAGCGTACACATCCACAAGACATGAAGCCATAGTATGATCAAACCACGGACCGAATGAAAAATCATGCAGACACCACTGTTGACCCAACAGAGAAAAAAAAAAAATCTCCCCATAGAGGAGCACACTCCGTCTGAAGGACAAGTCAAGCCTTAAAGTTTATAAACAGTACCCAAAGGCGGATGAGAACTCTGGCCTACCTGCTTGCAAGCCCAATGAGCTAGCCCCTATGTCGCAACATAGGGTCCCTGAAAAAAACTGGGTCGTCCCGAACTAGTCCATCGGATCATAAGTCTCCAGACCTCCAAGAAGGATTCAAGACAAGAACTCCAGACCCGGGACCCAGAATCGTCCTAGAACGAACGACACCCTCAGGGAACACAAGATACCCCGTCTGAAGCAATCAGATCTCACAGGGGATGAGAACCAGGAAACCAGGAGAACGGATACAGGACTCACTCGAATTCTCAGCCCAGAGGGAAGAAACACCCTTAGTCGGAGGTCAACACCCCCCCCAGCAAGCTGCTAGGCCGCGACAAAGTCACGCAATTTCTCTAGAGCCCAAAGGCCCCAAGGGGAGCACTAAGGGAAATGAAAACGAGAAGAGAGTCAACCGAAAGAGAGTAGAAGAAAGGCTAGTCTCCATAATCATTATTGATAAAGCTCTGAAAGGAGTGAAACGCGTAGAAATACTAGTACTGCATACTATACCCTAAGAACTAACCACCACCATACAGAAGAAGAATTATCAACCCGGGTTGTAATTTCACTTTTTTTTTATCCCCTGGCGGATAGCATAATAGAGGTTGCGTGCACAGCACTAAGAGCAATCTCCAACTATAACCTGATCATTGAGAATCGGACCGGACAGCAGCGGAATAACAGACAGGAACCCACAGAGGTTCTGGTTGGCTGGATAGAGAGGAGCCCCCGAGCCGGAAACTGTGACGTCAGACGCTGAGATCTCGAGGAACACAAACAAAGCTTATCTGACAGAGACCGGCTACCGGTAAAGTTGTTACCAAAAATCTGAGATAAGGTATAGACGTTTTAACCTATAAAACTACAGATAAAGTACAGATGTTTTAACCTGCAAATATAACATAGACCAGCTATCAAGAAAATTGTATATTTAACATCTGAGACCAGATATAGACATTTCATCCTGTAAACGGCAATGTCCTAAGGAGTGAACTTTCTCCAAAAATACAGTATCTACCGCTTTATTGAACTCTGGTATCTGAATCTAATATATTTTATATTTTTATGTTGGAATACTTTTAAATCGCTGTTCTATTATACAAGTGCACTTGCAGATTTATAGGGAGATGTCCCTTTTTTAAAGTTTGTGTTTTGTCTAATTTTAAGGTATATTAAATATACATATAATCTATCTAAGTCCCTGGTCATCTTTATATAATTATTTGTCAGCTTTTAAGGGGTATTTTTAGCTTTTTTAGCGCCCTTACTTCCTCTTTCTCGTTAGTCTCCATAATCCTTTCAGATTAACGTTCCAGAGAACCACACCCAAGGGAGAAAAATGCAAAGCATCCGAACCCAGGCAGAAAAACATTCCCTAAACAAAAAGCTTGGAAAAAGAGACAACACCTCCTATCGCCCCTGATATGGAGACAACTAACTCCCGAAGGAAGACGGAGCATCACAGCATTTACTTCCTAATTAAGCGATCAAAGCCGCCATAAAAAACGGACGAAGTCCAAAAAGTCTCGACCCAAAGGAAGAGAACCTCTAAAAGGAATAAGTCCTAAACGGACACTTCCAAAGAGACCATGAAAGGCAAAACCGTAAGAACGGTGGTATGAAGGACCTAAATCCTCCAAGCCTTCAACCCACAACGGGAAGGAACACTCTAGTATCCAAAAAATGTGGAAACGACTGAGCTGTCGCCGTGGATCTCAACGCAGTCCGGGCCCACTAGATTGAAAGGTGAATGAGGGCTGAACCAATCCCCCATGCCCCTAAGCAACCAAGGACCCTCATGTCCTCTCAGGATGCTAGTTGAAGCTTGTAAAACAAGACAATCACACAATCATATTGTGACCACTGGGCGCCCTTACCGGACCAATCGGACATAAAAAGGTGCCACGTGTCTGAACTAGGCCTCAAGACAGAAGGATTTGTACCCAGTCAGGACCAGCCTGAAACCAAGGGCCCCAGCACTGCCAAGGCCACATAGAGCCTCCCCTGATGATGGAGCAATAAAGAACAGTCAAACAGACTTTTGTAAACAGAGCGAACAAATCACGAGTATCAATTCCAGAGAGGAAAGTTCCTGAAGGAAACATCACACCACAACATGAGCTTTAAACCAAATAAAAATCATCCTCACCGGATGAAAATAAAAAATAAGGCAACCCGTAGGTTATCGCCCAGGAAGAACGGACAGACCCGCAGGACCAGCCCAACAGGGGTCCGAGACTTCCAAGCTCAGAACTGGAAAAGGATACACAAATAACAAAGACTATAAGAAGATTACTTCATCCCCTTATGTCTATGTATGCAAGCCAGTTGAAGAGTAAGACTGAGAATCCACAGACCCATTAGGAGTGGGATCCTCCAGCAATGCCAAAAACGTGCCTTAGTAGGACACGAAGGCACGCCAGTCTAAATTGAAAGGCGCAACATACTTCAGGGGCAGTTGCTCCCCCGGAAGGCTGAACTGGACCAGGCGTGCTGACGAGCCCCAGTTAATGAAACACAGAAAATATCGTAAGCACACACCCGGGAGGTGCAGATGTGCCAGCGCCAAAGATATGGCCATGCGGAACCATGTCGTAACCTCCAGTGGGAACAGGCCACACTCGCTAGAAAGGATAAGTAGCATTTGGGTTACCTGCATGCGTAGTAAGAGTTGATGGCAGGGAACTTGTCTCGTGAGAAATAGAATCCCCAGAGACGGATGGCTCAGTGAGACGTATGGCTCAATGGGCACCCGATTCCCCGATCCCGAGGAACAGAACACTCTAAAACGGCATTTGGAACATAACTGATGGGCATGTATCACCCGGGCCAATTCATATTCTTCGCAAGAAGTAGAGTCTGAATCAGAGATATCGTCTCCAAGAATCCTCCATAACTAGGACACTGCCGCCTCCAGAGAACTGGACACCAGCGGACCAGGATTTCTCCTTTGCCACGCGGTCAGGAAAACAACACGGTAAGCGGTGCAGTCCATGCAAAACCCGACCGAAAAAGCTGCGTCACTAGACATAGGCCGTTATGTTCCAAAATAGCCATGAGCCGAAGCAACATTACACAGTAGCAGACAGAATCACATAACAAACATGATTATAAACCCCCCCTGTTCAATAATCCCCCTCAGGAGATATTAACCCTTGATTCCTAGATACAAAAAAGGAGCCTCACTGAGAACCTATCTTAAAGTTATCCCCGAAAGGTTGTAGACCCTCTCAGATAAACAGTTGAAATTACAATATATCCATGATGAAAGTAAAATGAAACGATCTTACCGGAATCTACGCCGTGGAACAGGAACACGGCCCTTCAAGTGTGACAGATAGTAGTGTTGCCTCTGCCATGGACTTGAGAGAAAAAAGCAGGCAGCGAAACTCGCCAACGCTGATTGCTTGTGGAGCTGTTAATATGAGTCGGGATGGTTTCGCCGAAAGACTCTCCTTGCATCTCCGGACTCTAAACTTTCATTCATGCTCTCACTGAGAGGCTGACAGGACTACTTGAAACTCCAGTCCCATGCCAAATAGTACTACCCTCCATAAGAGACTATCAAAAACTTCTGACACTTCTCTGCCTTCCTCCTGGGACGAAAGGCAAAGAATGACTGGGGGATGAGGAAGCAGGAGGAGTATTTAAGCCTTTGGCTGCGGTGTCTTTGCCTCCTCCTCGTGGCCAGGTTCTAAATTCCCAAAAGTAATGAATGCAGCTGTGGACTCTTTCCATTTATGAAGAAAATTAAAGCTTATACATTGTGTTCTTTTATTTGAGCATCCAGTTTGTGAAACACCTGAGTCTTTAAATCGGTTTCTTAGTATAAGAAGACTTGCTAGTGGCTTTTTCATGTTACTGTTGTTTTTTAATGTCTCATGGTTCTCTGTGTTCTTGGACGTAATTGGGGATCTAAATGTGTTTTAATACTGACAGTAGTACACTGAATTACACAAATTCTCAATTCCATCCCTGCTGCTCTTATCCTTTTATATCCTAATCCTATAGTATTATATTCTGAGAGACAGTGACCTCTTTGTGCTGCCTGCCAACATCAGATCAAACTGCATATACAAACTAAATCAATCAGCAGCCAGCACAGTTAGATAAAAAATACTTCCAGACTATTGGCAGAGTATTATTATTACATTAAGTATGACTCCATCAATGCACCACCCTATAGGTTGCACATCCTTTGCTTCCGGAAGTTTCTGAATTCTTGAGATCAATCTCAGCTCGTTACGGAGACGACTTTGACATATCAGGATCAGTTCAAAAAGGCTGCAAACTGGACTTGTAGAACTCATAACTACTGGTCTGATTTTCCATCAGATACCCCCTGGTGCTGTATAAAGAAGCTGAATGCCAGTTTGCCACTCAAAAAAAAAAAAAATTATGTATTTTTTTGAGTTATTATTTTTATACCCACTCTTTGTTTGCATTCAGTGTCCTCTAGCTTGGGTATTGTTTTCCCAAAAGTAATGAATGCAGCTGTGGACTCTTCCCGTTTAAGAAGAAAAACATAAATTATGCTTACCTGAAAATTTTCTTTTCTTCTGACGGGAAGAGTCCACAGCTGCATTCATTACTTTTGGGAATTCAGAACCTGGTCACCAGGAGGAAGCAAAGACACCCCAGCCAAAGGCTTCAAATACCTCCCCCACTTCCCTCATCCTCCAGTCATTCTACCAAGGGAACAAGAAACAGTAGGAGAAATATCAGGGTGAAGAAGGTGCCAGAAGAACAAAAAAAAATAATAAAAAAAATACTGCCGTCTCATAGACAAAACACGGGTGGGAGCTGTGGACTCTTCCCGTCAGAAGAAAAGAAAATGATCAGGTAAGCATAATTTATTTTTTTCTTCTTAAACGGGAAGAGTCCACAGCTGCATTCATTACTTTTGGGAAAACAATACCCAAGCTAGAGGACACTGAATGCAAACAAAGGGAGGGTACAAAAAGGCGGCCCCTTCGAAAGGCACCACAGCCTGAAATTACCCGGCACCCTATAAAAATTATAAATGACACGGGTAAAAAAAAAAGGAAGCCCAGGTAACTGCACCATCAGTTACATAACCAGCAAAGCCGTGCTAGAGACCACTCAGACCCAGAGTCTGCTGAGCACAAAAGCCTTTGAGGAGCCAGCCCTGTGGCTCTCGACTCCCACGAAGAGTACCCCCGGCCTAAAGGTCAAGAACCTCTATCTACCCCCGAGAGGGAGAATAGATAACCCCAGAAGAGATCCAAAGGACCATCCCACACAGGCTCAAAACAAACTTAGAACAACCCAAGGTTGTCACAATACTATCGCCCAGGGAGATGAACTCCCTAGAAGAACAAGGACCCGAAAAGAAAGTACATACTCAGGGAAAAACGTCCCAAAGATGACCTGAGGGCCACCCTCTTATCCCTGACACAGCACCATACCACATAAGGTGCTCCAGAAAACCGCAAGTTCCCTGTTGCATCATAGTCAAGTCGAAATCTTTAGGCTAGACAAGCAGAGACAGCAGAGACAGGATAACTATCCCAGCAGCTAACAAGAGCTCTCAAAGAGAACACCAAGCCATCTGAAACAAGAACTCACAATGACCAGCCTCCAACAGGAAGGCGGACCCTAAGCCATTGTGGAACTTAAACCACCAAATAGCGCAGAAAATATCCACAACAGCTCAAGGAGCGCCCCCTCCCAGCAGCAGGTGCCATCAGAAGAGAGGAAGACATAAAAAGTCCTCCCACCGAAGGGGAGGACAGACTCAAGAAAGAAAACGGTCAACACTGCATAGAGCAACTGATCCCCGACCTGCCCTCCAGGGTAATGGTCCCAGCCCAAAGGCTAGTTAGAGACAGAAGACAAGAGTACATACCTCTGGTAGAAAAAGGATGGATCAACGAGGAGCAAAACCCCCGAGTAGAACTCTGACCGCTACTAAAACCGGCATGCTACCGTGAGTCAGGACAGACTTCGTGCTCGGGTCCGAGACCCCCTACACTGCTGCCTTCCATAAAGAGGAACACTTCCCAAGGGAAGAGAGTTCTCAGACCCCTAGCATCTAGATATCAGAATCCAACACATAACAGGAGCCTTACCTGAGTTCAAGCCCACAACCTCCTGCTTCAGGAACAGTGGAGCCAGCCACTACTCCACATCTACCTATTCCAAAATTCTGAGAATGCAAGAAGGGAACAAAAATCCTACAAGGCAAGAAAAACAAGGACCCACGGGTTTTCACAGATACTGAGGTAACTCCAAATCAAGGAGAACACACAAGAACCCATCCCCCACTCTAGGTGAGAAAAGGGAACTAAAGCAATGGAAACCACCCTACCATAGAGGCGAGACCCCTCGGCCAATATCGCCAGCCCAATTGAAAAGACACCTAGAGTCTACAAGGAACATCAAGTGCCCCATAAGACCAGTAGAGACCCATAAGAGAGATCTTGAACCTAAGCCTCAGGCAGATATGAATCTCCCATGAGAGACAGAACCCCGTCCCCTTCACAGGGACACGCGGGAACTCAACCTAAGATTAAACAGAACCTTCCAAGCCCGATCCAGCAAGATACATGGTCCAAGCCAGAGTCCGCGAAAAAAATGGAATCGATCGAAAGATCTTACTTCCTGAGGAACCCTAAGCTGCCTCCTATGATTAGGAGCTCACCATCTAAAGTCCGTAGACCTAACAAACAGTCTCAAACCCAAGAGTCCGAAAGAACTCCTGACCAGTTTAAGAATTCAGCACCCAGTGCTCCTGGATTGCAAGGTAAACCTTTGTAGACAAGCTTAAGTACCTGTTACACACGCTGGAAAAATAACAACCAGCATCCGAAGGTGTATGTGAACCCTAGACCTTCTGCTTGCCATCCCAGGCAGCTAGACGGAAACCACCCTCCACTAAATCCCAACAGAGCATTGAGAATAAATGGTCATCTACCTGACCCCAGAAGGGCGACAGTCTGTAACTGACCTCGGACCTCCACTCTCAAGCCCGAAGGCTAGAACGGCAACAAGGTCAAAGATAATACCCGAGCATCGAAAGACCATGGTAAGACCAAGGGTAGATCCTATATGGAGAGACAACAGTCTCCAAAAATCCTTGCAGAATCAGTCTCCCAAAATAAAAAACCTTGACAGGGTAAAGCTGGGAGCCTCGCAGCTCCTCACAGAAGGCAGGGTACCCCTGCACTCCACATACTAGAGCAAACGCAACGCTGAGCAAAGGAAGGACATGCCCGCACTTCCAGACCAGATGACCCAACCCAAGACGGGAAGGAAGGAAACTCCGTCACCGCAATGTAATAGCTAAGGAGCCAACATCCGGAAGAAACCTCAAGTGAGGACGCAAATCATTCACCATTCGGAAACTAGACCACGGAGCTCATTCACATCTCCCAACGCCAAAGGAATGTAAAATACGGTTCCGAGTGCCCAGGGACCTTTAAGAACCGTGATGACGTCTAAAAAAGTCAGAACCGTATCCCAGGTGAATAGCGAGAAAAGGCCAATCTTAGATCGGAACTCACAACCCTCCGTTCGGAAGCGTTGGATCTGCACACTAGTCCCCATGCTTCGAAATAGGATCCGAGCCCGGAGTCCATATCAATAGGCCAAGAGACATTTAGAATTCGACAGGATTCAATCAGCACCACGAGGGTGACATGAACCCAAGTAACAGCAGAAAGCGCCCAACCAGTACCTGCCTGGTATAAGGACAATCCAGAACTGTCCAAGGTTCAAGAAAAATCAACCTAAAGGTTTGATAAATTAACTAGAAAACATAACTCTGTTATCCAAAAGTGTGCAACTTTCGTGGAAGTGCCCACACGACCACAAAATCGCAAGTATCGGTTCCAGAGAAAGAACGTTCCCAAAACAGAAGTATATCAGACATGAGCTTAAGAAAACAAATCAAACACATCCTATCCGGATCAAAATAAAAGTAGGGCAGCACCCGCGGATGTACTTCTAAGGTGAATGGGAACGCCAACAGGACCAGCCGATGCCCCATTCACCCAAGCTCAGAACTGGAACCGAAATGGAGACGTCAAGGAAATTAGCTTCATCCCCAAACGTCTATCCAGCATCTAAGGCATTGGATCCCTCGGCCCACTAGGACTGGAATCCTCTAGCACCACCAAAACATGCCTTAAAAGGACAGAAAGATGTACCAGCCTATAATGGAAGGCTAAATCATCCCTCACCGGATCAATTAAAGACCCCGGTCTTCAAATCTCCTTACTATTGTGGCCGTAGAAGTACTTTCAAGTAAATCCAGAGTTCCGTGGATCAACAGCGATCAGCACTACAGACTTCAGCTGCAGGGTGTGACTTCCACGCCGTTTTCCATCGGTAAGCAAGACTTTCCTTAAATCTTACCTCCTATGTTCACATTACCACAAATCCATGTTGTTGATATCACAATCCCCAGGGAATTAACGAGCACCTTCAGTTTACTTATGTTTACTCTATTAAGGCTTCTCGTAGATAAACCCAGGGAGAGTAAAACGCTTAATCAATTGTTTCTTTATCCTGCAGCAAATGTATAATGAAACATTGTTTCTAGTTTATGATCGAATCCTATTTTTGTTATTAAAGCAACAATTATAAACATTTACCAACTTATATCACATAAGTCTAAATGTGTTGTTATACTAAGTAAAAAATATAACTAAATCAGCAGTTGTCATTCAACGTTCTTTTATATGTAGATCTTAACAAAACAAAACCTACGGTATAACAGATATAAATGAGCCATCGCCATAGAAATGGCCATGCGGAACCATGCCGTAACCTCTGGAGGAAACAAGCCACCTTTCCGGAGAAGGAGTAAAGGCCATAGGGACACCTGATTGCGTAGCCAAGAAAGGTTCTGGGGCACGCGTCTCACGGGACATGGTATCTCTAAGGTCCCTGACTCAGGAGAAGAGAGTACCCTAGAACGGCAATCGGAACATAACTGATGGGCATGGATAACCCGGGCCATTTCATATTCATCACAAGACGCATTCTCCGTATCGGAGACATCCGTGTCTAAGATATCAGAATCCTCCATAATCTTGGGATTACAAAAATGAAAAACACTAACTGGCACCCTTTTTATACCCCCAATGGCTGGGGCACTTTCAACCTCCTGTGAACCAGACAACCCACGAGCAGACTCTCATTGTCACCACACAGTCAGCATACGGAAGTGGTAAACAACGTAACCTCACCCGTGACGATGCGCACCGTGCCAGTCACAAAGGGCGCACAATCTCAAAAAATTGCGCCATTAAGATAAGGCCGTTATGTTCTGTAAAAGCCATGAGCCTAAGTATTGCTACACACTAGAGGATAGAACCATATAACAAACATGATTAAAGTCCCCCCTGTTCAATAACCCCCCTAAGGAGATATTAAACCATGATTCCTTCTTAAGATAAAAGGAGTCCCACTGGGACCCTACCCTCTTTCGTTAGCATTACATTCACATATTGAAATAAAATGAAACGATCTTACCGGAATCTGCGCCGTGGAACACGGCCCTTCAAGTGTGACAGCTAGTAGCCTCGCTTCTGACATGGCAGGCAGGCAGCGAAACTCGTCAACGCTGATTGCCAAGGAGCTGTTAATATGAGTCGGGGTGGTTTCGCAGAAAGACTCTCCCTGCATCTCTGGACTCAAAACCTTCAACAATGCTCTCACTGAGAGGTTGAAAGGATTACTTAACACTCCAGTCCCATTTCGAAGAGTACTACCCTCCATAAGAGACTATCTCGAACTTCTGACACTTCTCTGCCAACCTCCTGTGACGAAAGGCAAAGAATGACTGGGGGATGAGAGAAGTGGGGGAGGTATTTGAAGCCTTTGGGTGGGGTGTATTTGCCTCCTCCTGGTGGTCACGTTCTGAATTCCCAAAAGTAATGAATGCAGCTGTGGACTCTTCCCATTTAAGAAGAAAACTTAGCTGGTGTTCATGTCTCCCTTATCAAACCTCCATCTCATTCCCCTACCATGTGCCTCATCTTACTTTTCAATTAATTGTTAATGGTACATATAAGCAACTCAGAGCTATTAAGTAGGTCCCCACAGATTTGTAAATGTGAAGTTAAGAAGCGACAATGGGTGTTGAATTAGGAAATGCAAAGGGTATGGACCTAAGGAGTGTTCCTAGGAATCTTTTGTAAAATTTTCATTCCAACTAATGCTCTCCATATTTCATCTGGCTTATCACAATTGCACCTACAGCATCCAGAGGAAACATCTAGGGAGCTGAGCAATGTTAAAGAAGGTGTTGCTAGTTCTGCCTCTTCCTTCAGAAATACTAAAGTACATAAAAACACTAGATGCATGTGCTAGATGCATGTGCATGAACATCACCATAGAGGTATGTATGGTTGTACATTCCTGTGTGATGCCTAAGCATACATAGGGTATTTGAAAATATCATCACTTTTACACTGATATAAAAATATTTGCCCTTTGACTTGACTCTTTCTGTAATGTACACACTATTTGGACAGAATTATTTCTCCTTTATACACACTATTTGAACAGAATTGTTTCTCCTTTATACACACTATTTGAACAGAATTGTTTCTCCTTTATACACACTATTTGGGCTAAGTTCTCTGTTATCTTCTTTTCTTGTGACTTCCTGATCTACTGTATTCTTGTTGTACTTCTACTTGATTCCATTACCTCAGATCTGTATCTGGCCCAGACCTCCTGCCCATTCTCTTGCCTGCTGATTTGTGGCATAGCTCAGAACTTAATACTACATTCTGCCAGGGTTCATCTTTTAGGAACGGATGTTTTTGCTTCCTTAGTCCACTAGATACCTGGCTTTGGGAGCAGACTATTAATCCCTTTCAAGTTATTTAAAGTAATATTAGTTGATATAGGGGAAAGGGTATACTCACAATGAGGAACAGAGAAGTTATATTGAATTATATTAGGACAAAAGGGTATATGATACAATATGACATATAGAAAATGGTTATACAAAGCAATATGAGACTATAAGGGACTATATGGTAGGAAAGACATTTAAGGAAGAAATATACAAATTATTAGAAGTTGGTAAACTGAAAGATATAAATCTAATAAATATCACGCTACAAAATCATCTTTGTCAGTCTCAACAAACCTTTTAAATTATTTATTTTGGCTAAAAAATGTTGATCTCTAATAGTGAAAGCTATTGCCTATGAAACCACAAACTGATTATTTGTTAGTTCTCAGAAACCTGTTTTCCAAACATAAAATGATTGGTGTATATTTTAGCCACATATAACAGGAACAAATAATGATCTGAACATTACCTGTGTATACATCATTTCAAACTCCATTTACTATGTTTTTATCAGTGTTCTCCTCAGCACCTATAGGCACACCACCCACCTATGTATGCTAAAATTAGCCTATATTTATTTTTTAAATGTTTGTTGCACAAATTATCATTAAACTAATTTATATTAAATTATGCAATAAATCTTTGCTTTGATAAGCTTAAGAAACATTTTTAAATAACAGAAAATATTATAATATTGCAAAGTATTACACTGCTCCCACACGGTTACTTCATAATGCCACCGGCCTGCATTATTTTGTGTGGAGAGCTCTGTAATTTGCCAGTTGAAGGAAATATGGACATAAACCCCCCAGAATTACTGTACTGAAGTCTGCTGTTGAACTCCTCCCTTCGTTGGAAGGACTATGTACTTACCTTTGAAGCCATTTTCCATAATGTAAGTGTTTTGACGTCTGTCTGTTTCACAAGCACCTATAAAGGAAAAGTACACAAAAGATCAGTCAGTTCCACCAAGTGCTACAAATGGGGGTAGTCTCTATATATCTACCTTCAAAGAGAAAAACTATAGTAAAAAAACTCCCTACTAACTTACGGCTAGATTACAAGTTTTGCGTTATGAGAGGCTCTGTACTAACTTGCAAGTTATTTCCACCGCTCACCTCCCTATAGTGCTGCTATTACAGGTTTGCAAAAACCCGGCGTTAACAGGCAATATGGCAACGTTGAGCAAAATTGAGATCCATACCGCACCCAAATATCAGCGCTGCTTTGAGCTGGTTTTACATGCTCGTGCACGATTTCCCCATAGACATCAATGGGGAAAAAAAGCCTAACACCTGCAATAAGGGAGCGTAAAGCTCTGTAATGCAGCCCCATTAATTCCTATGGGGAAAGAAAAGTAATGTTTACACCTAACACCCTAACATAAAACCCAAGTCTAAACACCCCTAATCTGCCGCCCCCGACACCTACATTATACTTATTAACCCATAAGCCACCAAGGTAATGTTGTCGGTCTGGAATCTGATGAAGCTGAATGACCCCAAAGGAGGCCACGCCTTCAGAGCATTGTAGATTGCTCGAAGTTCCAGAATGTTTATTGGGAGGAGAGACTCCTCCCGGGTCCATTTTCCTTTTGCGTCCTGGCACCCCAAACAGCTCCCCATCCTGCCAGACTTGCATCCATGGTCACAATCTCCCAGGACGGTCTCAGGAAGGATGCCCCAGGGACAGTTGTTACGGACGGATCCACCAAGAGAGGGAGTTCTGAGTTCCACTGTCTTAACATGCACAACTGAAGAGGTCTGAGATGGAACCTGGCGAATGGAATGACATCTATGCTGGAAACCATGAGTCCGATCACCTCCATACATAAGGCCACCGAGGGACTTGAGGAGGACTGAAGAGCCAGACAGGAGGACGCAATCTTCCTGCGTTGCTGATCTGTGAGAAATATCTTCATGGATATAGAGTCTATTATCGTGCCCAGGAACTCCACCTTGTTGCTGGGAACCAGGGCACTCTTTCCTGATTTGATTTTCCAACCATGAGTTTGGAGCAGGAGAAGAAGGGCCCTCGAGTGATCCTGTGCGAGACTGAACGACGGCGCCTGGACTAGGATGTCATCCAGATAGGGCGCCACAGCAATGCCTCTGGATCTGGCCAATGCAAGTAGCGTAGCGCCCCCAGAAATCTTTGTGAAGACGATCAGGGCCGTCGCCAGACCAAAAGGAAGGGCCACAAACTGGAAGTGTTGGTCCAGAAACGCAAATCTCAGGAACCTGAAGTGATCCCTGTGGATTGGAACATGAAGGTAAGCATCCTTCAAGTCTATTGTCGTCATGAGCTGTCCCTCTTGAACTAGGGGCAGAATAGATCTGATCGTTTCCATTTTGAACGATATAAAAGCCAGAAATTTGTTTAAACACTTTAGGTCTAGAATCAGGCGGAACGTGCCCTCCTTCTTTGGGACCACGAAAAGGTTTGAATACCCTAGACCCCTCTCTGCCGGGGGTACTGGTACAATAACTCCTAGAGAAGAGAGATCCCTCACACACTCTAGAAATGCTTTTCTCTTTTCTGGTCTTGCAGACAGATTTGACAAGAGGAATCTGCCCCTCGGCGGATGAGATCTGAATCCTATCCTGTACCCTTGGGCGACAACCTCCAGAACTCATGGGTCCTGAACGTCCTGCAACCAGGCTTCTGAGAAGAGAGATAACCTGCCCCCTACTTGGTCCAGAGACCGGTCGGAGGCCACCCCTTCATGCCAATTTTGACTCAGTGGGTTTCTTGTTCTGCTTGTACTTACTCCAAGACTGAGCTGGCTTCCAAGTTCCCTTGGACTGATCCGCTTTTGCGGCGGGCTGCTGGAGTTGGGCCTTGTCCGCACGAAATGGACGAAAGGTAGAACCCTTAGGCTTAGCCTTGTTATCCTGCGGTAGAAAAGCACCCTTGCCTCCCGTAATAGTGGATATGATTGAATCGAATCCTGGACCGAACAAAATTTTTCCATGAAACGGTAGGGACAACAATCTCGACTTAGAGGTCATGTCCGCAGACTATGATTTTAGCCACAGAGCCCTGCAAGCTAAAACTGAAAAACCTGTTATCTTTGCATTCAGGCGAATAATTTGCATATTGGTGTCACATATGAAAGAATTGGCCTAACCCACTAGTTACACTTCTCACAAAGTGCAACAAATTTACAAGAAAAAATGGATAGAGGATGTGGGAGGCGCCACAGGCAGTCTGTTCAATATAAATTAGAAATATACAAAATCACAATTAGGCCTAGGTTGTTATAATTTCACATATTGGTATTGTTAACTTTAATCTTAAGAGATAACATAAAATATTAGAACATTAGCGGTTAATACATTTAAAAGAAATAAGAATCAGTATAGGTTACTATTACCCACATTTATTCTGTAAAACTTCTATTGTGCATACAATGTAACAGTAGTTTGTGACAATAGTTTTGTACTCAGTATAAATTCTGACACAATATATATAAGACAATAGATGGTCTCTGAAGACACAATGTTCCTTATATATGTTCACATATAAAATTCTAAGCAGTGTGGTGAATTTTACGGTCTGGTAAAGAATGTCTGCAATTAGCTTAAAATCGTATCCACTTGTTATCTCAAATCAGGGGCTTGTCCCAATGGTCCAATGGGATTTCAAAATAAATTTCAAAATAAATTAGATAGTACCTTTTTCTGGTTACCAAACGGTTACTCCATTAACCATAGATTGGATAGTACCTGTAGAATGTTGGGTAACACAGCCTCTACACTTAGATCGGTGGGATCTTCTGGTTGCTTCTAGCGCTGCTTGTCAACGGTTCACGTTGGACTGAGGTGGACAGTTGAATTCGACCGGGATTTCCTTCTCCGCCAATCAGCTTCTTGGTTGCCAAGTTTAGTGCGTGCACTTATTTGAAACTGATTCTGGTTGTATTCACTCCTATCGCTCCACCTGTACACTTACGTTGTTTCTCCGTGTACTAAGCAGTCTCTTTAACGCTGGTGTTGCGGTTATGGGAGTGTAAATGGCTGATAATTTTCAGACACCTTCAAAAAAACTTAAAAACTCGGTCCACTGTTACTGGAGCTCAAGACAGGATATCAACGTGTATCGGCTCCCCAAGAGCCTTTGTCAAGATAATTTGTCTCCTCTACTCCTCCTCTATTTAAGGTAACTTGTAAACCCCTTATTTGTCAAATGCAGATTCCGGTGGATAAAACATTCATTCTTATTCCAGGTTTCTTTTACAAGTTATGTCAGATTTGTCACCACTTAATAAAGTTCCTCAGTTTGAGAGATCAGATAGTTTATCTCATATAAAATCACATATCTCATTTCTAATCATTTTCAGAAAAATACAGTTTGACCAATAACAATTACTCTGAAGAGATTAGTGAAATTTTCAGCACATGTTATAATCAAACATTGAACACTAATAATAAAAAATGAATATAATATACATAAAATACATGATATTGCAATTATCAAAAAAATGAATATAATGAATATAAAATACATGATATTGCAATTATCAAGATTTTTTTTTATTTTTGTTGGAAGTTGTTATAACCAACTTGTTGGAAATTCCTCCATACAGCTATATATATTTACAGGCATAATTTATGCAATCTTTCATATTCATTCCATAATATTTATCAAAACAGGTGGTTAAGATCTAGCTCACTGTTAAGACCTGCAGGGAATAAAGTCCCAAAGTTATATATCAATTCAGCTTCTTGGCGTAGGAGTTTTTTTCTCCATGTTCCCCCTTCTTCCATCTTGTATTACTTTTTTAATGCTCCAAAATTTCATACTATCAACATTGCCATGATGAACTTCATAGAAGTGATTATAGAGTGCAGTATCCTGTCTATTATGTTCAATACTCAGGATAATGTTCTCTAATGTGGTCCTTAAGTTTTCTACTCGTTTGACCTAGGTACATTAGATTACATTCACATTTTATGAGATATATCACATTTATATCTGTACATCAAATTATCCCATTCATTTTAAAGTCTTTTCCTGTTTTTGTGATCTAATACTTTTTATTTTATTGCTAAATTTACATATTTACAAAAATGACAAGGAAAGAAGCCTTCTATTTAATTTCCCTCAAGATCTTTAATTCCTTTATTAAACATTGATATGTTTTTCTTTTTATATTCACTCGGGGCAAGTACGTTTTTAAAATTCTGTGCTTTTTTGTGAATGAATCTTGGATTTTTTCCCAGATTGGGCCCCAACAAGGGATCTTTTAGCAGAAGATGCCAGTGTTTATTCACCACTCTTTTAAAAAGTTTATGTTGAGAGGAATAGGTGGTTATTAGTGGTATATTATTCAGGTCATTCTTATTTTTCATTTTTATTTTCCGTTTTTTTCTTTTTAAGTAGCGTTTTTCTATCTATATCTTTAATATCTCTATTTCTATTTTATTCCCGTTATAACCTTTCTGCTTAAATCTGTTAATTAAAATATTTCACCTAGATTACGAGTGTTTTGCGTTAGAGGCTATGCGGTGCTAACGAGAAGTTTTCTCTCACCGCTCACTTACATGCAGCGCTGGTATTACGAGTTTTCAGAAACCCGTTGTTAAAAGACAAGAAGTGAGTGTAGTGGTGACTGTAGTTTAATTAAAATTTAGACCTGCCTGAAAAGGACAGGGCGGGCCGTGGACTGGATACACTACAAGAGAAATAAATTTATCAGGTAAGCATAAATTATGTTTTCTCTTGTTAAGTGTATCCAGTCCACGGATCATCCATTACTTGTGGGATACCAATACCAAAGCTAAAGTACACGGATGATGGGAGGGACAAGGCAGGAACTTAAACGGAAGGAACCACTGCCTGTAGAACCTTTCTCCCAAAAACAGCCTCCGAAGAAGCAAAAGTATCAAATTTGTAAAATTTGGAAAAAGTATGAAGCGAAGACCAAGTTGCAGCCTTGCAAATCTGTTCAACAGAGGCCTCATTTTTAAAGGCCCAGGTGGAAGCCACAGCTCTAGTAGAATGAGCTGTAATCCTTTCAGGAGGCTGCTGTCCAGCAGTCTCATAGGCTAAACGGATTATACTCCGAAGCCAAAAAGAAAGAGAGGTTGCCGAGGCCTTCTGACCTCTCCTCTGTCCAGAGTAAACAACAAACAGGTTAGATGTTTGGCGAAAATCTTTAGTAGCCTGTAAGTAAAACTTCAAGGCACGGACTACGTCTAGATTATGCAAAAGACGTTCCTTCTTTGAAGAAGGATTAGGACATAATGATGGAACAACAATCTCTTGATTGATATTCTTGTTAGAAACCACCTTAGGTAAAAACCCAGGTTTTGTACGCAGAACAACTTTATCTGAATGAAAGATCAGATAAGGAGAATCACAATGTAAGGCAGATAACTCCGAGACTCTTCGAGCCGAGGAAATAGCCATCAGAAAAACATAATTTATGCTTACCTGATAAATTCCTTTCTCCTGTAGTGTAGTCAGTCCACGGGTCATCATTACTTCTGGGATATTAACTCCTCCCCAACAGGAAGTGCAAGAGGATCACCCAAGCAGAGCTGCCATATAGCTCCTCCCCTCTACGTCACACCAAGTCATTCGACCGAGAACCAAACGAGAAAGGAGAAACTATAGGGTGCAGTGGTGACTGGAGTATAATTTAAAAATTTAGACCTGCCATAAAAAACAGGGCGGGCCGTGGACTGACTACACTACAGGAGAAAGGAATTTATCAGGTAAGCATAAATTATGTTTTCTCCTTTTAAGTGTAGTCAGTCCACGGGTCATCATTACTTCTGGGATACCAATACCAAAGCTAAAGTACACGGATGACGGGAGGGACAGGCAGGATCTTTATACGGAAGGGACCACTGCCTGAAGAACCTTTCTCCCAAAAACAGCCTCCGAAGAAGCAAAAGTGTCAAATTTGTAAAATTTGGAAAAAGTATGAAGAGAAGACCAAGTTGCAGCCTTGCAAATCTGTTCAACAGAGGCCTCGTTCTTAAAGGCCCAAGTGGAAGCCACAGCTCTAGTGGAATGAGCTGTAATTCTTTCAGGAGGCTGCTGTCCAGCAGTCTCATAGGCTAAACGTATTATGCTACGAAGCCAAAAAGAGAGAGAGGTAGCAGAAGCTTTTTGACCTCTCCTCTGTCCAGAATAAACGACAAACAGGGAAGAAGTTTGGCGAAAATCTTTAGTTGCCTGTAAATAAAATTTCAGGGCACGGACTACATCTAGATTGTGCAGAAGTCGTTCCTTCTTTGAAGAAGGATTAGGACACAATGATGGTACAACAATCTCTTGATTGATATTCTTGTTAGTGACAACCTTAGGTAAGAACCCAGGTTTAGTACGCAGAACTACCTTATCTGAATGAAAAATCAGATACGGAGAATCACAATGTAAGGCTGATAACTCAGAGACTCTACGAGCCGAGGAAATAGCCATTAAAAACAGAACTTTCCAAGATAACAGCTTGATATCAATGGAATGAAGGGGTTCAAACGGAACACCCTGTAAAACGTTAAGAACTAAATTTAAGCTCCATGGTGGAGCAACAGTTTTAAACACAGGCTTAATCCTGGCCAAAGCTTGGCAAAAAGCCTGAACGTCTGGAACTTCTGACAGACGCTTGTGTAAAAGAATGGACAGAGCTGAGATCTGTCCCTTTAAGGAACTAGCAGATAAACCCTTTTCTAAACCTTCTTGTAGAAAAGACAATATCCTAGGAATCCTAACCTTACTCCATGAGTAACTCTTGGATTCGCACCAATGTAAGTATTTACGCCATATTTTATGGTAAATCTTTCTGGTAAAAGGCTTCCTAGCCTGTATTAAGGTATCAATAACTGACTCTGAAAAACCACGCTTTGATAAAATCAAGCGTTCAATTTCCAAGCAGTCAGCTTCAGAGAAATTAGATTTTGATGTTTGAAAGGACCCTGAATTAGAAGGTCCTGTCTCAGAGGCAGAGACCAAGGTGGACAGGATGACATGTCCACTAGATTTGCATACCAGGTCCTGCGTGGCCACGCAGGCGCTATCAGAATCACCGATGCTCTCTCCTGTTTGATCCTGGCAATCAATCGAGGAAGCATCGGGAAGGGTGGAAACACATAGGCCATCCCGAAGGTCCAAGGTGCTGTCAAAGCATCTACCAGGATTGCTCCCGGGTCCCTGGACCCGTAACAAGGAAGCTTGGCGTTCTGGCGAGACCCCATGAGATCTATCTCTGGTTTGCCCCAAAGTCGAAGTATTTGGGCAAAGATCTCCGGATGAAGTTCCCACTCCCCCGGATGAAAAGTCTGACGACTTAGGAAATCCGCCTCCCAGTTTTCCACTCCAGGAATGTGGATCGCTGACAGGTGGCAAGAGTGAGACTCTGCCCAGCGAATTATCTTCGATACTTCCATCATCGCTAGGGAGCTTCTTGTCCCTCCTTGATGGTTGATGTAAGCTACAGTCGTGATGTAGTCCGACTGAAACCTGATGAACCCCCGAGTTGTTAACGGAGGCCAAGCCAGAAGGGCATTGAGAACTGCTCTCAATTCCAGAATGTTTATTGGAAGGAGACTCTCCTCCTGAGTCCATGATCCCTGAGCCTTCAGGGAATTCCAGACAGCGCCCCAACCTAGTAGGCTGGCGTCTGTTGTTACAATTGTCCAATCTGGTCTGCTGAATGGCATCCCCCTGGACAGATGTGGCCGAGAAAGCCACCATAGAAGAGAATTTCTGGTCTCTTGATCCAGATTCAGAGTAGGGGACAAATCTGAGTAATCCCCATTCCACTGACTTAGCATGCACAATTGCAGCGGTCTGAGATGTAGGCGTGCAAAGGGTACAATGTCCATTGCCGCTACCATTAAGCCGATTACCTCCATGCATTGAGCCACTGACGGGTGTTGAATGGAATGAAGGACACGGCAAGCATTTTGAAGCTTTGTTAACCTGTCTTCTGTCAGGTAAATCTTCATTTCTACAGAATCTATAAGAGTCCCCAAGAAGGGAACCCTTGTGAGTGGTAAGAGAGAACTCTTCTCTACGTTCACCTTCCACCCATGCGACCTTAGAAATGCCAGTACTAACTCTGTATGAGACCTGGCAGTTTGAAAGCTTGACGCTTGTATCAGAATGTCGTCTAGGTACGGAGCCACCGAAATTCCTCGCGGTCTTAGCACCGCCAGAAGAGAGCCCAGAACCTTTGTGAAGATTCTTGGAGCCGTAGCCAACCCGAATGGAAGAGCTACAAACTGGTAATGCCTGTCTAGGAAGGCAAACCTTAGATACCGGTAATGATCTTTGTGAATCGGTATATGAAGGTAGGCATCCTTTAAATCCACTGTGGTCATGTACTGACCCTTTTGGATCATGGGTAAGATTGTCCGAATAGTTTCCATTTTGAACGATGGAACTCTTAGGAATTTGTTTAGGATCTTTAAATCCAAGATTGGTCTGAAGGTTCCTTCTTTCTTGGGAACCACAAACAGATTTGAGTAAAACCCTTGTCCGTGTTCCGACCGCGGAACCGGATGGATCACTCCCATTAGTAAAAGATCTTGTACACAGCGTAGAAACGCCTCTTTCTTTATCTGGTTTGTTGACAACCTTGAAAGATGAAATCTCCCTTTTGGGGGAGAGGCTTTGAAGTCCAGAAGATATCCCTGAGATATGATCTCTAACGCCCAGGGATCCTGGACATCTCTTGCCCAAGCCTGGGTGAAGAGAGAGAGTCTGCCCCCCACTAGATCCGTTCCCGGATCGGGGGCCCTCACTTCATGCTGTCTTAGGGGCAGCAGCAGGTTTTCTGGCCTGCTTGCCCTTGTTCCAGGACTGGTTAGGTTTCCAGCCTTGCCTGTATCGAGCAACAGCTCCTTCCTGTTTTGGAGCAGAGGAAGTTGATGCTGCTCCTGCCTTGAAGTTACGAAAGGCACGAAAATTAGACTGTCTAGCCCTAGGTTTGGCTCTGTCTTGAGGCAGGGCATGGCCTTTACCTCCTGTAATGTCAGCGATAATTTCCTTCAAACCGGGCCCGAATAAGGTCTGCCCTTTGAAAGGTATGTTAAGTAATTTAGATTTAGAAGTAACATCAGCTGACCAGGATTTTAGCCACAGCGCTCTGCGTGCCTGAATGGCGAATCCGGAATTCTTAGCCGTAAGTTTAGTTAAGTGTACTACGGCATCAGAAATAAATGAATTAGCTAGCTTAAGGGCTTTAAGTTTGTGTGTAATCTCATCTAGTGGAGCTGATTCAAGGGTCTCTTCCAGAGACTCAAACCAAAATGCTGCTGCAGCCGTGACAGGCGCAATGCATGCAAGGGGTTGTAATATAAAACCTTGTTGAACAAACATTTTCTTAAGGTAACCCTCTAACTTTTTATCCATTGGATCTGAAAAGGCGCAGCTATCCTCCACCGGGATAGTGGTACGCTTAGCTAAAGTAGAAACTGCTCCCTCCACCTTAGGGACCGTTTGCCATAAGTCCCGTGTGGTGGCGTCTATTGGAAACATCTTTCTGAATATAGGAGGGGGTGAGAAAGGCACACCGGGTCTATCCCACTCCTTAGTAACAATTTCAGTAAGTCTCTTAGGTATTGGAAAAACGTCAGTACTCGACGGTACCGCAAAATATTTATCCAACCTACACATTTTCTCTGGTATTGCAACTGTGTTACAATCATTCAGAGCCGCTAAGACCTCCCCTAGTAATACACGGAGGTTTTCCATCTTAAACTTAAAATTTGAAATGTCTGAATCCAGTTTATTTGGATCAGATCCGTCACCCGCAGAATGAAGCTCTCCGTCCTCATGTTCTGCAAATTGTGACGCAGTATCTGACATGGCCCTAATATTATCAGCACACTCTGTTCTCACCCCAGAGTGATCTCGCTTGCCTCTAAGTTCTGGTAATTTAGACAAAACTTCAGTCATAACATTAGCCATGTCCTGTAGTGTGATTTGTAATGGCCGCCCTGAAGTACTCGGCGTTACAATATCACGCACCTCCCGAGCGGGAGATGCAGGTACTGACACGTGAGGCAAGTTAGTCGGCATAACTTCCCCCTCGTTGTTTGGTGAATGATGTTCAATTTGTACAGAATGACTCTTATTCAAAGTAGCATCAATGCAATTAGTACATAAATTTCTATTGGGCTCCACCTTGGCTTTTGCACATATAGCACAGAGATATTCCTCTGAGTCAGACATGTTTAACAAACTAGCAATTAAACTAGCAAGCTTGGAAATACTTTTCACTCAAATTACAAGTAATATGGAAAACGCACTGTGCCTTTAAGAAGCACAGAAAAAAATTATGACAGTTTAATAATAAGGAACCGGAAAAATTATAACAATCAGATTTTTCCCGGTAAAGGCATAAATTTAGCAAAGGATTGCCCCCATTAGCAATGGATAACTAACCCTTAATAGCAGAAAAAATGTACAAATATAAACGTTTTTTATCACAGTCAAAGCACAATCTCACAGGTCTGCTGTGAGTGATTACCTCCCTCAAAATAATTTTTGAAGACCCTTGAGCTCTGTAGAGACGATCCGGATCATGCAGGAAGAGAAAAACACTTTTGACTGAATTTTTGATGCGTAGCAAAAGCGCCAAAATAGGCCCCTCACCCTCACCCACAGCAGTGAGGGAAGTTCAGTAAACTGTCTTAAATTAAAATAAACGACAGCCAAGTGGAAAAACAGTGCCCAAAAACAATTTTTCACCCAGTACCTCAGATAATTAAACAATTTAGCATGCCAGCAAAAACGTTTAAAATCAAATAACATGAAATGTCATTAAACAGCCTGTTGCTAGACGTTCCCACTGCAAGTTAGGCTAAAAATTATATGCATATAGTATTACCCAGAGAAGTGCCATTCCCCAGAATACTGAAGTGTACACATATATACATACACAGCCTGATACCAGTTGCTACTACTGCATTTAAGGCTGAACTTACATTATATCGGTATTGGCAGTATTTTCTAGTCAATTCCATTCCACAGAAAATAATATACTGCAACATACCTCTTTGCAGGTGAACCTGCCCGCTGTCCCCTGATCTGAAGTTTACCTCACTCCTCAGAATGGCCGAGAACAGCAAAATGAATTTTAGCTACGCCGGCTAAAATCATCCAAAAACTCAGGTAGATTCTTCTTCAAATTCTACCTGAGAAGGAACAACACACTCCGGTGCTGTTTTAAAATAACAAACTTTTGATTGAAGATATAAAAACTAAGTATAATCACCACAGTCATCTCACACATCCTATCTATTAGTTGGGTGCAAGAGAATGACTGGGTGTGACGTAGAGGGGAGGAGCTATATGGCAGCTCTGCTTGGGTGATCCTCTTGCACTTCCTGTTGGGGAGGAGTTAATATCCCAGAAGTAATGATGACCCGTGGACTGACTACACTTAACAGGAGAAAAGAACTTTCCATGAAAGAAGTTTGATATCAATAGAATGAAGGGGTTCAAACGGAAACCCTTGAAGAACTTTAAGAACCAAGTTTAAGCTCCATGGAGGAGCAACAGGTTTAAACACAGGCTTAATTCTAACTAAAGCCTGACAAAATGCCTGAACGTCTGGAACTTCTGCCAGACGCTTGTGTAAAAGAATAGACAGAGCAGAAATCTGTCCCTTTAAAGAACTAGCTGATAATCCTTTGTCCAAACCCTCTTGGAGGAAGGACAATATCCTAGGAATCCTAACCCTACTCAATGAGTAATTCTTGGATTCACACCAATGAAGATATTTACGCCATATCTTGTGGTAAATTTTCCTGGTGACAGGCTTTCGTGCCTGTATTAAGGTATCAATTACTGACTCGGAGAAGCCACGCTTTGATAGGATCAAGCGTTCAATCTCCATGCAGTCAGTCTCAAAGAAAGTAGATTCGGATGACTGAAAGGACCTTGTATTAGAAGGTCTTGTCTCAGAGGCAGAGTCCAAGGTGGAAAGGATGACATGTCTACTATGTCTGCATACCAGGTCCTGCGTGGCCACGCAGGCGCTATCAATATCACCGATGCTCTTTCCTGTTTGATTTCGGCAATCAGACGAGGGAGCAAAGGAAACGGTGGAAACACATAAGCCAAGTTGAAGAACCAAGGCGCTGCTAGAGCATCTATCAGTGCCGCTTCTGGGTCCCTGGACCTGGATCCGTAACAAGGAAGCTTGGCGTTCTGGCGAGACGCCATGAGATCCAATTCTGGTTTGCCCCAACGGAGAACCAATTGAGCAAACACCTCCGGATGGAGTTCCCATTCCCCCGGATGAAAAGTCTGACGACTTAGAAAATCCGCCTCCCAGTTCTCTACACCTGGGATATGGATCGCTGACAGGTGGCAAGAGTGAGTCTCTGCCCAGCGAATTATCTTGGAGACTTCTGACATCGCTAGGGAACTCCTGGTTCCCCCTTGATGGTTGATGTAAGCCACAGTCGTGATGTTGTCCGACTGAAATCTGATGAACCTCAGTGTTGCTAGCTGAGGCCAAGCCAGAAGAGCATTGAATATTGCTCTTAACTCCAGAATATTTATTGGGAGGAGTTTCTCCTCCGGAGTTCATGAACCCTGAGCCTTCAGGAAATTCCAGACTGCACCCCAACCTAGAAGGCTGGCATCTGTTGTTACACTGAGCATGCATAATTGCAGCGGTCTGAGATGCAGGCGCGCGAATGGCACTATGTCCATCGCCGCTACCATTACGCCGATTACTTCCATGCACTGAGCCACCGTGGGGCGCGGAATGGAGTGAAGAACACGGCAAGCATTTAGAAGTTTTGATAACCTGGACTCCGGCAGGTAAATTTTCATTTCTACAGAATCTATTAGAGTCCCTAGGAAGGAAACCCTTGTGAGAGGAGATAGAGAACTCTTTTCTTCGTTCACTTTCTACCCATGCGACCTCAGGAATGCCAGAACTATCTCTGTATGAGATTTGGCAATTTGAAAGCTTGACGCCTGTATCAGGATGTCGTCCAGGTAAGGAGCCACCGCTATGTCTCGCGGTCTTAGGACCGCCAGAAGTGAGCCCAGAACCTTTGTAAAAATTCTTGGGGCTGTAGCCAACCCGAATGGAAGATCTACAAATTGGTAATGCCTGTCTAGAAAGGCAAACCTCAGGAATTGATGATGATTCTTGTGAATCGGAATGTGAAGGTAGGCATCCTTTAAGTCCACTGTGGTCATGTACTGACCCTCTTGGATCATGGGTAAAATGGTTCGAATAGTTTCCATCTTGAATGACGGAACTCTGAGGGATTTGTTTAGGATCTTTAAATCCAAAATTGGTCTGAAGGTTCCCTCTTTTTTGGGAACCACAAACAGATTTGAATAAAACCCCTGTCCTTGTTCCGTCCGCGGAACTGGATGGATCACTCCCATTACAAGGAGATCTTGTACGCAGCTTAGGAATGCCTCTTTCTTTATCTGGTTTGCAGATAATCTTGAAAGGTGAAATCTCCCTTGTGGAGGAGAAGCTTTGAAGTCCAGAAGATATCCCTGAGATATGATCTCCAACGCCCAGGGATCCTGAACATCTCTTGCCCACGCCAGGGCGAAGAGAGAGAGTCTGCCCCCTACTAGATCCGTTGTCGGATAGGAGGCCGCTCCTTCATGCTGTCTTAGAGGCAGCAGCAGGCTTTCTGGCCTGCTTGCCCTTGTTCCAGGACTGGTTAGGTTTCCAGGCCTGCTTGGATTGAGCAAAAGTTCCCTCTTGTTTTGAAGCAGAGGAAGTTGATGCTGCACCTACCTTGAAATTTCGAAAGGCACGAAAATTAGACTGTTTGGCCTTTGATTTGGCCCTGTCCTGAGGAAGGGTATGACCCTTACCTCCAGTAATGTCAGCAATAATTTCTTTCAAACCAGGCCCGAATAAGGTCTGCTCCTTGAAAGGAATGTAGAGTAATTTAGACTTTGAAGTCACATCAGCTGACCAGGATTTGAGCCATAGCGCCCTACGCGCCTGGATGGCGAATCCGGAATTCTTAGCCGTTAGTTTAGTCAAATGAACAATGGCATCAGAAACAAATGAGTTAGCTAGCTTAAGAGTTCTAAGCTTGTCAACAATTTCAGTCAATGGAGCTGTATGGATGGCCTCTTCCAGGGCCTCAAACCAGAATGCCGCCGCAGCAGTGACAGGCGCAATGCATGCAAGGGGCTGTAAAATAAAACCTTGTTGAATAAACATTTTCTTAAGGTAACCCTCTAATTTTTTATCCATTGGATCTGAAAAAGCACAACTGTCCTCAACCGGGATAGTGGTACGCTTTGCTAAAGTAGAAACTGCTCCCTCCACCTTAGGGAGGGTCTGCCATAAGTCCCGTGTAGTGGCATCTATTGGAAACATTTTTCTAAATATAGGAGGTGGGGAAAAGGGCAGACCGGGCCTATCCCACTCCTTACTAATAATTTCTGTAAGCCTTTTAGGTATTGGAAAAACATCAGTACTCACCGGCACTGCATAGTATTTATCCAGCCTACACAATTTCTCTGGCACTGCAATTGTGTCACAGTCATTCAGAGCAGCTAATACCTCCCCAAGCAATACACGGAGGTTCTCAAGCTTAAATTTAAAATTAGAAATCTCTGAATCAGGTCTCCCCGATTCAGAGACGTCACCCACAGACTGAAGCTCTCCGTCCTCAGGTTCTGCATATTGTGACGCAGTATCAGACATGACTCTTACAGCATCTACGCGCTCTGTATCTCGTCTAACCCCAGAGCTATCGCGCTTGCCTCTCAATTCAGGCAATCTGGATAATACCTCTGACAGGGTATTATTCATGATTGCAACCATGTCCTGCAAAGTAATCGCTATGGGCGTCCCTGATGTACTTGGCGCCATATTAGCGTGCGTCCCTTGAGCGGGAGGCAAAGGGTCCGACACGTGGGGAGAGTTAGTCGGCATAACTTCCCCCTCGACAGACCCCTCTGGTGACAATTCTTTTATAGATAAAGACTGATCTTTACTGTTTAAGGTGAAATCAATACATTTAGTACACATTCTCCTATGGGGCTCCACCATGGCTTTTAAACATAATGAACAAGTATCCTCTGTTTCAGACATGTTTGTACTGACTAGCAATGAGACTAGCAAGCTTGGAAAACACTTTAAAGCATGTTAACAAGCAATATAAAAAACGTTACTGTGCCTTTAAGAGAAACAAATTTTGACAAAATTTGAAATAACAGTGAAAAAAGGCAGTTACACTAACAAAATGTGTATGTAACAAGTCAGCAGAGCATTGCACCCACTTGCAAATGGATGATTAACCCCTTAATAACAAAAACAGAATAATAAATGACAAAAACGTTTTTTTTGTTTTTTGTTTTTTTTAAAACACAGTCACAACAACTGCCACAGTTTTGTTACCCTCCTCAAACACGACTTTGAAGCCTTTTGAGCCCTTCAGAGATGTCCTGTATCATGCAGAGGGAAGCTGAATGTCTCTGTCAGTATTTTTAGCTGCACAGAAAAGCACTAAAAAAGGCCCCTCCCACTCATATTACAACAGTGGAAAGCCTGAGGAAACTGTTTCTAGGCAAAAATCAAGCCAGCCATGTGGAGAAAAACTAGGCCCCAATAAGTTTTGTCACCAAACATATATAAAAACGATTAACATGCCAGCAAACGTTTTATATTACACTTTTATAAGAGTATGTATCTCTGTTAATAAGCCTGATACCAGTCGCTATCACTGCATTTAAGGCTTAACTTACATTAATCCGGTATCAGCAGCATTTTGCTAGCAAATTCCATCCCTAGAAATATGTTTACTGCACATACCTTATTGCAGGAAAACCTGCACGCCATTCCCTCTCTGAAGTTACCTCACTCCTCAGAATATGTGAGAACAGCAACTGATCTTAGTTACTTCTGCTAAGATCATAGAAATCACAGGCAGATTCTTCTTCTAATACTGCCTTTGATGAAACAGTACACTCCGGTACCATTTAAAAATAACAAACTTTTGATTGAAGTTAAAAAACTAACTATAATACACCACTCTCCTCTTACTACGTCCATCTTTGTTGAGAGTTGCAAGAGAATGACTGGATATGGCAGTGAGGGGAGGAGCTATATAGCAGCTCTGCTGTGGGTGATCCTCTTGCAACTTCCTGTTGGGAAGGAGAATATCCCACAAGTAATGGATGATCCGTGGACTGGATACACTTAACAAGAGAAATAAAATTTATGTCTACACCTGTCATGAATCAAGCCTCCAGACTAAAAAGAAATGGTCTGGGAGGCATTCTGCTAGAAAGGGCTGTGTGGGGATTTGAACCTGTGGCTCTGGGCTTACCAACCTGTTTGCGTGCTTGTTGAGCCACAGCCAGTTCTAGCAATAGCATGGAACTTAAAAGTTCCAATAAATTACTATTTGGCTTACTTGTAATTACACCTGTGCAACTCACAGGTGTTCTCAATTCTGGAATTACTCAGAACCAATCCTGTGCAAAACCTCCCTATTTAAGGATGGCTCTTAGACTGCATGTTGTCTTCACATTGGATCTGTTTTGTCACAAGTCAGAACCTGTTTCCTGTACTTCTGTACTTATTTGGAGAAAGACTTCACCTTTGCACCTGTTTACAAGGTATTACCAGGAGAAAGACTTTACCTTTAAACCTGTTACCTGTTTACAAGTTTGTTTCCTGCCTTGTGCAATTCCTGCACTTCAGTTATTACCAGGAGAAAGACTCTACCTTTAATCCTGCTACCTGTTTGCAAGTTTGTATCCTGCTTTGTGCAATTCCTGCATTTCAGCTATTACCAGGAGAAAGACTTTACCTTTAAACCTGTTTACAAGTTTGTATCCTGCTTTGTGCAATTCCTGCACTTCAGCAATTACCAGGAGAAAGACTTTACCTTTAAACCTGCTACTTGTTTACAAGTTTGTTTCCTGCCTTGTGCAAATCCTGCACTTCAGCTATTACCAGCAGGAAGACTTTACCTTTAAACCTGCTACCTGTTTACAAGTTGTTTCCTGCATCTCTGCTTACTTTGTTTGTTTATTTCCTCTCCTGCCGTATGTGGACTTAACATATCTGAGTAGCACATTTAAATATACCCTGCAAGTATTTGCTTAATCAAATTATTTTGTTATTTTAATAAATCTGATATATTTTCAATCTATATGGCTTCTACTAATCTTCCTTTAAAGCAACTGTTCCAGACAATGAGGCTCTCACAAGATATCCTGAGACAGAACATGACAACACCTAACACCCTAACATGAACCCCGAGTCTAAACACCCCTAATCTTACACTTATTAACCCCTAATCTGCCGCCCCTGACATCGCCGACACCTATATTATACTTATTAACCCCTAATCTGCCGCTCCGGACACCGCCGCCACCTACATTATACTTATGAACCCCTAATCTGCTGCCCACAATGTCGCCGCCACCTACCTACACATATTAACCCCTAAACCGCCGCATTCCCGCCTCACAAACATTAGTTAAATATTATTAACCCCTAATCTGCCGTCAATAACATCGCCGCCACCTACCTACATTTATTAACCCCTAATCTGCCGCCCCCAACGTCGCCGCCACTATATTAAAGTTATTAACCCCTAAACCTAAGTCTAACCCTAAACCTAACACCCACTAACTTAAATATAATTGAAATAAATCTAAATAAATATTCCTATCATTAACTAAATTATTCCTGTTTAAAACTAAATACTTACCTGTAAAATAAAACCTAAGCTAGCTACAATATAACTAATAGTTACATTGTAGCTATCTTAGGATTTATTTTTATTTTACAGGCAAGTTTGTATTTATTTTAACTAGGTAGAATAGTTATTAAATAGTTATTAACTATTTAATAACTACCTAGCTAAAATAAATACAAAGGTACCTGTAAAATAAAACCTAACCTAAGTTACACTAACACTACAATATAATTAAATAAATTAACTAAATTAAATACAATAACCTAAATTAAATTAAATTAGCTAAAGTACAAAAAACAAACAAACACTAAATTACAGAAAATAATAAAAAAATTACAGAAATTTAAACTAATTACACCTAATCTAATAACCCTATTAAAATAAAAAAAGCCCCCCCAAAATAAAAAAAAAAACCTAGCCGAAACTAAACTACCAATAGCCCTTAAAAGGGCCTTTTGCGGGGCATTGCCCCAAAGTAATCAGCTCTTTTACCTGTAAAAAAAAATTATAAATAACCCCCCCAACAGTAAAATACACCACCCACACAACCAACCCCCCAAATAAAATACTATCTAAAAAAAAACTAAGATCCCCATTGCCCTGAAAAGGGCATTTGGATGGGCATTGCCCTTAAAAGGGCAGTTAGCTCTTTTGCCGCCCAAACCCTAATCTAAAAAATAAAACCCACCCAATACACCCTTAAAAAAACCTAACACTAACCCCCTGAAGATCGACTTACTGGGAGACGTCTTCATCCAAGCCGGGCGAAGTGGTCCTCCAGATGGGCAGAAGTCTTCATCCAAGCCGGGCAGAAGTGGTCCTCCAGACGGGCAGAAGTCTTCATCCAGACGGCATCTTCTATCTTCATCCATCCGGCGCGGGTTCATCTTCAAGACATCTGACGCGAGCGTCCTCTTCTGGCGACGACTAAAACAGAATGAAGGTACCTTTTAAGTGACGTCATCCAAGATGGCGTCCCTAGATTCCGACTGGCTGATAGAATTCTATCAGCCAATCCGAATTAAGGTAGAAAATACCCTATTGGCTGATGCAATCAACCAATAGGATTGAAGTTCAATCCTATCAGCCAATAGGATTGAGCTTGCATTCTATTGGCTGTTCCAATCAGCCAATAGAATGCAAGTTCAATCCTATTGGCTGATTGCACCAGCCAATAGGATTTTTTCTACCTTAATTCCGATTGGCTGATAAAATTCTATCAGCCAATCAGAATCTAAGGGACGCCATCTTGGATGACGTCACTTAAAGGTACCTTCATTCTGTTTTAGTCATCGCCAGAAGAGGATGCTCCGCGTCGGGTGTCTTGAAGATGGACCCGCTCCACGCCGGATGGATGGAGATAGAAGATGCCGTCTGGATGAAGACTTCTGCCTGTCTGGAGGACCACTTCTGCCCAGCTTGGATGAAGACTTCTGCCCGTCTGGAGGACCACTTCGCCCGGCTTGGATGAAGACGTCTCCCGGTAAGTCGATCTTCAGGGGGTTAGTGTTAGGCTTTTTAAGGGAGTATTGGGTGGGTTTTATTTTTTAGATTAAGGTTTGGGCGGCAAAAGAGCTAACTGCCCTTTTAAGGGCAATGCCCATCGAAATGCCTTTTTCAGGGCAATGGGCAATGGGGAGCTTAGTTTTTTTTAGATAGCATTTTATTTGGGGGGTTGGTTGTGTGGGTGCTGTATTTTACTGTTGGGGGGGTTATTTGTATTTTTTTTTGACAGGTAAAAGAGCTGATTACTTTGGGACAATGCCCCGCAAAAGGCCCTTTAAGGGCTATTGGTAGTTTAGTTTAGGCTAGGGTTTTTTTTTATTTGGGGGGGGGGGCTTTTTTTATTTTAATAGGGCTATTAGATTAGGTGTAATTAGTTTAAATTTCTGTAATTTGTTTATTATTTTCTGCAATTTAGTGTTTTTTTGTACTTTAGCTAATTTAATTTAGGTAATTGTATATAATTTAGTTAATTTATTTAATTATATTGTAGTGTTAGGTGTTAGTGTAACTTAGGTTAGGTTTTATTTTACAGGTAAATGTGTCTTTATTTTAGCTAGGTAGTTATTCAATAGTTAATAACTATTTAATAACTATTCTACCTAGTTAAAATAAATACAAACTTGCCTGTAAAATAAAAATAAACCCTAAGCTAGCTACAATGTAAATATTAGTTATATTGTAGCTAGCTTAGGTTTTATTTTACAGGTAAGTATTTAGTTTTAAATAGGAATCATTTAGTTAATGATAGGAATATTTATTTAGATTTATTTAAATTATATTTAAGTTAGTGGGTATTAGGTTTAGGGTTAGACTTCGGTTTAGGGGTTAAAAACTTTTATATAGTGGCGGCGATGTTGGGGGCGGCAGATTAGGGGTTAATAAGTGTAGGAAGGTGGCGGCGACATTAGGGGAGGCAGATTAGGGGTTAATAAATAGTGTTGGCGATGTTGGGGTCAGCAGATTTGGGGTTCATAAATATAATGTAGGTGGCGGCGTTGTCCGGAGCAGCAGATTAGGGGTTAAAAAATTTATTTTAGTATTTGCGATGCGGGAGGGCCTTGATTTAGGGGTTAATATGTAGTTTATGGGTGGTAGTGTACTTTTTAGCACTTTAGTTATGAGTTTTATGTTACGGCGTTGTACTATAAAACTCTGAACTACTGACTTTTAAATGCATTAGGACTCTTGACAGGAGAGGGTGTACCGCTCACTTTTTGGCCTCCCAGGACAGACTCGTAATATCAGCGCTATGGAAGTCCCATAGAAAAAAGACTTTACAAAGTTTACGTAAGTCGTTTTGCGGTAAGGCCAAAGAAGTGTGCAGTACACCTATACCTGCAAGACTCGTAATAGCAGCGGGCGTAAAAAAGCAGCGTTAGGACCTCTTAACGCTGCTTTTTTACCCTAACGCACAACTCGTAATCTAGCCGTTAGATTGCTCTTCATTCTCTTCTATGTCGGTGCAATTTTTTCTTATCCTGAGTAGTTGCCCCTTGGGTATGTTTCTCTTCCAGGTTTCAAGGTGGCAACTCTTTGAGTCAATATAATTATTAGAATCGACTTTCTTAAAGAAAGTCCTTGTTTTGATTTGTTCATTTATTATTTCTAATTCAATGTCCAAAAAGCTATTTTTTTATAGCTGGATTCATATGTAAAACTAAGACCAAACTCATTGTCATTTAAATCTTCTATAAACAAATTCAACAAATCCACATCCCCCTTTCAAATAAAAAACAAATCATCAATGAAACGCCTATAGAGCACAAGGTTCGCACCCCACAGGGATTTCTCCAACAAATGGTTTTCAAAACTCCCCATGAATAAATTTGCATAACTGGGTGCGAACCTTGTGCCTATAGCCTTTCCCTTGTTTTGTAGGAAGTAACTCTCCTCAAATTTGAAATAATTTTTATTTAAAATAAAATATATGCAATCCAGAATAAATTTTCCCTGTTTTTCTGTCATGTTAACATCAAGTTTGAGGTAAGATTCAATAGCTTTAATACCCAAGTTATGATCTATATTAGTGTATAAAGCACTAATGTCACAAGTCACTATAATAAAGTTCTTTTCCCATTTAAGTAAGAGGGAATATTTTTGACATAACTTTGTAGGAAATAGTCTACAGGGAGTGCAGAATTATTAGGCAAATGAGTATTTTGACCACATCATCCTCTTTATGCATGTTGTCTTACTCCAAGCTGTAAAGGCTCGAAAGCCTACTACCAATTAAGCATATTAGGTGATGTGCATCTCTGTAATGAGAAGGGGTGTGGTCTAATGACATCAACACCCTATATCAGGTGTGCATAATTATTAGGCAACTTCCTTTCCTTTGGCAAAATGGGTCAAAAGAAGGACTTCACAGGCTCAGAAAAGTCAAAAATAGTGAGATATCTTGCAGAGGGATGCAGCACTCTTAAAATTGCAAAGCTTCTGAAGCGTGATCATCGAACAATCAAGCGTTTCATTCAAAATAGTCAACAGGGTCGCAAGAAGCGTGTGGAAAAACCAAGGCGCAAAATAACTGCCCATGAACTGAGAAAAGTCAAGCGTGCAGCTGCCAAGATGCCACTTGCCACCAGTTTGGCCATATTTCAGAGCTGCAACATCACTGGAGTGCCCAAAAGCACAAGGTGTGCAATACTCAGAGACATGGCCAAGGTAAGAAAGGCTGAAAGACGACCACCACTGAACAAGACACACAAGCTGAAACGTCAAGACTGGGCCAAGAAATATCTCAAGACTGATTTTTCTAAGGTTTTATGGACTGATGAAAAATGAGTCTTGATGGGCCAGGTGGATGGGCCCGTGGCTGGATTGGTAAAGGGCAGAGAGCTCCAGTCCGACTCAGACGCCAGCAAGGTGGAGGTGGAGTACTGGTTTGGGCTGGTATCATCAAAGATGAGCTTGTGGGGCCTTTTCGGGTTGAGGATGGAGTCAAGCTCAACTCCCAGTCCTACTGCCAGTTTCTGGAAGACACCTTCTTCAAGCAGTGGTACAGGAAGAAGTCTGCATCCTTCAAGAAAAACATGATTTTCATGCAGGACAATGCTCCATCACACGCGTCCAAGTACTCCACAGCGTGGCTGGCAAGAAAGGGTATAAAAGAAGAAAATCTAATGACATGGCCTCCTTGTTCACCTGATCTGAACCCCATTGAGAACCTGTGGTCCATCATCAAATGTGAGATTTACAAGGAGGGAAAACAGTACACCTCTCTGAACAGTGTCTGGGAGGCTGTGGTTGCTGCTGCACGCAATGTTGATGGTGAACAGATCAAAACACTGACAGAATCCATGGATGGCAGGCTTTTGAGTGTCCTTGCAAAGAAAGGTGGCTATATTGGTCACTGATTTGTTTTTGTTTTGTTTTTGAATGTCAGAAATGTATATTTGTGAATGTTGAGATGTTATATTGGTTTCACTGGTAAAAATAAATAATTGAAATGGGTATATATTTGTTTTTTGTTAAGTTGCCTAATAATTATGCACAGTAATAGTCACCTGCACACACAGATATCCCCCTAAAATAGCTATAACTAAATAAACTAAAAACTACTTCCAAAACTATTCAGCTTTGATATTAATGAGTTTTTTGGGTTCATTGAGAACATGGTTGTTGTTCAATAATAAAATTAATCCTCAAAAATACAACTTGCCTAATAATTCTGCACTCCCTGTATATATTGTGAAAGATTGGATGTTATAGATTATATGCCTGATATTATTGGCCTACCTGGTGGTCTCTCTAGGTTTTTATGCACCTTAGGGAGGAAGTAGAAAATAGGAGTTCTAAAATTCTCTACTATCAAAAATGTAAATTCAGACTAATTTATTAAATTTGTTGATAGTGCTTCTTTAAGCAATATCTCCATTTTTTTAAAATAATTATCGTCAGGATCATTTTTAAGTTTTTTATAAGTTGTTGTGTCACCCAACAGTCTATAGGCTTCTTCAAGGTAGTAGGTGTTATTCATAATAACTACCCCTCCGCCCTTATCTGCCTGCTTGATCACTATGTCACTTCTACTCTTTTCTCTTTTAGTGTTAAATTCCAATTAATATTTTTATAATTTGTAATATACAATTTCTCCAAATCCTGTTTTACTAGTTTTCCAAATGACTCAATAAAGTTCCCCTTCTGGTGACTTGGAAAGAAAGTTGATTTACGTTTAAATTCAGTATGGATATACTTATTAGATGTCATTTGACTAGTCTGGGAATGACCATTTGTGCTATTTTTAAGAATAGTATTTTTCAAAAAATATTTTTTCAAAGTTAGTTTTCTAACAAATTGGTTTATATTAATAAGATGTTCAAATATATTAAGTTTTGCAGACGGTGCGAAAGACAAACCTTTATTAAGTATTTTCTCTTGTTCTAGAGTTAAGGGTACATCACTGATATTAAAAATATCCTTAATATGTGTCACATCTGCTCCAAAACCCTGTCCGCCTGCTCTGATGAGGCAGACAGGAATCGCCACAATTCAACCCGATCACAAGAGCTGCTGGTGCAATGCTGAATACGGAGAGCGTATTGAACTCCGCATTCAGCAATGTCTGTCGGATTAGGTCCAACAGACATTTGATAATTCGGCCTCAAAGGCTCTTGGGGAGCCGATGCACGTTGATATCCTGCCTTGAGCTCCAGTAAAAGTGGACCGAGTTTTTAAGTTCTTTTGAAGGTGTCTGAAAATTATCAGCCGTTTACACTCCCATAACCGCAACACCAGCGTTAAAGAGACTGCTTAGTACATGGAGAAACAACATAAGTGTACAGGTGGAGCGATAGGAGTAAATACAACCAGAATCAGTTTCAAATAAGTGCGCGCACTAAACTTGGCAACCAAGAAACTGATTGGCGGAGAAGGAAATCCCGGGCGAATTCAGCTGTCCACTTCAGCCCAACGTGAACCGCTGAGAAGCGGCGCTAGAAGGAACCAGAAGATCCCACCGATCTAAGTGTAGAGGCTGTGTTACCCAAAATTCTACAGGTACTATCCAATCTATGGTTAATGGAGTAACCGTTTGGTAACCAGAAAAAGGTACTATCTAATTTATTTTGAAATTTATTTTGAAATCCCATTGGACCATTGGGACAAGCCCCTGATTTGAGATAACAAGTGTATAGGAATTTAAGCTAATTGCAGACATTCTTTACCAGACCGTAAAATTCCCCACACTGCTTAGAATTTTATATGTAAACATATATAAGGAACATTGTGTCTCCAGAGACCATCTATTGTCTTATATATATTGTGTCAGAATTTATACTGAGTACAAAACTATTGTCACAAACTACTGTTACATTGTATGCGCAATAGAAGTTTTACAGAATAAATGTAGGTAATAGTAACCTATACTGATTATTATTTATTTTAAATGTATTAACCGCTAATGTTCTAATATTTTATGTTATCTCTTAAGATTAAGGTTAACAATACCAATATGTGACACCGGTGTCTCTAATTTTTATTGGAATTAGTATATTATATATTTTTAAGTGTACAAATAAAGTATTGTTGTAAAAGCCAGAAGAATTGTAAACATTCTTTTGAAATTATAACAACCTAGGCCTAATTGTGATTTTGTATATTTCTAATTTATATTGAACAAACTGCCTGTGGCGCCTCCCACATCCTCTATCCATTTTCCAACTTTTATCCATGGGCTCTTTAAACAACGAACTATCCTCAAGTGGAATAGTCGTCCGCTTTGCGAGCGTAGAGATGGCACCATCCACTTTAGGGACAGTCCCCCATAGCTCGAGCTGAGAGTCCAGAATGGGGAACAGTTTCTTAAAGGAAGAAGAAGGGGAAAAGGAAGAACCTAATCTCTCCCATTCATTCTTAATAATATTAGCCATCTTAACGGGAACCGGGAAGGTCTGAGGTACCACCCTGTCCTCATATACTTTATAAAGCTTAGGAATCAAAGGTACCTCCGGAAGCTTCGGTTACGGAACCTCTAGAGTAGCAAGCACTTGCTTCAGCAAAAAGCTCAAATTCTCCATCCTAAACCTAAAGTCAGGCTCCTCCGCAGCCGGAGGCCTAGATGACATGGATTCCGACCCAGAAGGGGCCTCCTCTGAAGAGTCGGATTGGGCCTCATCAGCAGATAACGCCTCTTATATTTCCATACGCATAAAGAACTCCTGGGCCGGACCGCCAAGATGCGTACTGCGCTTGCGCTTAGCAGAACGTGGTAAAGTATGGATCACCATGGATACTGCCATTTGCAGTTAATCCGCAAAATCTGACGGCCAACGAAGCTCACCCGTAGGAGTAATGGTTGGACCCTGGGGCGCTGCATGTGCAATAGGAGATGGATGCAGGGAACGCACCTCACGGGACGGGGAACCCTCAGAGGTGGACGGCTCAGTAGTACTAGACATCCTCTTATTTTTAGATGTCGCAATATTATCAAGGCATGTGGAACATAGCTGAGCAGGCTGATCTACCAAAACCTCCTCACAATAAACACAGGTATGAGACTTTGTTAAAGAGAGAGTACCCTCTAACGCGTCAGAGTCCTCCATAGCTTGCGCTTTTATTACAGACTAGATTTGAAAAATAAAAAGGGCACCTTTCTAACCTCCAATGGCCGAGGCACTCACCACCTTCTATGACCCGGACTACAGAAACCGCTTTGTCTCTTGCGCAGCCAGTCAAGTAGAGGAAGTTTACTAGGCCACACCCAGTCACATGGAGTGCCTCGCAGGACCGCCCCTGCACTAGGGAAAAAACCGTGCCAAAACGGCCGCGCAAATACTACCGGAAGAGAACCTGTCAGTTCCACCATTGCCAGAGCCTCATCTCGCACATGCAGCAATGACACAATAAACAATATTATGTATAAACCCGCCCTGTTCAATAATTCCCCATTCCAGGAATATTAACCCTTGATTCTATAAAGAAAAAGGTGTCACACTGTGACCCTGTCTTCTCCATTATCCTTATGAATATAATAAAATGAAACGACCTTACCAGAATCTATGCCCTGGAACAGTAACACGTCCCTTCAAGTGTGACAGGTTAGTAGCATCGCTCCTGACATGGACTTGAGTGCAGAAAGCAGGCACCGAAACTCGTCAACGCTAATTGCCTATGGAGCTGTTAATATGAGTCGGGATGGTTTCACAGAAAGACTCTCCTTGCATCTTCAGACTCTAACTTTCACCCAGGCTCTCACTGAGAGACTGACAGGACTACTTAAAACTCCAGTCCCATTCCGAAGAGTACTACCCTCCATAAGAGACTACTCCGAATCTTCCAACACTTCTCTGCCATCCTCCTGTGACGAAAGGCAAAGAATGACTGGGGGATGTAGATTAAAGAGGCCGCCTGGATGAGCCTGGATGAAGACTTCTCGCCGCCTTGATGAAGATAGAAGAGGCCGCCTGGATGAAGACTTCTCGCCGCCTGGATAAAGATTGTTCAAGCAGAACTTCAAAAACTGTAAGTGGATCGTCGGGGGTTAGTGATGTTTTTTTTTTTAGATTAGGGTTTTGGCAGCAAAAGAGTTAAATGCCCTTTAAAGGGCAATGCCCATTCAGGACAATGGCTAGCTTAGGTTTTTTAGATAATAATTTTTTTTATTTTGTGGGTTGGGGGGGGGGGGGGTGTGGAGGATTGTAATGTTAGTGGGTCTTTGTAATTTTTTTTCAGGTAGAAGAGCAGTTTAACTTAGGGCAATGCCCTACAAAAGGCCCTTTTAAGGGCTATTGGCAGTTTATTCTAGATTAGGTTTTTTATTTTTGGGTGTTTTTTTAAAAATGGGTATTAGAATAGGAATAATTTTTTATTATTTTTGATCATTTGTTTGTTATTTTGTGTAATGTATTTTTTTCGTTTTGGGGTGGGTTTTTATTTTTAGATTAGGGCTTGGGCAGTTCATAAAAGAGCTGAATACCCTTTTAAGGGCAGGGAAAAGAGCTAAATGCCATTTTAAGGGCAATGCCCATACAAATGCCCTTTTAGGGGCAAAGGGTAGATTAGGGTTTACTTTATTTTTATTTTGTGGGTTTCGGGGGTGGGGGTTTGTATACTGTTAAAGGGTGTTTGTTTTCTTTTGTAGCAAAAGAGCTGTTAACTTTAGGGCAATGCCCTACAAAAGGCCCTTTTAAGGGCCCACAAAAGGCCCTTTTAAGGGCCCTTGGTAGTTTGAGGGGTTTGTATACTGTTAGGGGGTGTTTGTTTTCTTTTATAGCAAAAGAGCTGTTAACTTTAGGGCACTGGGCAATGCCGTAGAAAAGGCCCTTTTAAGGGACCTTGGTAGTTTATTCTAGATTAGGCTTTTTTTTTGGGGGGGGGGGGGTTAAGGGTATTAGAATAGGAATAATTTTTATTTTTTTGGATAATTTTGTTTGTTATTTTTTTGTAATTTTAGGTTTTAGTGTAAAGCAGGTTAGGTTTTATTTCACTGGTAAGTTTATATTTATTTTAACTAGGTAGCTAGTAAATAGTTAATAACAATTAACTAACTAGTCTACCTAGTTAAAATAAATACAAATTTACCTGTGAAATAAAAATAAAACATAAGCTAGCTACAATATAACTATTACTTATATTGTAGCTAGCTTAGGTTTTATTTCACAGGTAAGTATGTATTTAGTTTTAAATAGGTATTATTTAGTTAATAATTGTAACTTTAGTATAGCTCTATTTTAATTATGTTAAAGTTAGGGGGTGTTATATTTAGGGTTACGTTAGGGTTAGGTTTAGGGGTTAATATAGTTTAATTTAGGTTCTTGCGATGTGGGGGGCTGGCGGTTTAGGGGTTAATAGGTTTATTTAGTGGTAGTGATGTGGGAAGCCAGAGGTTTAGGGGTTAATACCTTTATTTAGTGGAGGTGATGTAGGGGTGCTGCGGAATAGGGGTTAATAAATGTAATATAGTGGCAGCGATGTTGGGGGCGGAGGAATAGGGGTTAATAACTTTAATATAGTGGCGGTGATATTGGGAGCGGCAGATTAGGGATTAATAACTGTAGGTAGGTGGCGGCGATGTCAGGGCAGCAGATTATGGGTGTTTAGACTCAGGGTTTATGTTAGGGTGTTAGGTTTAAATGTTAGTTTTTTTTCCCCATAGACATCAATGGGGCTGCGCTACAGAGCTTTTCATTCCGCGATCGCAGGTGTTAGACTTTTTTCGGACCCGCTCTCCCCATTGATGTCTAGGGGAAAGCGTGCACAAGCATGTCAAAACAGCACTTGAATTTTGTGCGGTATGGAGCTTAAAAGCATCATATCGCATGCACAAGCCGGCTGTTTGAAAACTTGTAATGGCAGCGCTATAGGGGATTAAATAACGCAACTTTTGTTGCGTTCGTTAATTTCCCTATAGCGCGCATAACTCGTAATCTAGCTGTGTGTGAATGCTCAGTACATTGGTTGTCCATTTTAAACAGCGGACCGTGTGAGATGATACTGCACTTTTACTTAGCCATGAGAGTTATGTTAAAGGAACATAATACTGCAGCAAACTTTACAGTACAAAGAATTTTTGTTTTTCCCACTAAATATATATATATATTTTTACCATTAGATTATTGCATGTCCCATTACCAATCCCTAAATTTATGTGTGTGCTGACTAGTAGTTATACTATCTGCATGTCAATCAACTTAGTGCACAGTGTACTTAATAATCAGCATTAATTGGGAGGTCTGCTGCTGGTGTACCCAACCCTGTTCAATTTGGTAGAGCTTTTCAAATAAATAATATTAATAACAATTATTCTGGCTAAAATAGCATCTATGTTAGCCTCTATTTAAAAAAAAAAACATCCATGTTTACAAATCATTAGTGTAAAAAGGGTATCCTGTATAATGTATTACTGCTATTTCTCTTGGCAGGTCTTTAATTTTAATGTTAGAGGTCACAAGAGATCTGCAGATACTGAATATGATGGAAATGTGTCTTACATCATCCTCATCTGCTAAGTGTTCATGTTATTTGTAGATGATGAAAAATGAAATCAAGACATAACTGCTATTTTTTTTTTTTAATTTAAATTCTACTTCACTAAACAGGACGAGGCATAACAGAAATCACACTGGTGTAGAATAGATGCTATTGCAAAAGGGACAGTAAAGTCAAAATTAAATATTCATGATTCAGGTAGAACATACAATTTTAAACAACTTTCCAATTTATTTTTATTATCAAATTTGCTTTGATCTCTTGGTATCCTTTGTTAAAGCATAAACCTAGGTAAGCTGATAGGTGCTTAGAAGCATGCACAATTCTTTAGCAGTCTATGGCAGCAGTGTTAGCAACATTGTATAACACTGCAATAAACAATGTTGCAAACACTAGATTGTCCCTTATGGATGAAATAGACATGTGCACGGTCCTTTGCTCACCTAGAAATACTCTTTAAACAAAGCAAAATTGATAATGGAGGTAAATTAGAAAGTTGTTTAAAATTTCATACCCTATCGAATAAAGTTGTTTCCTTTTGACATTACTGCCCCTTTAATTTTACTGGTTGATGGTAATAATAAAAAACATCATTAAAGGCATATTCAAATATCTTTTCAATATGCATAGTATGGGCTAGATTACAAGGGGCGCGCCAACAGTTGCGATATTGGGTTTATCGCGGCTGTTTGCTAGCGTCTGAAGTAGCATGCGTATAACAAGTTGAAAGTAAACATGTTCGTTTGAGTGCAATTGAATTAAACGCGCGTTGGGTTAGTGCGACTTCAGTGCTCTGGTTTAACTGTTACGCTTGAATAAATAAAAAATATTTTTAAAAAATTGCATAAAAAAAGTTATAAGTGCTCAAAGATATGAGGTCTCATGTGTTAGCTAAAAAAGGCACGCAAAGGAATTTAACATTTAGATACATGTCTAAATATGTAAATGTGTGTATGTATGTATATATACATATATATATATATATATATATATTGATATGTGTACATATGTACTGTATTTATATGTGTATATATGTATTTACTTACAGACATATATATAAATATAAACACATAGATACACATGCACTCACACATATATATATATATATATATATATATATATATATATATATATTTATTTATATAAGTGCTTTGGAGCCCTTAACAGTCAAGTAGCTGAAAACATGTAAAAGCATATTTATGCAATATTCATATTTAATAAAGTGTTAAACTGTGTTAGTACTGTAAATATTTCACATTACAATATTCCTCACATAGGGTAATATGTTCTAAGTATTTGTAAATATATATTCCTATACATAATCTGTAAATATCTATACCTATATATAATCATATATATATATATATATATATATATATATATATATATATATATATATATATATAGGTATAGATATACAGGGAGTGCAGAATTATTAGGCAAATGAGTATTTTGACCACATCATCCTCTTTATGCATGTTGTCTTACACCAAGCTGTATAGGCTCGAAAGCCTACTACCAATTAAGCATATTAGGTGATGTGCATCTCTGTAATGAGAAGGGGTGTGGTCTAATGACATCAACACCCTATATCAGGTGTGCATAATTATTAGGCAACTTCCTTTCCTTTGGCAAAATGGGTCAAAAGAAGGACTTGACAGGCTCAGAAAAGTCAAAAATAGTGAGATATCTTGCAGAGGGATGCAGCACTCTTAAAATTGCAAAGCTTCTGAAGCGTGATCATCGAACAATCAAGCGTTTCATTCAAAATAGTCAACAGGGTCGCAAGAAGCGTGTGGAAAAACCAAGGCGCAAAATAACTGCCCATGAACTGAGAAAAGTCAAGCGTGCAGCTGCCAAGATGCCACTTGCCACCAGTTTGGCCATATTTCAGAGCTGCAACATCACTGGAGTGCCCAAAAGCACAAGGTGTGCAATACTCAGAGACATGGCCAAGGTAAGAAAGGCTGAAAGACGACCACCACTGAACAAGACACACAAGCTGAAACGTCAAGACTGGGCCAAGAAATATCTCAAGACTGATTTTTCTAAGGTTTTATGGACTGATGAAATGAGAGTGAGTCTTGATGGGCCAGATGGATGGGCCCGTGGCTGGATTGGTAAAGGGCAGAGAGCTCCAGTCCGACTCAGACGCCAGCAAGGTTGAGGTGGAGTACTGGTTTGGGCTGGTATCATCAAAGATGAGCTTGTGGGGCCTTTTCGGGTTGAGGATGGAGTCAAGCTCAACTCCCAGTCCTACTGCCAGTTTCTGGAAGAAGTCTGCATCCTTCAAGAAAAACATGATTTTCATGCAGGACAATGCTCCATCACACGCGTCCAAGTACTCCACAGCGTGGCTGGCAAGAAAGGGTATAAAAGAAGAAAATCTAATGACATGGCCTCCTTGTTCACCTGATCTGAACCCCATTGAGAACCTGTGGTCCATCATCAAATGTGAGATTTACAAGGAGGGAAAACAGTACACCTCTCTGAACAGTGTCTGGGAGGCTGTGGTTGCTGCTGCACGCAATGTTGATGGTGAACAGATCAAAACACTGACAGAATCCATGGATGGCAGGCTTTTGAGTGTCCTTGCAAAGAAAGGTGGCTATATTGGTCACTGATTTGTTTTTGTTTTGTTTTTGAATGTCAGAAATGTATATTTGTTAATGTTGAGATGTTATATTGGTTTCACTGGTAAAAATAAATAATTGAAATGGGTATATATTTGTTTTTTGTTAAGTTGCCTAATAATTATGCACAGTAATAGTCACCTGCACACACAGATATCCCCCTAAAATAGCTAAAACTAAAAACAAACTAAAAACTACTTCCAAAAATATTCAGCTTTGATATTAATGAGTTTTTTGGGTTCATTGAGAACATGGTTGTTGTTCAATAATAAAATTAATCCTCAAAAATACAACTTGCCTAATAATTCTGCACTCCCTGTATATTGTACCAAAATACCATCAGATATATGTAAAAAAATATATTTATGAATAAATAGAATGTATTCTGATATTGCGATATTGTAACTTTGGCTCTTTGCGTATGTTGGGTTATTGTGCAAGCAAAATTTTTTTTACTTTTAATACGCGCGGTATCTGAAAAGCCAAAGTCGAGCGCAGTTAGAGCACGAGCCATAATTAGCGATCCACTCATAATCTAGCCCTATATGTCAGCAATTTTGTTGCAAAAGGTCTGCATAACAGAATGAGTCTGATAAATGCAAATGGTTGATAATATAAACACTGATTTTTTTTTTAAAGAGTTGCTCATGTCAGGTTTTCCAGCCCCTGCAGATCCCATACCTGAGAGGGAGTAGTCTGTGCTGGAAATTCGCATGGCTGGGGTATAGGAAACATTGGGCATATCATGGTCCTTGTCTTTCTGTCTCTGGCGATACCATAAAAAGAGTCCTAGCAGTGTCATGATAATCAGTAGCAGTACAATAACACCAATGATTGCGCCAGCTGAGTGCCTCTCGGAGCCGTGTGCTGGGCTAATCTTGGTGTAGGGATTTAGTTCCTCCATCATCAAGGCAGCTGGAAGCAAAGGAACAGAATTCAGTGTACAGAGGCCAGTGTCACTGTATTAACACCTCATTAATATTTAACTTAATGATAATAATCAGAGGTACATTAATATGCCTATTATATACAAACAATTAGGCACTGAATTGCATAATATCTGCGTACAATATAAATGCCTTTAATACATTTGCACAGTTGTATAAATAAAATATAATCATTAGAATTTATGCTATTGGTGAAGTGAAAACATAATCTTCATTCAAACAGTTCAGGAAGTTATTATTAATATTGAATCAATTACCTGCCTGTTTTACTTTTGCTTTGTTCATATATACTTTCCTTCCATGTAGGTCTGCCGAGACCCACACAAAAGCCTCCTGATAAAAGCCCATTTCATATAGTTTTTCGCACATTTACACAATCAAATCTAGGTAAAGTGTATACCTAATTTGTGTACTTTACTAATCCATACAAACATACTTCTAATGGATTGGAATGTCATAGAAAAGCAATCCAAAAGTTGCACAAATTGAATGTAAAGTTTTCTCACAACAGTGTCCGATGATTTTTAAAGAGAACCCACATTTGTAGGGGCTAATTATTTAATAGCCTTACATGGACCCTCTTTAAAACCCTCATCTTCTTTGCTGCAGCCAAGTTAATACTGTGTAGTATTAGCAGGGTCAGTAGCGGACCTAGTCAACAGAGAGCCCTGGTGCAATTTGTTTTTGTTGGGCCCCCCAAATGTAACTCTGTAGTAAGCAATAGTAATAATATACATGCTGCTCTGTATAATGATTTTGATAGATAGAAGGACCTGCAACCAGCACTAATAAAGGCTCCCCTGCATTGGAATTGACACATTCTGCACACACCTATGTATAGACTGGCTGCTATGGGCACTGCACCTGCTGCACCAATTCTAGTTGTGCCTCTGGTCAGGTGAACTGCATAATACTTAAAAGGACACTATGATACTTACGATTCCTCTCTCTTAAAAAGAAATTAAAAGGCAAAATGAAATTCCAGATAACATTAATTTAATAACTATAGTAAACAAATAATGTATATTTACTGCTTTTCCGTTAAGGCAGTGTTTCTCAATTGCGGTCCCCAAGTACCCCCAATAGGCCAGGTTTTCATTATAGCTGAACCAGTGCACAGGTGAAGAAATCAGCTAATCAGTAACACCATGGTAACTAACCTGCTCTCATCAGCTGTTTATTTCACCTGTACACTGGTTCAGCTATAATGAAAACCTGGCCTGTCGGGGGTACTTCAGGACTGCGGTTGAGAAACAATGCTTTAAATGTCACAATTAAACTTTTTTGACTTAGATAGAGAATTCAATTTTAAAAAACAAAGCTCCAATGTACTTCAATAATCAAAATTACATAAATAACAAGTGCATAATAAAAAGACAATGCAATAATACCTACTCTGAATTTCAAATAAGCAGTAGTTTTTTTTCCGGCAAATTTATTTTTTCTATGATTTACCGGCCCCCTGTACCATGTGACAGACATCAACCAATCACAGACTAGTACTGTATATATATATATATATATATATATATATACACTCTGTGAGCTTGTGCACCTGCTCAGTAGGAGCTTGTTCCCCAGAAAGTGTGTATATAAAAAGACAATTTGATAATGGAAGTAAATTGGAGAGTGTCTTAAAACTGCTGCTCCTTCTGAATCATAATAGTTTATTTTGACTTGAGTGTCCCTTTAAGATATGTGCATGCTCCTAAGCTCCTTTGAGCATACGTAGGTTTATTCTACAGCAAGAGATTGAAGCAAATTTGAAAATAGAAGTTTTGTGTTTTTTTTTTTAAATTGCATGATCTGCCCCAAAAATGAAAGTATAATTTTAATTTTAGTGTCCATTAAAGGCCCATTATTGTAAAAAAATGACATGCTTTAATCAGTCACAGCATGTCAAATCCATCAACCCTAGACTACTGTATGTTTAACCTCTGCAAAGGGGTTAAACACAGTAGAAATGCTTCTCGGGACTCGCAGAGCACTGCTGGTCCAGAGCAGAAAAAAACTGCTGATCCAATTAGCAGCGCTAGCTGCATGACTCGGATGTGGAAGTAGTGCTGATGAAAGAATCTGCTCTGTCAGTCCAATGCTGTATTTCTACTGTGTGTTTAACCTCTTTGTGAGGGTTTAACACACAACAGTCTAAGGTCGAAAGTCTTTAAATGACATGTTCTAACAGATTAGAGCATGTCATTTTTTTACTATAATGGCCCTTTAACATACAACCTCTCATAGGGAGTGTAAAAAGCAAAAGTTTCATAGTTAACTACAGGAAAAACAGGCAAAGTAAACAGTAAATGTACATTTCATTATTTGTTTAATATGGTTAGTAAATTAATGGTATTAGAGATTTCATTTTGACTTTTAAATGTCCCTTTAACTGAGAGGAACAGCTACTAGCATACTCATTAAAGTAGTTTGTTGCACAAAGATAAGGGCTGGAAACAATCTGTAAAAACAAAAAGGCATAATAAATAGGCTCACAGCAAAATACTTGATAAAATAGATGGGACATTTATGGCACATTTTCCAAACTGAGGTGGAAGAGTTTAACAAATCAATTAGATATAATGATAGTTCAGATAACTAAGGATTCTGGCATCACAGGGCCACAGCAGGTCACAAAACTGCAGAATAACAGAATTGCCTTGCACTATAATGTTTCTAATGAAAGGGTTAATATGTTCCTTAATATAATACAATTTAAAGAAATTATTGTGGCAGAAAACTTAAATTATGCTTACCTGATAATTTTCTTTTCTTCTGACGAGAAGAGTCCACAGCTGCATTCATTACTTTTGGGAATTCAGAACCTGGCCACCAGGAGGAGGCAGACACCCCAGCCAAAGGCTCAAATACCTCCCCCACTTCCCTCATCCCCCAGTAATTCTGCCAAGGGAACAAGGAATAGCAGGAGAAATATTAGGGTGAAAAAGGTGCCAGAAGAACAAAAATGTACTGCCACCTCATAAGATAAAACGCGGGCAGGGAGCTGTGGACTCTTCCCATCAGAAGAAAAGAAAATTATTAGGTAAGCATAATTTAAGTTTTTCTTTTTAAACGGGAAGAGTCCTCAGCTGCATCTATTACTTTTGGGAAAACAATACCCAAGCTATAGAGGGCACTGAATGCAAACAAAGGGCGGGTACAAAAAAAAATGTGGCCCCTTCGAAAGGCACCACAGCCTGAAATTACCCAATACCCTACAAAAAATTGAAAACGACAAAGGTGACAAACCGGAAGCCCAGGTAACTGCTCATCAGTTACACAACCTGCAAAACTGTGCTAGGACCACTCAAAATCCAAAGAGTCCGCTGAGAACAAAAGCCTCCGAGGAGCCAGCCCCGTGGCTCTCGACTCCGACAAAACATACCCCCGACCTAAAGGACAAGAACCTATATTTACCCACGTGAGGGAGAACAGAGGACCCAATAAGAGATCCAACAAGGGAGATAGAAAACTCAAAAGCAAAACTTAGAGCAAACCCAAGGTTGCTACAGGACCACTGCCCAGGGAGATGAATTCCCTAGATGGGCAAGGACCAGAAAGATAACTTGCATACTCCGGAAAAAACGATCACTAGGATGACCAGAGAGCCACCCTCCGATCCAAGACACAGCACCACACAACCTATGGTGCTCCAAAAATCCTCGAGTTCCCCATTGTATCATAGTCAAGATGAAAACTCATCAGACTAAATAAGCATAGGTTGTGTGGTGCTGTGTCTTGGATCGGAGGGTGGCTCTCTGGTCAGGGTAACTGTCCTAGCAGCTAAAAAAGAGCTCTCCGTGAGAACACAGAGCCACCTCTAAACAAGAACTCACGATGACCAGGCAGCAAAGCTGACCCTAAGCCATCGTGGGACCTCATCCCACCGATAATCGCCGATAAACATCGGCAACAGCTCCCGTCCAGAACAAATCCGGACTCCAAGGAGCGTCCCATCCCAGCAGCAGATGCCACCAGTAGAAAGATGGACATCCAGAGCCCCCCCCCCACCAAAGGGGAGAACAGACTCGATAAAGGTACACAGTCAATACTTAACAGAGCAGACCGATCCCTGACCATCACTATAAGGTAATGGTCCCAGCACAAAGGCTGGTAAAGACCGAAGACAAAGAGTACCAAAAACTCCGCCCAGACCTCCGGAGAGAAGGGATGGGTCTACAAGGAAGTGAAACCCCTGGAGTAGAGCTCTGACCACTTACTTAAAACTGGCATGCTACCATGAGCAATGACAGGAACTACGTGCTCAGGTTCCTACACGGCTGCCTTCCCTAAGGAAGGAAGACTCCCAAAAGGAAGATAGAACTCTGACCCACCGCGTCCTAAAACCAGACGCCAGCCCCGTGAACCTGAGTACGCAAGGAAGTGAAAAAAGCTCTCTGAAGTGAGAAAAACAAGGACCCACAGGCCATCACGGATACTGAGGTACTTCCAATAAAAAAAGTAATAAACGCAAGAAAACTCATCACCCACCATAGGTGAGGAGAAGAGGAAGTAGAGAAAAACGGTTAACACCCTACCTAGAGGCGAAACCCTCGGTCATTACCGCCAGCTCAAGTAACACGACACCCGAAAGTCTACAAGGAAGCATTAGATGCCCCAGAAGACAAGTAGGGACCCATCAGAGAGACCTCAAACTTAAACTTCAGGCAGATATCAATCTCCCAGGAACAAAAAAAAAAAACATTTCAAAGGGACACGCAGGAGATCTAAACCCCAAGGTTGAAATGAACCGCCCATGCCCGATTCCAGGCAAGAGACATGGTCCTAAGTCAGAGTCCTTAGACATAGGGTACCAGCAACACCCTCAAACCCAAAAGTCTGAAAAACTCGTAACAGGTCTAAGAAAATGGCAACCAGTACCATTGGATCTTAAGACAATCCTTTGTAGACAGGCTTGACTACCTGATCTATACGGAGTAGATTAATGAAACCCATTTTCTTAACCCCAAAGGGGCCAAGGTCTGTACCTGACCCCGGACCTTCTACCCGCAAGCCCAAAGGGCTAGATCTGCTATAAGGAAGGAAGGATAGCACCTGAGAGTCTAAAGACCACGGGATTAAAAGGGACAGCTCTTAGATTGAGAAGACGACATATCTCCAGATATCCTTACAGGATCAGTCTCCCGGAAATCCCAGTAACAGGAATAACAATGGGAGCCTCGCAGCTCCTGGTAGAAAAAACTGAGTAATCCATACCCCTGCGCTCCAAGTACTAGAGTAAGCGAGATACTGAGAAAAGGAAGAAGGACATACCCGTGCTTCCAGATATAGATAACCCAACCCAAGAGGGGAAAAAAGGAGTCTCCGCCACCGCAAAAGGAAATGCGACAAGGCCAAGAGTCGACATCCGGAAGATACTGAAACTGGTATTCCAGACCTCCGGCGGTCATCCACATTTCCAAACTCTATGGAGAACCACGGTTTTGAGTCCAAAAGGACTACGAGAAAGCTTTAAAAAGTCGGTCACGTTTTCAAAGAAAATTGCAAGAAAAGGCCAACTTAGATTGGAGCTCACAACCTTCATACCAGAAGCGTTAGATCTAAACACTAGGCCCCATACTTTGTAGTAGGATCCGAGCCCGGATCCCATATCAATAGGTCAAAGAGACATTCCGACAGGATATCAGCACCATGAGGGTGACATGAACTGCAAGGAACAGCAGCTAGCGCCCGACCAGTACCTGCCTGGTACAGGAGCACTCCAGAACTGTCCAAAGGTCCAAGAAAAATCGACCCAAAGGTTTGATAATATGAACTAGAAACATAACTATGTTCTTAACAAAAAATGCGCAACTTCCGAGGAAGTGCCCACACGACCACAAAATTGCAAGTATCAGTTCCAGAGAAAGAAAGTTCCCAAAACGGAAATTATATCAGACACAAGCTCTTTAAAAACAAATCAAACACATCCTATCCGGATCAAAAGAAAAGTAAGGCAGCACCCGTGGGTGAATGCCCAAGGAGAATGGGCACGCCAACAGGACCAGCCGATCAGAGGCCCCCTTCTCCCAAGCTCAGAACTGGAACTGATACATAAAAGAAAGAAAAAACTGAGATGTCAAGGAGATTGGTTTCATCCCCAAACGTCTAACCCAGCTTGCCATCCGGCACAGAAGGCTGAGGACACGAAGACGTGCTAGCCTATAACGGAAGGCAAAATCATCTCTCGATGGACGACCCCGGCCCGAGGTTGGGGCCCCTGAAGCCTAAGAGGCCATTGCTTCCCCAGAAGGCCGAACTGAATCAGGCGATCTCATGCCCGACGGGCCCTGGTTGACAGAACACGGACAGCACCTTAAAAATATTTCACTTGGGAGATATAAATGAGCCAGCGCCATAGATATGGCCATGCGGAACCGTGCCATAACCTCTGGAGGAAACAAGCTGCCTTCCGGAGAAGGAGTAACGGCCATAGGGACACCTGCATGCGTAGAAAAAGAAGTTTCTGGGGCACGCGCCTCACAGGACATGGAATCCTCGGGGGCGGATGGCTCAACGCACTCTAAGTTCCCTGATTCGGGAGAAGAGAGTACTTTAGAACGGCAATCGGAACATAACTGATGGGCATGGATAACCCGGGCCATTTCATATTCTTCGCAAGACACATTCTCCGAATCGGAGATATCCGTGTCTAAAAAAATCAGAATCCTCCATAACTGTGGGATTGCAAAAATGGACAAGCACTAAATGGCACCTTACACCCCCAATGGCTGGGGCACTCACCACCTTCTGTGAACCAGACAACTAACGAGCAGACTCTCTCTGTCGTCACTCGGTCAGAATACGGAAAAAGAATACAACGTAACCACACCCGGTCACGAGGTGCACCGTGCAAGTCACAAAAAGGGCGCGAAAATCTAAAAAGACCGCGCCAACTGATTTTGATAAGGCCGTTATGTTCCGAATAGCCATGAGCCCAAGTATCACTACACATTAGCAGACAGAATCACATAACAAACATGATTAAAGTCCCCCCTGTTCAATAACCCCCCTTAGGAAATATTAACCCTTGATTCCTTAAGATAAAGGAGTCCCACTGGGACCCTGACTTCTTTCGTTAACATCACATTCACATATTGAAATAAAATGAAACAATCTTACTGGAATCTGCGCCGTGGAACAGGAACACAGCCCTTCAAGTGTGACAGATAGTAGCCTCACTTCTGACATGGACTTGGGTAAATAAAGGCAGGCAGCGAAACTCGCCAACGCTGATTGCCAAGGAGCTGTTAATATGAGTCGGGATGGTTTAGCAGAAAGACTCTCCCTGCATCTCCGGACTCTAACCTTCATCCATGCTCTCACTGAGAGGCAGACAGGATTACTTAAAACTCCAGTCCCATTACGAAGAGTACTACCCTCCATAAGAGACTATCTCAATCTTCTGACACTTCTCTGCCAACCTCCTGTGACGAAAGAGAAAGAATGACTGGGGGATGAGGGAAGTGGGGGAGGTATTTGAGCCTTTGGCTGGGGTGTCTGCCTCCTACTGGTGGCCAGGTTCTGAATTCCCAAAAGTAATGAATGCAGCTGTGGACTCTTCCCGTTTAAGAAGAAAATATACTTACGTGGTACAAAAATAAAATAATTTGATTAATAAAATGAAGAAAACAAAACCTGCATCATTTCATTAACCTCTTCATTAGCCTGTTATTTGTAACCATAGCAACACAAGATATGTCACTGCACAATGCTTATCAGCACGCTCTGGTAGTAAAGGAGTTAAATTAACAGGAAAGGTTCTGTTGAGATAAATGTTCAATGTGGGACTTGCAGGCAGCCTCTTCCCTAGAATCTGGGATTTCTAAATAATATCACATCATTTATCATTTATAGGCAGCTGTATGAATAATAACATATTATAAACATAAATGACACAAATGACATAGCTGACACTCTAGACTGCAATCAGGAGCAGCAGTGCATGCCTGTGCACTCACCCTGGTCACAGCGTATGCCCTTGAATCCAGGGTTGCAGTAGCAGGTTCCAGTTACATGATCACAGGTGGCATTGTTCAAACACTCACAGAGCTGACGGCAGCCGTATCCGAATGTCCCTGGGGGGCACTCTGGGGATTGGTAACAAAGAGCAAGAAAGCAAATTGTTTATTGCAACACTAACCAATACACAGCAAGTATAAGTGGGTATAGTTGGCCTCATGTAACCCATTAAAGCTCAAAATCCTGTCTTGTAAAGTAAAAAACAAACAATAAAATGGTGATTTATTGTACAGTAGATAAGGGCAATGCAGTAAAAGGAAAAGCTCAGTCTGATCTGCTGACAGTTCATAGCAATATATGTTGTCATATATAAAAGTGACTTTTCCTATTTTATTATTATTCATAATATTATAACTGAATGAACTCCTTAACAGCTGTCACAGACACAGATTACAGATTATTCCCATCATTCTGAGAGTGCAGACAGTATATGTTGGAGGGGTGGATGTGGATAATCTTCCTCACGAAGTAAAGGGGGTGGAAAATAATGAACATGAAGAAAATGGGATGTGGTGAATAGTGAGCATCAAGAGCAGAGGATATGGCTGATAGCAAACATGAAAAGCATTGGGAGAGTAAGTGAACATGAAGAGCATTGGGAGTGGATGAACATGAAAAGCAGTGCAGAGGTGTAGTTTATAAAGAATATGAAGAGCAGGGGTGTGGTTTATAATGAACAAGAAGAGCAGGGGTGTGGTTTATAATGAACATGAAGCGCAGGGGTGTGGTTTATAAAGAATATCAAGAGCAGGGGTGTGGTTTATAAAGAATATGAAGAGCAGGGGTGTGGTTTATAATGAATATGAAGCGCAAGAGTGTGGTTTATAATGAACATGAAGAACAGCAGTTTGACTACAATAAGGGGTCTTTTTATGAAGCAGCGAATGCTGCTTCCGACCCACTCCGCTTCAGTTCCGCCTGAAGCGGAAGTAAAGAAGCAGCGGTCCTAAGACCGCTGCCCCTTAACTTGTCTGCCACCTCTGAAAACGATCGGGTTGATCGACACCCCCTGCTAGCGGCCGATTGTCCGCGAAATCTGCAGGGGGCGGTATTGCACAAGCAGTTCACAAGAACTGCTGGTGCAATGATAAATGCCGACAGCGTATGCTGTCAGCATTTATCGATGTTCCAGCGGACATGATTCGCTATAGCGGATCATGTCTGTCCGCACCATGATAAATTTACCCCTAAGTATAAATGAGACAAGTGTATGGCTAATAGTGAACAAGAAAAACAGGGGATGTGGCTGCTGGTGAACATGTGAAGCAGGATGTGGAGTGGAGAGTGGACAGAAAGAGCAGGAGGGGAGCTGATGATAAACATGAAGTGCAAGGAGTGTGTTGGATAGTGAACAAGCAGGGTAATAGTGCCTATGGGTGCCAGAAAGTGACCAAATGTTGTATCAGAAGGCTAATGATAGTGTTCCTGGGGCAGTAGGTTGCTTATGCTGTTCAGTACGTAACTACTACTGACAAGGATGGTAGTCTGTGGCTGTTAATCCTCTAGAAATACAAGAGAATGGGGTGATATTGTCCATTGATCGTGAAATGCTGCACAATTCTGTCCCTTGATGTCCACGATTAGAAAGAGGTTGTCATTGCCCTAATAATACAGCATTTAGACTGCATGAGGCAGCTGTGCTTGGAATGCTATGAATCACTAACACTATCCTTGGAAGGCATTGAGTGGTTGCTCACTTACTTTGCTCGCAGTGTTTTCCAGTGAATCCTGTCCTACATGTGCACTGCCCAGTGATATGGTCACAGTCAGCACCATTGTGGCAGTGGCAGACATTGGCACAGTCTTTTCCATAGAAAGCTGTTGGGCACCCTGCAATATCAGACAGGCAACATAACAAAAGAGATGGATTCTAGGATTCATATTGCAATTTTACTTTTTTTAACATTACTTTTTAATAAAAAAAGTACTTACAAATAATATATTGCCATAGAGCTTAATGGGGAATTTAGGAACGCTTTGCTCATGTATAAGCATTGGCAAATATCCAAAAAAGACATTAACATGATGAATCTTTCTAAAGAATGAATGTTACCTTCTCTATTGCACAAGCAGCTTACTACTGACACCCACCTCCCTCCTTAATACAAGTATCCCACCTTAAACAACAACTACTACAAATAGAAACATTTATCAATTTTGCAAGAAAACACATTTTCAAGTAGAGAAACTGTCAATCTGCAATCGGTAATTGCATTGCAAAATGTAACATTGCTCTCTTGTGCAATGCGGCCTGCTCTTGCGCAACCAATTGCATGAGAGCAGGGCATGGCAATCACCCTGAACAAGAAAATGCTGCAGTGATTTATTGCCTCCATTGAGGTGGTGAGGAGGTTAAAGAAGCAATTTCTGCTTCTTAAGTTTCGGTTGCTGAACTGATCATTTAAACCTGCACCACAAAACCTCAAAAACTGTGAATGCAGCTTAATAAATCTTCCCCAAAAAGTACTCAAAAGTATTACCTCCCTCTCTGGTGGCTTATGGCAGCCTACACCCCTGTATCACTGATGGATGCAGAGACAATGAAAATATTGTAATCCTATTGTGACCATCCAATCTGTCTGTCCATTCTAGTGTTGATTAATACAATAATTTGATTACATATTTATGAGTGCAGGCGTCAGTAAATTGAAGCTGATAATTTAAAAAAGAACAAATTGGTCAGAGACTAATGTGGGCCTCATTAAATTGTGTCCTACATCCAAACCATAATAATGCCTTTCTAAAGTGCATTGCATAGTTTTTATTACAGGGTTTTCAAATATCCATCCATTCCAACTGTATGGACGTGTATCTTGTTTCTGTGATATTACTTGTGAAAATCCCTTGCAATTTTTCATTTTTACAAGAGGTTCTCCAGGGGTGGAAAACCACCAACATCTGTTAGATTTCACCATGGTGCTAAGAGGGATGGAACAAATAGCCCCTCCCACAGTTTTTTCTTCTCCAGTCATGCCCCTGGACTGCCTACCTCTAAACATTAAAGGGACATGAAACCCACAATTTTTCCTTCATGAGAGAATACAATTTTAAGCAACGTTCCAATTCACTTCTATCATCTAATTTGATTTATTTCTCTTTGTATCCTTTGTTGATGCAGCAATGCACTACTGGGAGCTAGCAGAAAACATTGGGTGAGCCAACAACATGAGGCATATATGTGTTGCCATCAATCAACAGCTCCTGAGTCTACCTAGGTATCCTTTTAACCAAAAGATGCCAGTTAAACAAAGCAAATTAGATAGTAGAAATACGATCGGGTTGATTGACACCTCCTGCTAGCGGGTCGATTGGCTGCGAATCTGCAGGGGGCGGCATTGCACAAGCAGTTCCCCAGAATGTGCAATGATAAATGCTGACAGAGTATGCTGTCAGCATTTGTCGATGTCTGGCGAACATGATCGCTACAGCAGATCATGTCCGCCAGACACTTGATAAATCGGCGCCATAGTCTATTCTCATCATTTGTGAATTTTGCTCATTGCAGATTCAAATTTGCGTCAATGATATTAAGGCCTTTCCTGTAGAACAGTATTTGTTAGATTATTAATACATTTTTCGCTTGCACGCTAACTGCAGTCAAAGTAAAAATTTATGGTGGACGTGTTAGCGTGTGTATTACAAGTTGAAAGTAAAAAAGTTAGCATGAGAGCGAAAGTCTGATGCATGTTATCTTCAGGACTTTGGATACTGCGACTGCTCTAAATAACTAGAGTTAATATAACTTCTTCTCCCCATGGGGTACCCATGTCGTCATGGAGAGAAATCATGCAAAGGGGCCGATTTATAAAGCTCCGCTGCTCCATAATTTGTTCGCCTGCTCTGAGGCCGAGGACAGAAATCAACCCAATCGAATATGATTGGGTTGGTTGACATCGCCTGCTAGCGAATCTGCAGGGGGCGGCATTGCACAAGCAGTTCACAAGAACTGCTGGTGCAATGATAAATGCCGACAGCATATGCTGTTGGCATTTATTGATGTGCAGCGGACATGATACGCTACATCGTATCATGTTCGCTCGCACATTAATAAATATACCCCAAAGTCAATATATATTTAATTTACTGTTTCAAGGTATTTGACTTGGAAGGTCTCAAAAGTGTATGTATATATATATATATATATATATATATATAGTATATATAAATATATATATACTGTATATATATATATATATATATATATATATATATATATATATATATATATATATATACATACACAGACACACACATTGGAGCCCTTACCAGTCAAACACTAAGCCATATATCATATCCCTATAAGAACATTTTTATTCATGTTAAAATTATATATTTTATTAAAAGTGTATATATGTGTGTAATACTTTAATTTAATGTGTTTGCGCAACTTTTTTTTAACCCTTACAGTTTACTTCCGATCTCAGGCTGTCCTAAATATTCTAGCGCAGTTTCGGCTTGCACTTGAGCGCAAACTCTAACTTTTAAACTTGTAATACCAGCGCAAATTAGCATGGTCACGATATCCACTGAAAGTAATGGCTGTGCTTGAGCGAAGTCGGTTTGGTAAAGTGCACTAACCAAAGAAGGGTTAGCGCGCTTTACCATGGATTTGTAATATCAAAGTTGAAGGGTAGTGATAGCGAAGTCCTGTAATATTGGTTATTACAGCATCCTCCAATCACGGCTTCCCCCCCAGGGGAATCATTGCCTGAGGCAACACTGTGACGTATGAAGTGACGAGCGGCAGGAGGGGGAATCGCTAAGTATTTTAACAAAACGGGTGAAATGTAAACTTTCATGAATGTTTTTAATAGTATTTTTAAAAACCGGGCACTCATTCTTGAAAGTTGACATTCACTTTAAATAACTAGCCATTACGAGCGGCTGGTTAACGCTAACGCAAGATCGAGGTAGCACTATGCGCTAGCAAAATTAACAAGAGGTCAAACCTCTGGTTAATTAAAAAAATGTCCCCCAATAAACCACCAAAATAAAGTGTACATTTCCATTTAAAAATAAAAAATATGACCATTGTTTTAAATTAAAATAAGTGCACAAATCACTTATAATGCGTTAAAGTGAGCGGATGTGGGGTGTTAGAAAAATATACACATATAAATACATAAATACAGTAAATATGTATATATTCATATACATTTAAACTTTGCTGCCCACCGCTGCGCGACTTACCCCCTTAACGGCATCAGAAAAGAGGCTCCCAGTGAAGCGCAAATATCGTGCTCGTGAAAGCGCATATTTGCACTCTATTCGTAATCCAATTTTTTGTTCTCTTTAAGCACTAAATGGTGTTTTTACTATACAAACATGTTCTCTCAGATGTGGTTTATAGTCACCAATATTTAACATATACTGTATCTCTACTAACACTACACAATTCAGATTGCAGAAGGTTATCTTTTTTTTTTTCACATATATAAATCAGAGACACACTGAAAATAAAATGTTTGCTACACTGCAAACACTGATTAAATTGTGAACTCATTCTCATGTCTCTGTTATTGTGATGAATTGCAAATTCCTACTCCCTCTCAGGATATGTACAGTTTTTTGAGCGTTGCTGGAAAGATGTTTCCCTTTAGGATAAAAATATAAATACATTTGTAATAATAATAAACACAATTCTCTGAGAATATTTTACAACTGGAAAAAAGTTGACAAATTTAAACCATTGTTGATTTGTGATTTAAATGTTTGTGTGTGTATGTATATATATATATATATATATATATATATATATATATATATATATATATATATATATATATATATATATAGTCCTGCAATAAAACAGCACTCACTGGAGTTATATTAAAAACGTTTCGGGGCCTGACTGGCACCTTTATCAAATGGATCAGTCGTTCAACAGGCAGATGGCATAGCCCAACATCCGGAAAAAAATGGTTAAAAACATGAAAACGCTGCAGCCTTAAATACCCTCCATAAGTTTTAATTGTCTGTTGAAGGCAATGCCTGTTTGCAAGTCTGTGCGCGCGTCACATAAGACACGCCCCTTCCGGTACATGTGGTGATCTGTCATTGGTGCAACCGGCACCGTCATCAGTGTAAACATCCACATCCGAACTAAGACTTAGCACATGGCTAATTTGCATATCTGATGCTGTGTGTGACGTATAGGAGGTAACGAAAGTGTCTCTGTAGCGGACTGCAACGTTATAGTACTCATGATGTTAAAAACCACACCCTAGACACGGTGGAACCGAAAGGCCTCAATATACAATTGGATTATGGCTCCTTCATTGGATGAACATCACCGTCATCTGTCTGCAGCTCACTGATCGACATACGAGTGATTGAAACCATTGTGCTTATCTATGGCCATTTACCTCTTGATGTATCATCCTTTTAATTGAACTGGCCTAGGTGATCGAATCCCCTCACAACATTCTCCTGTGCTGATTTACACCGGTCACAGCTCACTGACATCTACCCTCTTAACCTGTATTATAACTCTATTTTTTGGAATGCACATTATCACACTTTTTGATCCAATTGGATCGTGTCCATTGCATACAGTGGTTTTTAACAATGTGTTAGGCAGTATTCCAGAAGTTGTAAAAGCACATCTGTGGGTGGTCCCACTTACGGATATCGATTAAGGTGGTTGCGTACTGCTCTCAATCCCTCATCATGCATTATTACCATACAGAGACTGTTATCAAGTGTCACCAGTATATCATCATCAGAGATCATACACAACTCATCTTTGAACAGTTTGATTACATCAATAGAGTCCAAAAGGAATGAAGGTAAGCCATTAGCGGTTTGTTTATAAAACCTTGTCTTTCCACAATCTCCAGATACTCATCCACCTTCTGCTTAAACAGCATTCCCGAATCTGTACTCAATTTTCTATATGTGGACTCATCATTTAACTGTTTCAAGATTTCAGACCTATAGTCCTTATAGTTCATAAGAACCAATGCTCCACCTTTGTCACCCTCCCTTATCACAATGTCTGGGTTGTTTCTTAATGTATTAAGTGCTTTCCACTCTGGACCCGTCATATTTTTCTTCACTTCCAATTTATGCTGTCTGATAGATTCTTGTGCTTGTTGAGAGATAATTCTAGAGAAGGTTTGGTACTTTTAGGCTCAAAAGTGCTTTTTCCACAAAATCTTTCAATTTGTGCATTATCACTGCCATAGTGCTCTTTGAGCCTTAGCGTTCTCAAGAATCTGTAAAGATCCACTTGGAGATCAAATTCATCTGTAGTATTAGTGGAAACAAAAGACAACCCTTTATTTAGTACCTTTCTCTCCTCTTCAGACAACTGATGGTCACTCAAATTTACAATGTTATCCTCAGTTAGTAGCTTCTCCTCCACGGTCGTGGTGGCCTCCCACGATCTCATGCCGCCATGGTCCCTGCGGCGGTTATGTTTCCTCTGTCGTTTTTTGACCTGGTGGTCATGCCCTGTCCCTGGGTCATAGGGGGTCCTTCTGTTTTTGACTGTTGCTCACTTTCTGAACTGTTGTGAAAACAAGAAAGCTGGTTGTTCTCTTTTTTCTTTAATCACCACTTAGCCCCTTAGACATCATCATCCCTTATTATATCCTCTGTTTGCATTGTAGGTGCTTGTGACATATTTAAAAACAATGTATATTAAATACAAAAACTAGTAAGTTCACAGTGTGTGTCACACCAGTAGGCGGGTGCTGTTAACCCAACAAGCAGATATAATCCTCCACTGGATTCAGCATCAAATAACAACCAAGACATAGTGATAAAGGAGGCTGACAAATGTGGAGCATTGGTTCTTATGAACTATAGGTCTGAAATCTTGGAACAGTTAAATGACGAGTCCACATATAGAAAATTGAGCACAGATCCGGGAATGCTGTTTAAGCAGAAGGTGGATGAGTATCTGGAGATTGTGGAAATACAAGGTTTTATAAACAAACTGCTAAAGGCTTACCTAACAGTGGCACACCCAGTAACACCCATAATATATACTCTCCCAAAGATACACAAGGATCCTGTGAAACCATCTGGAACGGCGATGGGGTCCAACGTGGCTCCATCTTATGCCAACATTTACATGGCTGAAATCGAGCAATTTCAATCTGAAATATTTAAGAACAAGTGTATCAAATTGTTTTAAAAGCTATATTGATGATTTGCTCATTATCTGGGCAGGCATCCAACAAGAACTTGATGAATAGTTTATAAGACTAAACGAACACAGAACTAACCTCAAGTTTAAAATAAACTGTTCGGTCAAGTTGATTAATTTCCTTGAACTCATAATTTATAAAGATGGAGGTAAGATCTCAATAACGCTGTTTGAAAAAGAAACTGATAGAAACTCAGTCCTCAGGGCAGATAGCTGTCACCCACCATCACTAAAGAAGGCACAACCAAAGTCTCAGTTAACCAGGGTGATTAGGAATAACTCTACACCTGAGAAGAGAAATGAACAGCTATTGCTTATGCAAGATACATTTAAGAAAAGAAGATACTATGAGGCATGCTTGAGGGATATCAGTAAGGAACTACAGTCACTGACGCAAAATGATGCACTGAGGAAGAAACAGACACCAATACAGGAGGAGAAGAGGTTAACATTTGTTACAAAATGTACACCTGACAAATGGGCACTGCCAAGTATCTTGAAGAATAATTGGGACATTGTCACCAGTGACAATTCTTTACCCAAGCTATACACCTACAACGTGGTTGGGCAGTCCTAAATTGGGCTGTTACAGATGCAGTGGATGCATCACCTGCAATGGTTTGTCACAAGGACAATTTTTTGTTCACCCTTGGAAAAACAAGAAATGTAAGATTAAATACAGGGTAACGTGCCATTGGCTCAGGCAAGGCCGACCAACCTGTGGCTAAACACTTCCTATCAACGAAACACTCTATCTCTGATTTAAGATACATGATCATTGATCATTTCCCCCCGTTGGGCAGGGTAGGTAACAGAGCAAAGATCCTGTTACAATAAGAGTCTAAATGGATCCACAATTTAGAGACCTTAGTACCCAAAGGACTGAACACATATTTACAATTTTTTTTGTGATGCATAGATCTGTATACCAATATGCTGTCATAGTTGTGTTTAAATAGGATTCTGTAGATTTTGATTCATCTAGTTTCGATATAAGTAAGGATGCCTTGTTATATAGTATTTGCAGTATAGATATTTTTCCCAAAAAATGTACCAGTGAGCTTCTGCAGTCTGACATAGACAATAGGAAAGACACATCAGTAGCTATGATATGATGTGCTTTTATCAGCAACCAATAGTATTCTCAATGTGCGGTAGTTTGTGCACTAGGAGATATATAGCATGAGGGGTTAATTTACTAGTATTTTTGCGTCATGGTTTACTAATTTTCCATTTTTTGTGCTATGTAAGTGGGTTTAGTATAAGCTGTGACACGCTCATGCTGTCTGACTGTTTAACCCTTATAATAAGTATGGGCAATGACATGTGCATACGGTCTGATTGTTTAACCCTTATAACTTATATTTATCTCCCAAGTGTGTGACGGTTTGTGCACACTAACCATTATATTTATATGGGTTAACTAACCACATCTATTAATATGCCTAGTATCAGCTTAGTAAGTCTAGATGAAGTAAGATGTTTAACTGAGTATTCTGCTGTATAAAAGTCAGGTATAATGACAATAATAACCCACTGAGAATAGTATATATACCCTAGTGAATATGAGATATTGTATATATGCAGGTGCTTGTTGATTTGCTATACACTCTAGCATACTCCGTATAGTTGTAATGATGTTTATATAGCTCAGTTTGCTTCTTTTAAATTTTTGTCCGTTTGATGACTCCTTAGGAATCCGGCACGTTGTAGACGCAGAGGGCAGTCATCGACAGACGAGTATGTCACTTGGTGAGGGGTACTTTAGGGGATAAGTTACACATTTGTGGTTGTCTGTATGTAGTAAGTCTGAGGAAGGGGGACCACCCCGAATCGTCACTAAATATATGTTTTAAAGACCAGAGAGTGCCTGATTGTAATCTTTATATATATATATATATATATATATATATATATATATATATATATATATATATATGTATATATATGTGTGTTTATATACTGAAGTAAAAAAGTGAGTCATTGTGAACCTCATTTGCATATCTTACCCAGAATCCTTTGTTACATTGGAAACAGTGTATCCAGAGGTTTTCTGGGAAAAGCAAGCCTCCTGACTTGTCTAGTTTACTTAAATGGCCTACACAATGAGTTATTTTCTTATAATATATATATATATATATATATATATATATATATATATGTAAATCAATACAAATTTTTGCATAGACAATGAGCACATCTAGGCAAGTTCCCCGCTTGCGTTTTCCCAGTAAAACTCCACATACATTGTTACATTGTATGTGGAGTTTTACTGGAGAAACGCAAGCGGGAACCTTGCCTAGATGTGCTCAATTTCTGTGCAAATTTTTTTATTGATTTACTTTTGAGACATGGAGGATTTTAATCTCAGATTTTTATCTCCACCATAATTTTAATGATTTTTTATATATATGTATGCATACACTAGGGCTGGGCGATATGGGCAAAAATGAAAATAGCGATTTTGGACCCAAAAAATTGCGATTTTTCAATAACAAAATAATTTAATGTTTCTGAATGTCCAATACACTCTGGGAGCATAAAAATACAAACCACATATGTGTGTGTGTATATATATATATATATATATATATATATATATATATATATACACACACACACATATATATACACAGTTACACACATATGTGTGTATGTGTATGTATATATATAATATAATATATTTATTTTTTCTTCTTTTTTTAAACATTTTAACTTGACTGCAGAGAGTTGAAAACCTAACTCTAAACGAATCCACCTGGTTGGTAACAACGGATGTGGAGTCGTTATATACCTCAATAGACCACAAACTAGGCCTCCAAGCAATCAAATATTTCCTTGAGAGAAATTCAGATGAGGGTCAAGAACATGATCAATTCATTCTCATATTGCTTAACTTTGTATTAAACTATAATTTCTTCACCTTTGATGGCCAATTCTTTCTGCAAACCCGTGGAACAGCCTTGGGCACCACGTGTGCACCCACATATGCCAACCTATTTATAGGTTGGTGGGAGGCTGAACATGTTTTTACGGAAACCAATGAGAAATACACAGACCAAATACCCCTGTGGATCAGATTTATCAATGACATCTTGTTTATCTGGGAAGGGACGTATTCAAATTTAATGGAGTTTCTTAATGAATTGAACCAAAATCATTTGAATATCAAATTAACCTACGAAGCAAGTAGGACAACCATACACTTTCTTGATATAACAATCAATAAAAATCCTGAAGGACTCCTACATACGGATCTATTTAGGAAACCCACAGCAACGAACAGCTTATTACACAGTTCTAGTGCTCATGCTCCAGGAATAATGAGGGGCCTACCTACGGGGGAATTTTTGAGACTGAGACGCAAATTGCTCAGAAACCAAAACCTTTGAAAGTAGAGCAACAGAATTAGAAGAGAGGCTTATTAAAAGAGGCAACAAAAGATCAATTAAGAGAGCTAAACAGAGAGCCTCATTCACTCCTAGATCAACCCTTCTAACAAAGAAGACCAAAACTGGCTCAAATATCCCAAGACTCGTCATGACGTACAATGCACACACACCACAAGTACTAGAAGTAATACAAAAACATTGGAACGTCCTAATGATGGACCCAGTACTAAAAAAGAGATTGGGAGAAAGACCATCTATAGGATATAGGAGAGCCAAAAATATCAAAGATCTGATAACCAATAGTCACTTTCAAAGGAAGAAAACTACTACAGCATTCAACCTAGGAGCCCACAAATGTGGTAATTGTAGCACCTGTAGCTACATGCGTAGCACTAAAACTGTCACAGACAGATTTGGTAAAAATCATGTGATCAAACGTTATATTAGCTGTACTTAGGTGCACTTGCAATTTATTTTATGTGGGGATGACCACAAGGAAACTACGTCTAAGACTTATGGAGCACCTTAGAAATATCAAGAATGCTGCCAAAGACAGAGAAGAACACAAAACCCTAACAAGTGTAGCTGCACACTTCTTGAAAATTCATAACTCAAATAAAAATGATTTAGACTGTTGGGGAATAGAAAAAGTGAGTCTGTGCATGCGTGGAGGAGACCTAGAAACAGCATTACTCAAATCCGAGAGTAGATGGATTTATTTACTCAACGCTGTACATCCTCACGGACTCAATGAATTCAATAATTATTATGTTTTTCTTTAGGAATAAATAATCATAAGACTAAACAGAATTAGAGATCCAAAATATCACACATTCGAACTTGGAATTTCTAATAAGTTTAGGTTAAGATGGTTGATTATTTCAACTTAAGATTCAAATGCATATCAGAAAAATTACAACACCAGATATTCCATGTACAGGACTATAGTGGTACTTGTCGTACAACCATAATTCGGAACTAAATTTTGAGATGATAATAAGTTTGGGAATCCCTAAGAACCTCTATGTAACAATGGGGTACAAATAGTAATAATATGTAATGGAATTACAATTGTAAAATATTATTTATTTTAAACGTGGATTTTCTAAATAGCTCAGATTTTGGTTGTTGATCCTTTCACTTTTAGATCTAAATGAGAAATATAAAATCACAATATTAGATATTTCATGTACAACATTACATTGATACCGTTCATTTAGCGACAATCTGAAAACCTCTAGATGATCAGAAAGTTGGGAATCCTCAATAGCCTTTATATACTAACAGATTAATCATACACCAGTTTTTTATTAAATCAACTCAGGCAGTAGACTACATCCTAACCTTCCACAGATCGATTCCTGTATATTGTTTAACACTAGGAATGGATTAGAGAATCATTATCTTGCACTTAATAACAGGGTAATTCAGCATCACTTCACATATCTATTATATCACTGTAATGATATTGTGTTTTGTAACCATTCATCATTTGTTGTAAGGACCAGGATTTATGGTCCGACCATTGTGCCCAGATTGATAAAGGACCTCTGGATTAGAGATTTATATTTTATTATTTTTGTGTACTCATTAATAGGGTAATTTGGCATCACTTCACCTACCTACTAGATCACTGTTGATAAATTATATTTTTAGTCATAATGATAAAGAGAATAACTTATGGTCCATAACACTATTGCTATTCACTACCAGTACTATTTTAATCACTTTTTACTCATAATAGGTTGTTTCACCAACACAATCACGTTCACATTAATATTTTTAACACATAATTCAATAAGAAAGTGTTTTTATTTATTTATTTATTTATTGTTTGTCACTCACTTCCCTGCCCCTTGAAACCTCACACATAACATTGCACACTAGATGTGATTAATATTCAAACGATACTAAACTTAAATTTCAATTTTAGAACCAGCACCAATGGTAATAGATTATTCACATACTGCACAAAGAGACCTAGGCACTTTAAGAGACAATGAGTACAGATAAACATGGAGTCATAGTCTAATAAACCACAAGTGTTAACCTATGTTTGAGGCATCTGAGGTTAAGTAACAATTAACGAGAACCACGACTTAATATCCATCCATTCATTCTGAGTTAAAAATAACAAGGTAAATTTGATTTGAATTGATTTATTTACATACCATAAGAATACATATTCCAGGTTGATACAAGCTACATACATTTATACAGGCAGTTTATAAACAGAATAAACATTTGATATTGTTTAATTCATAGAGGATAAGTGTAAAATTCAAACCACTCAGTCATGCGTCTGACATTGGCCACTTAAACCACACACAAACATGATACATTGTAATACAAGCAAATATACTCCTGCTCGTTACATAGAATCGTGTTCAATTGACAGGAGTTACATTTATAAACGTACTCTCGATCGACGTCATCATACAATCCGCCCATGTTCATGAATCGGATTGGCAGTCTGGTGGTAATTGACAGAACCACAAACTAATTGAATAAGAGAATGAGGCGGGACTTCCACATCATGGAGGGTATATATCCCCCAAACTTTGGCGGCTCGCTGCCTTTGAAAAAGCCTGGACGGGCGAAACGCGTCAGGGAAGCTAGCAGAGCGTGTGTTACGCTCCCTACTTTTTAACAGCCAGATGTAGTACCTTTGTATTAGAGTTATACGCCACTATTATTGCACTAATTCTTATCTGACCAATCTGTGCCCAAACTTGTACAGGCAGGCTTAGAGTATTTAATACAAGATATGATGATCTGGGTTGTGCCAGATTTAGTATAGAGTGAACCGGACAAGAATCTCTAGCATTCCAACTTATAATAGCAATACAATACTCAGAAACGCTAACTGGGGTCACACGGGAGATTGTGCCAAACTACTATCTAATATAGTATTTACCTTAGTGTAATAAATTTTGATCTGGGTTGTGCCAGATTTAGTCCTTAGTTAATGTTGCATGATATTTTATAACAAAATTTACTCTGATCTGGGTTGTGTCAGATCTAATATTAAGCAATGCAATAGGAATTATAAATACTGTACCATTGCGCCAATATTGTTCAATTTAGAACTTAAGAATTATTTTGCAGTAAATTCTGCTTAAACACAGGCATTTGTCTCAAGGACTGTAATACTGGTTTACCGTATCAATAATTTTTCATACAACTAGGTCAATACAATTAACTCTTATTGTAGTTTCTTAGATTTTACTCTCTCTACGATAATTAAGAGTTTAGGACATACCGTTGTTTGTAACTTAACGTAGATGATCGGGACCAGTTAACAGTACTGAACACGCAGGGCACAACAAATGCATATTTAATACCCAAGTAATTCATATATAGTTGAACATATTAGTTTATGTAAGCTGCAATTTAAAGAAGAGCTTGATACGCTATAGAAGGGAGACTGAACTAGTCCGCCTTATAACAGCTACTGTTGGGAGATTAAGACAAGGAGTATTTAATAACATCTTATCTCACAATTAGAACAAGATTTGTATGCAATCTCTCCATATATGTATAATTTTTGAGCCCCAAGCACATGTTATTCTGTTTCAAGTGATCTAGCCACACATTAGTAGAAATTTTATATGGTAATTCACAGTATAGATTTTCTCACATTAGAGATTTCTGATCTAGGCAAACTAGAACCAATCTGAATACCGTACGATTTAATACAATAGATATTCTAAAGATAACTGAAATATTTCACTATGAGTTAGATTGTGAATATTCACAAGTATAAATCTATACTTATGTACATAAATTCATGTGTTGAAACATAACATACACTTGGAATAAATTCATGTTCTAGACTGAAAGCCAAACTGCATACATAAGCAGTTAGTATCTTCGATCTTGGAGTTTACTACTATTAATTCACCATATTAGCACAGATCTATACTACCTTATGTAATACAGTATCAATCCAGCCCAGCTGAATATTCTCTTTACTGAGTTACATATTATATATTTGACTGACTCTGATTACCGCCTGAGGTGGTTGCCAGATTCTTAGCAGTCATAAAGACTGGGGATAATATATATTTTATAACCCAGATTAAGTGGTGTATTCATTTAATCATTAACCTACAGTAAAGGAATCACTTACGGCATCATAAACAGGCCTGATATCTGTATTTCCTCTCTGTACTGATATTAGGATTAATACAGAGGTATTTCTGGATTTTTTTAATATGTGTGTTTAACGTGGATTTTATTATTCTAAATAAAAGTTATATTTTAATTATTCCCTCCAGTAGAGGAATTCTCTGCCTCTATTAGTCAGGGCCCAGAGTGCTATCACAGCATACTTTTGGTGGGTTTTCTAGGCTTTCTCCAGCCATCCCACTTATAGTTTCATATTGACTAAAAATGAGCCCTGCTCCTGTCCAGGAATCCAATACAGGCATATAGCAGTAGGGGTGGGGGGCTGCTCCTTTCAAAAATGCTGTGCCTTTCTGATATCAAATAAATTGTAGATGCAGTTAACCCAGCAGTTAGCTAGCAGAGGGGACTGCAGTTTTAGCCTTTTTTGGCAGCTGTGGGGTTAACTGCATCTGCTATGTATTTGAGCCATTTCTCAGAGAGCAGGAGATTGTGTGGGAGGTTCCATAATGTTTACATACCCTTAGTTTCAGACTGCAGATGTCCCTAGGGGGAAATATAAGTAAGTGGCTTTCCCTCCTCTTTACATCTCCTGCATGGGCTCTGCTTTTAGACTTCTATAGATTGAACGGCTGCTACTGAGATCACAAACAGAAAGTGAAAGTAAAACAGCCAATTTACAAATGTATGCTAAAAGCAACCACTAGATGGAGCTGGTTTGCAAGAAATCACATACAAATCAATGCAGTACAGCCACATCTGACGATTATTATTTTTTTACCAAAAAATCGCGTACTCTCTCAGTTTTTAAATTGCGGCTTTAAATCGCATATGCAATAAATCGTGCAGTCCTAATATACACACACACACATACATTCATTGGCAATGCCAAAAAGCCCTTACAATAAATGGACATAACATTGCAAAAAGAAGGGTTAGGAAGTATAATCCGCTTCCTGCCCGCAGTAGTCCCTCATATGCTTAGGTTTTAAGGGATTAAACAAGACACATTCACAACTCGCCCAGACACACCCACGCATTGCCCACAACCTACTCAGTTACCCACATGGACTGCCCATAACCCCACCCTCTGTGTACTATACTGCCCACAAAATAACGGTGGGGAGGAAATTATCTGGCAGATGTTGGGAGGTATGTTAATGTGTTAGAGCATTTTATTAATGTGCTTTTATTCTTAAGGGGTTAATCACATTGTTACAGGGACAGTATACTCCAGAATATTTATTGTTTAAATAGATAGATAATCCCATTTTTTACCCATTCCCCAGTTTTGCATAACAAACTAACGCCCTCTAGCTGTGAAAAACTATCAAATGCATTTATGAGCCTACCTAGGTTTAGCTTTTAACTAAGAATCCCAAGATAACAAAGCAAATTTGATGATAAAAGTTGTTAAAAATTTCATGATTCATATAGGGCATGCCATTTTAAATTTTTCAATAGACTGTCCCTTTAAGACCGCTCCAGTGCAGGAATGCACTACTGAGACATAGATGAACACATCTCGTGAACCAATGACAATAGGCAAACAGGCGTAACCATTTATTGCCAGCCAGATCCCAGTAGTGCATTGCTGCTCCTGAGTCTACCTAGGTATGCTTTTCAACAGAGGATACCACGAGAGCAAAGTTAATGTGATAATAGAAGCAAATTAAAACTACATGCTCTTTTTGAATCATGGTTTGAAGGTAGAGTGTCACCGTGAAGGCGGAGCGCAGTTGCATTGCCGTGGAGGCGCTGAGAAGTGCCGGCGAAGTGGAGAGGCAGAGGCATTGTTAAAGGAATAGTAAAGTCCAAATAAAACTTTCATGATTCATATAGGCCATGTAATTTTAAACAATTTACTTTTATCATCAAATTTGCTTTGTTCTCTTGTTATTCTTAGTTGAAAGCTAAACGTAGGTAGGCTCATATGCTAATTTCTAAACCCTTGAAGGCTGCCTCTTTTCTGAATGCATCTGACAGTTTTTCACATCTAGAGGGCGTTAGTTCATGTGTTTCATATAGATAACACTGTGCTCATGCATGCAAAGTTATTTAAGAGTCAGCAGCACTAATTGCCTGATATACAAGTCTGTCAAAAGATCTCAGATAAAGAGGAAGTCAGCAGAAGGTTAGATACAAGGTAATTACAAAGGTAAAAAGTATATTTCTATAACAGTGTTGGTTATGCAAAACTGGGGAATGGTAAATAAAGGGATTATCTATCTTTTTAAACAATAACATTTTTGGTGTTTACTATCCCTTTAACAGGAGTGCGGCTTATGTGAGATAAGTAGAACCCTGGTCTGGCTGTTTTGAAGTCTGGGGTCCATAAGAAACAAGGGGATATGGAGCACATGTAAATAGAGAAGGCTGATTGGCTATCAGTACCAAATAAAGGGACAATATACACTCATTTTCATATAACTGCATGTAATAGACACTACTATAAAGAATAATATGCACAAATACTGATATAAAAATCCAGTATAAAACTGTTTACAAACTTACTTAGAAGCTTCCAGTTTAGCTCTGTTGAAAAGGTAGCTGGGAAGCCCTTTGCAAGTGGGAAATAAGACACTCCCCCCTCCCCCTTCTTTTGCATATGAAAAGACCCTTTACACAAACAGGAGCAAGCTGGAGTAGGTATCTGACTGTATTCTCCTAAAACTTTGGGGCTTGGTTAGGAGTCAGAAAATCAGAGCAATGTTATTTAAAAATAAGCAAAACTATACATTTAAAAAAAACAAAAAACTTTATGGGCTATATAAATAGATAATCTACAAAACATTTATCCAAAGAAAAAAATGAGTGTATAATGTCTCTTTAAGTAGCAAAATATTTAAAGGGGAAAACTCTTATTACAGGGGTTCAAGAACAGTGGGAATTTGTGAAAGGTGCCATTTTAGATGCAACCGCACACTGTATTAGACATGTCTGTAAAAGTAAAAGAAAGCGGAAACCAATTTGGTTTTCCAAAGAAGTAGCACATGCTGTAAAGACAAAAAAGATAGCTTATAAAAATTACAGACACACACAAGCAGATGATGATATGAAAATATGGAGACTCCAACAAAAAAAGACTAAGCAGTTAATTAGGAAGGCTAAAGCTCATGCAGAAGAGAAGATAGCACAGTCAGTAAAACATGGAGACAAAACATTCTTTAGATATATCAGTGAAAGAAGAAAAAATAAGGTAGGAATAGTAAAATTGAAATCAGTTGATGGTAGAATAATAGAAGGAGATAAGCAGATTGCAGACTGTCTCAATGATTACTTCTGTTCTGTTTTCACTAAAGATTGTGAAGATACAATGTCTACATTAAGGGATGCTACGCAAAATAGAAACAAGCTTAACAGTAATCTTTTTACAGAGGATGAGGTTTTGTTAGCATTATCAAAAATAAATGTTACAAAGGCAGTGGGTCCTGATAATATTCATCCAAGGGTTTTAAAAGAACTTCGATCAGTGCTAACTGTCCCATTAACTGATCTGTTTAATCAGTCATTATTAACAGGAGCTGTCCCAGATGATTGGAGAATAGCAAATGTAATACCTCTTCATAAAAAGGGCAGTAGAGAAGAATCTGGCAACTACAGGCCAGTTAGTTTAACTTCAGTAGTAGGGAAATTAATGGAAAGCCTCTTAAAAGAAAGAATTATGACTTACATAAAGACAAACAATTTAGAGGACCAAAATCAGCATGGTTATACTTCAGGGAGATCATGTCAGACTAATCTAATTGACTTCTTTGATTATGTAACAAAAGTATTAGACAAGGGAGGAGCAGTTGATGTAGCATATCTAGATTTCAGCAAAGCATTTGACACCGTCCCACACAATAAACTTATTCACAAACTATATCTCCTTGGTCTAGATTCAAAAATTGTGAACTGGGTGGAATGCTGGCTTAAGGACAGAAAACAAAGTGTCTTAGTAAATGGAGTTCATTCAGCAGAGGGGGCTGTTACTAGTGGTGTTCCTCAGGGGTCAGTTCTGGGGCCTGTTTTGTTTAACATATTTATCTGCGATATCAGCAAAGGGCTACAGGGGAAAGTATGTCTCTTTGCAGATGATACAAAAATTTGCAACAGAGTGGATGTTCCAGGGGGGGTAGACAAAATGAGAAGTGATATACAACAATTGGAGGATTGGACAAACGACTGGGATCTAAAGTTTAACACAGCAAAGTGTAAAATAATGCATTTAGGGAAGAAAAATCCAAATGTTAATTACAGACTCGATGACACTTTACTGACTGTTACAGACGAGGAACAGGACTTGGGAATTATTATTTCAGATGATTTAAAACTTAGCAAACAATGTAGTAATGCAGCGAGTAAGGCTAGCAGAATGCTTGGATGTATTGGTAGAGGTATTTGCAGCAGAAATAGTAAGGTTCTTATGCCACTTTATAGATCATTAGTTAGGCCTCATCTTGAGTATTGTGTGCAGTTCTGGAGGCCATATCTTCAGAAGGATATTAACAAACTTGAATCTGTGCAAAGGAGGGCTACCAAAATGGTACATGGTCTAAAAAATAAAACTTACCAGGATAGGCTCAATGACCTAAATATGTATAGCTTAGAGGAGAGAAGGGAAAGAGGTGATATGATAGCAACTTTCAAGTACATTAAAGGGTTTAGTAAAACTGAGGCTGTGGGTATTTTACATAAAATGGAAAATTCAAGAACAAGGGGTCATGAGCTCAAGCTAAAGGGTAGTAGATTCAGGAGTAATTTGAGGAAGCACTTCTTTACAGAAAGAGTGAATGATTTATGGAATAAACTTCCTCAAGAGGTAGTAGCAACAAACACTGTGGGGGACTTTAAAAATGCATGGGACAAGCATAGGGCTATCCTACGAACTAGATAAGTTTATACTGTTAGGTAAGGTTGGGCAGACTTGCTGGGCCTATGGCTCTTATCTGCCGTCAATATCTATGTTTCTATGTTTCTATCTATGAAATTTAGGTTGGAGAGTTTTGGAGCTGTATACATAAAATATGAGCCACAAAGGTAGCTTTTGAGGTGATTTTGAGGGCTTTTCAAAGATGTTTGCTTTCAGATATCCTGGTCAGGTTCCAAAGTAGGGGAATGTGCTTTAATCATTAATTTATAGGTATATTGTAGGGAAATAAGAAATCTTCTGTACCCATATAAAAGTTAAATTTTAGCAGAGAACTCCCTTAAATGGATAATATACTGACAAGTTTTTTTGTATTAAAGTAACTGCAGGGGCACTTTTCTTCACCACCACTACCTCTCGATTAAATAGCTTTTCTATAGCAAATACTGCTCAAAATAGATCACAATTAGGGACTTTGAATCTTTATATCTTATCCAGCACTGCTTGTTTTACACCAAAAAGCAACATTTATCTGCGGGACAAATTTAAGACTTGTTTTTGTTTTAGCTGTAGATACAGTTAATCTTTTTCAGTATTAAGAGGTAAGGAACAGTACAATTTACTTGAAATTTTTAGTATTTCTAGCCACTGGGGTTGCCTAGTTAAAAAAAAAAATTAAAGGGATAGAAAGGTCAAAATTTAAATGTGCATAAATGCACTTCAATTTAAAAATAGAAGCATTTTTGTTAAATTTATCTCCAAATATTTCAATTTACATGGTAGGAACATCAAAAGGTATGTCTGTTTAAGCTGATTCATAATATCCTGTGGAGTAAAAATATTTAATAATTCTAATTTTCCCCAAATTTAAGTCAAAATTGTTTCCCATAGTGTGAAAAAATGTGAATATTATCTGCAGGTCCGCCCGACATTTGAGAAAGCCGGAATGCCGGCGAAACATGTCAAGGGAGGGGAGTGAGCTGGTGGGAGCTCTGTAACCTTTTTAAACATACTTGCAGCAGCGATTTACTTAAATGATGATACTTAGTCGCAGTTTGACTTAAACTGGATAATATACCAGTGACTTTAGCTAGCAACCTGATACCTGCAGTTAACATTTAACACTTACCACCACAGATAATGTTGTTGTATGGCAATATAGACGAATACATATCTAGTGTGGAACGGAGGAAGTGTTATTAACAGGGTAGCAGAAGGATCCACAATATAATACTGTTGCAAAGTTAATTCGTACTCACAGCCAGAGTAATCTCATATTAGCCTATATAGACTTACAAGAAATATGCTGATTATGTAGTGATAATTTAATACGGCAACTGGTGGCAACAGTGTATCATTCAGTCATAGATACTCTATATTTTTGTCATCTGTCCATATACTATAGTGGATCTTTCAATATATAAAGCCAAATTGCTTATATTTACTAGCTGGTATAATTACTAGTCACTCCGCGACTTTCTTATTACAGCCTGTATACATAACCGGGGTTCATTGCTGCTAGCATTTTAATTTAAATGTACCCAATTTTTTAATAAAAAAAATTAAGTTAATAAAGTTTTATGTTTTAATTCTTCTATGATGTTAATGCCACAGTTTCAATATACTCTAGGGTCTCATTTGGGTGTTATCCCTCGCCACTCTCCCCGAAATGAAGCCTACTTGATCTGTGGAGATCAGCTGGGGCAAAAATCTGTTTATGCCAATATCTTACAAAAGATTTTAGTGTCCACATTTAAAATGGATATAGGTCTGAAATTTTATGGCTTGGTAGGAGGTTTACCAGGTTTTGGTAGGACCACAATAAGAGCTGTAAGCATGGAGAAGGAAAATCCTCCAGTATCATCAATCGTATTGAATAACTGTGCTAAGTGGGGAATCAGGGATATTAGAAAACGTTTTATAGTATTTGGTTCCAAAGCCATCTGGGCCAGGGCTCTTTCCTGTGGGAAGGTTTTTAATGGCTTCTGCAATCTCCTCTATGAAGACGCAAAAATCTAGGGATTTGAATCTTTGGGCTTAGATGTGGGATATTTAACTGCACAAGCTAGCATGTGAGTATTTTGGAGGTGGAGTCCTGCTGGCGAGCTAATTAAATAGGCGAAGTAGAATCTTTTAAGTTTTATAAGGAAGCATAATATCTCTGCTATGGCTATGCAATCTACCCTGATTTTCCATCTTGGTTCTGTAATGTAATGGACATACGTTTTCAGAGTTGTAATAAGTGTGCCAGCATACCTTGATTCATAGAAGTATTGCTTTAACCGAAAATCCATCTGTTGATGAGCCAGAGAGTCAGTAATGCTCCCATCCCTAGGATTTTTTTATGTGGAGCATCAAGAGCAGATATCTTGTCCAGCAGTGAACTACAAAATGCCCTTTGCGCTTTCTGTAATTTAGCATTCAATTTAATAAGCTCACCTCTAACTATGCATTTATGAGCTTCCCATATCATTGTATTATTCATGTCTTTCTGAGTGTTCAATGTGAATTATTCAGTTAGGGGTTTCTTAATGTCCTTCTTAATCAAAGTATCCTCAAGTAGGAGGTCATCTAACCTCCAATGAAATAGTGCAACCGGTGTCTCTGGCCACTCAAAGGAGCATAGAACTGGTGCATGATCAGACCAGGTGATAGGCAGGATTTGATTGATCTTACTAAGGTAAGGCTTAATTGATCAAGTTAGAAATAATCAAGTCCTGACTATATTTAGAGGGGGGTCCTTGTGTGTTGAGTGAAAAATAATCCAATAATTATGGACGTATAAGTAGTTGGTTACAGATGCTTTTAAGAGTTTTTTTCAGGTATATTTGTAGTGCCTCCTGAGGTGTCAACTTCAGACTCCATAGGAAAATTCCCACGTATGGTCAATGTGTCTTTAAAGCTTTGAAGGATTTGGCCAATCACCTTCTTGAGAAATACATGTTGCACTTGGTTGGGTAAATAGACATTCACCAGAGTAACAAACCCACTATAATATTAAATCTGCCCTCTGTATCTTTTTCAAAGTGTAATTGTTGAAAGGGAATGTTATGATGAATTAGAATGCCCACTACATTCTGTTTGAGGGTCTGGGGAGAAATATGCAACTGGTAATTTTTTGCAATACCATTTTGGTTAAACTTTGCTTTAGCCTTTTTAAAACGAGATTATAAGATTATATCTCCATGTAGTCTACAGAGATCTCTGTTTTCAGGGTGATTTAGACCTCTGGGGTTAATGGTTAGTAATTGCATATTTTGTGATTTACCTGTGTGTTGCAGGAAAAAAAAGGGGGGGGGAGGCTTATAACAATAGTTATAAACTGTGATTAACGTGGCGCTATGTCAGAAATACAGATATAAAATTATAAATATTAATAAGTTCCCAATTGTTTAAAAAGTGACAAAAATATTATACAGAACTATGTGATAAAATGGGAGTGTTAGCTTTCTCCTTATGGAGACAATAGTATATAAAAAGGGGGGATATTTTAATGTTTCACAACACCCGTTTACTACTGTTCCAAGATTACTCAGTTGATCTCAGGAAAAAAACGTAGGGAATTATCCTCTCTGTGCACAATATTCAATAAGGAAGGAAGACAAGCTTAAGATTGTTACGCAAAATGGTCCCAGGTTCTTTGATTCCTTGGAAGAAGCTAAAACAGAAAAAGACTAGCACTACCTGGTTCACTCAATTACTCACATCTAGAGGAAGAGCGAATTTATGTCTCATAGTAGTTCTGAGAATTAAGTTGGTTAAATTGATGGATATAGCCTTATTACAAAATTGGTGCACTTATCCTCTCTATCGGAGGGGTCCCTTTACTACTTCTGAGAGTTATGGTTTTTGAGTTTATTATATTTCTTATTATATATAGGCTTGTGGAGTGATGAGAGATAATTTATACTTCCACGTTATGGAATGCTGCCCAAAGAGTTTGATTGGGGCTACACAGTGAATAGTTTGTTCCTTCACTTTGATATGATTGTGCTTTACTTGTTTAACTTTCTAATAATTTATGTATTTTCTAGATGGTGGGGTACGGTGGACCTTGGACAGAAAAAAACATCAATACCTTTATGGTGATGGATTATACCCATCGCATTTTCATCTCTGGATAATATTCTGAAAGTGCTGCAAGAGGTAAAGAGTATGTAAACCTTTTTCAATTTCATTTTTATTTTTTTTCTGATTCAATGATTCTTAATTATGCCTTCCAATTCCCGGGAATAGATATAGCTGGAGTCCCTCACTCTCTACACGGATGACATGCTGTTGTTTGTATAAGAGTGGAGAAACATATCCCAGCTATCGTGTCTACTTTGCAAGATTTTGCTCCTTATACAAAATCAGTATGCAAGCCAGAAATCCTGTGTCTGAGGCAGGGAGAAAGGATAGGAAATGTGTACCCTTTTACAGTAGCTAAACATTCCTTGACTTATTTAGGCATCAAACTAAACATAAACCAAGGACCACTGCAGATAAATTGAGGCTACAATATGTAGATGGAATGTTGGGGTTGCCTAATTTTAGGATTTACAACTGGGCTTATCTGGTATACTTAGTTTTAGACTGGCAGCATGGCACACAGCACTTTCATAGAAAATATTTGGAGCAGTCGGCATCTGGTAGTTGATGTATCTTCCTCATATATCCAGCTCTATAGGTCTCAAAATAAATGTAGTGAATTTGCTTTATAGAGCTGATTTATTGGTGGCAGGCACATAGATTGTGGAGGAAATCGTATAACTCTTTGTTTATTTACCTATTAGAGGAAATCTTGATTTTCCTGCTGGGGGTGATACTTCGCCTTACTTATATTGGGAAAGCAAGGGGATCTGTAATATTGGAGCAATACTAGACCAGTTCTCACGTTCTCCTAAAACATTTGCCTCCATACAGAGAGATTATGATCCCAAAAAAGCAATTTTATGGCTACCTACAGCTGAGACACATGTGGGGGCTATGGTTAGAGACAACGCAGAGTTTTGTGAGGGGCTGCCATTTCTAATTTCGCAGGCTTTATTTAAAATGGGCGGGTTCTCTCTCTCCGAAATATATCAAACTTTCTTGTAAACACGTTTACATAAATTTCAACCAACTTTTTTGGAGGGATGGGAGAGATTAAGTGTGTTGGAAGTTACATGGGCTGCAGCTCATGATGGTTTAGAGAAGGTAAGGAAGGCTATCAGCAGCATTGTTGTGATTCAACAAAAGCATATTTAATTTCTGCACTGGGAATCACATTATAGACAATTTGATTCAAAACTTAGTTTAATAGTTTTGAATGCTCGAAAAAATGTATTTTAAAATGTTGGACAAAATAGGACAGCTCCCTCTTTTTCTTAATTTAAGAATGCGTTATATCACAAATGTTTGTAGAACAACTAGACTTGAGAATGGAGGATGTGCAAATAAGATTAGCACTTTAATTGCGTTAATGGCTTAGACTAACTGAGATATTTGAATTAGAAGTGCAGAGATATCTGCTGAATCCATTTCGTCATTCTGTAATATTTTTGGAAGCCTCTCTTAAAGGTAAATGTTCACACTTGTTTCAATCTACATGATTTTAAATATATGGAATACTAAGAGGAGACTACTAAAGCATTTTTTGGAACTCACCCTCCTTTTTTTCCTCTGCTGGGCCCTGACGTTCGTTGTCTACAGATATATGCATTTCTACTTTGTAATGTATTCTCCCCATGTCTGTTACAACTACAAATTTATATGTTACTTTAACTAAAACATGTTCTATGTTTTCTTGTTTTTCTCGTTAATGATGTTTTACTATATACTGTATATATAATCTTGGAAAGACTTTACAGACCCTCAATTTGGACTTAACTAATTGTACATAAAGAATACTTTGACCTCTTCTTCTCTAGTTTTTTGTTTAAGACATTGTGGTACGTCTTACGTTTAATTGTTACATTATTGTAACTTATTGTAATCTCCTGAAGGGATGTAAGTCTTCTCTTTCCAATAAAAAAGATTTTTTTTTTTTTTTTAAAAAGGGGTATGCGAGTCTCAAAATGGATTGTACAGGAACAGATGAAAGATGCTGCTAGGGAATGAATGGAAGATAGGAGAAGAGGTCAAGAAGTAAAGAAAGAGCTAAAGTGAACAAGAAAAACGGCAGCTCCACATTAATGTGATAACATTCTATTTACAAGTTAACATTAACGTATCCAACTGTGAAGTATAATGTCTCAAACACCCACAAGTGTATATGAACATCTTAATCAAAAGTTACATTATTACCTCCAGCTATCAAAAACTTGGAAATATACGACCTAGATTACGAGTTTTGCGGGGTGCGTTGCTAACAAGCCTTTTTTTTCTAACGCTACCTTAAGACAACGCTGGTATTACGGGGTTTTTTAAACCCGGCGTTAGCCGCAAAAAGGTGAGCGTAGAGCAAAATTTAGCTCCACATCTCACCTCAATACCAGCGTTGCTTACGGTAGCGGTAAGCTGGCAAAACGTGCTCGTGCACGATTTCCCCATAGGAAACAATGGGCTGAGCTGGCTGAAAAAAAACCTAACACCTGCAAAAAAGCAGCGTTCAGCTCCTAACGCAGCCCTATTGCTTCCTATGGGGAAAGGAATTTTATGTCTACACCTAACACCCTAACATGAACCCCGAGTCTAAACACCCCTAATCTTACACTAATTAACCCCTAATCTGCCGCCCCCAACATCGTCGCCACCTACATTATATTATTAACCCCTAATCTGCCGCTCTGGACACCGCCGCCACCTACATTATACTTATAAACCCCTAATCTACTGCCCCCAACATCGCCGAACCCTACATTATATTTATTAACCCCTAATCTGCCCCCCCAACGTCGCCACAACTATATTAAATTTATTAACCCCTAATCTGCCGCCGCCAACGTCGCCGCCACTATAATAAATGTATTAACCCCTAAACCTAAGTCTAACCCTAACACCCCCCTAACTTAAATATAATTTAAATACATCTAAATAAATTTACTACAATTAACTAAATTATTCCTATTTAAAACTAAATACGTACCTATAAAATAAACCCTAAGATAGCTACAATATAACTAATAGTTACATTGTAGCTATCTCAGGGTTTATTTTTATTTTACAGGCAACTTTGTATTTATTTTAACTAGGTAGAATAGTTCTTAAATAGTTATTAACTATTTAATAACTTCCTAGTTAAAATAAGTACAAATTTACCTGTAAAATAAATCCTAATCTAAATTACAATTACACCTAACACTACACTACAATTAAATTAATTACCTAAACTACCTACAATTAATTACAATTAAATTAAATAAACTAAATTACGAAAAAAAACACTAAATTACAGAAAATAAAAAAAGAATTACAATAAAAATAAAAATAACTACCCTATACTAAATTACAAATAGCCCTTAAAAGGGCCTTTTGCGGGGCATTGCCCCAAAGTAATCAGCTCTTTCACCTGTAAAAAAAAATACAATACCCCCCCAACATTAAAACCCACCACCCACACACCCAACCCTACTCTAAAACCCACCCAATCCCCCCTTAAAAAAACCTAACACTACCCCCTTGAAGATCACCCTACCTTGAGACGTCTTCACCCGACTGGGTGAAGACGTCTCAAGGTAGGGGGATCTTCAAGGGGTAGTGTTAGCCTGGATGAAGACTTCTACCAGTCTGGAGGTCCTCTTCTGGCCGGATAGGATGAAGACTTCGGACCCTCTAGAGGACCACTTGTGCCCGGCTGGGTGAAGACGTCTCAAGGTAGGGGGATCTTCAAGGGGGTAGTGTTAGGTTTTTTTAAGGGGGGATTGGGTGGGTTTTAGAGTAGGGTTGGGTGTGTGGGTGGTGGGTTTTAATGTTGGGGGGTATTGTATTTTTTTTTTACAGGTGAAAGAGCTAATTACTCTGGGGCAATGCCCCGCAAAAGGCCCTTTTAAGGGCTATTTGTAATTTAGTATAGGGTAGGGATTTTTATTATTTTGGGGGGCTATTTTATTAGGGGGATTAGATTAGGTGTAATTAGTTTAAAATTCTTGTAATTCTTTTTTATTTTCTGTAATTTTGTGTTTTTTTTTTTTTCGTAATTTAGTTTATTTAATTTAATTGTAATTAATTGTAGGTAGTTTATGTAATTAGTTTAATGATAGTGTAGTGTTAGGTGTAATTGTAATTAAGGTTAGGATTTATTTTACAGGTAAATTTGTACTTATTTTAAGTAGGAAGTTATTAAATAGTTAATAACTATTTAATAACTATTGTACCTAGTTAAAATAAATACAAAGTTGCCTGTAAAATAAATATAAATCCTAAGCTAGCTACAATGTAACTATTAGTTATATTGTAGCTATCTTAGGGTTTATTTTATCGGTAAGTATTTAGTTTTAAATAGGATTAATTTATTTAATAGTAGTAAATTTATTTCGTTTTATTTAAATTATATTTAAGTTGGGGGGGTAGGGTTAGACTTAGGTTTAGGGGTTAATAAATTTAATATAGTAGCAGCGACGTTGGGGTCGGCAGATTAGGGGTTAAGAATTGTAGGTAGGTGTCGGCGATGCTAGGGACGGCAGATTAGGGGTTAATAAAATTTAACTAGTGTTTGCAGGCGGGAGTGCGGCAGTTTAGGGGTTAATAAATTTATTAAAGTGGCGGCGATGCCCGGTCGGCAGATTAGGGGTTAAACATTTTATTTAAGTGTTTGCGATGGGGGGGGGGGGGGGGGGGGCTCGGTTTAGGTGTTAATAGGTAGTTTATGGGTGTTAGTGTACTTTTTAGCACTTTAGTTAAGAGCTTTATGTTCCGGCGTTAGCCCATAAAACTCTTAACTACTGACTTTTAAATGCGGTAGGAGTCTTGACAGGAGAGGGTGTACCGCTCACTTTTTCAGGCGATCGTAATACCGGCGTTAAGAAAATCCCATTAAAAAGATAGGATACGCAATTGACGTAAGCGGATTTGCGGTATGCTAAAATTGCGGAATAAAAGTGAGCGGTAGACCCTCTCCTGCCTGACTCGTAATACCAGCGGGCGTTAAAAAGCAGCGTTGGGACCCCTCAACGCTGCTTTTTAAGGCTAACGCAAGACTTGTAATCTAGCCGATAGAAATCTATACCGAGTTCTAACAAATATGGGAACAATATTAAAAGAACATAATATAAATAATCCCAAATTCCTTTTTGAGGATTCCCTTAATTACACACTAATCACAGTAAAAATTGAAAGACAGAATCACTGAAATATCTATGTGAGCATAATACACAGACAACCCAAACAGAGCTCAAATATAGCTAACCCGAGTATGAGTGGAGACACATTTTTTATATTTTCCATTATTTAATTTTCTTATACCAATTGCTTCTTGATGTTCTTAGTGCAGAACTGTCAAGGCCAGTAGTGACTTGCATATGATCCAGGCTTATGTGAATAAAATGCTCATGGTAAAATGAATAGGTCCCATGAAATAAAATATCTAATTAGGATTTTCCAAATAGATAAGCTTTAACACTCTTACAGCGAGATTACGAGTTTTTCGGTAACAGGGGTGCGGTGCTAACGCTCAGTTTCAGCTCACCGCTCACCTACAGACAACGCTGATATTACAGTTTTTTTTCAACCCGGTGTTAGCCTCTAAAAAGTGAGCGTAGAGCAAAATTTAGCTCCACATCTCACCTCAATACCAGCGCTGCTTACGGTAGCGGTGAGCTGGCTAAATGTGCTTGTGCACGATTTCCCCATAGGAATCAATGGGGCAGAATCTGCTGAAAAAAAAAACCTAACACCTGCAAAAAAGCAGCGTTCAGCTCCTAACGCAGCCCCATTGATTCCTATGGGGAAAGAAAATTTACGTTTACACCTAACACCCTAGCATGAACCCCGAGTCTAAACACCACTAATCTTACACTTATTAACCCCTAATCTGCCGCCCCCGACATCACCGACACCTGCATTATATTATTAACCCCTAATCTGCCACTCCGGACACCGCACCACCTACATTATACTTATGAACCCCTAATCTGCTGCCCCCAACATCGCCAAACACTACATTTTATTTATTAACCCCTACTCTGCCGCCCCAATGTCGCCTCCACCTACCTACACTTATTAACCCCTAATCTGTCACCCCCAACGTCGCCGCCACTATAATAAATATATTAACCCCTAAACCTAAGTCTAACCCTAACCCTCCCTAACTTAAATATAATTTAAAATAATCTAAATAAAATTACTACAATTAAATTAATTATTCCTATTTAAAACTAAATACTTACCTGTAAAATAAACCCTAAGCTAGCTACAATATAACTAATAGTTACATTGTAGCTATTTTAGGATTTATTTTTATTTTACAGGCAACTTTGTATTTATTTTAACTAGGTACAATAGTTATTAAATAGTTATTAACTACTTAATAACTACCTAGCTAAAATAAATACAAATTTACCTGTAAAATAAAACCTAACCTATGTTACAATTACACCTAATACTACACTATAATTAAAATAATTTCCTAAATTAACTACAATTAACTTAAACTAAAGTACGGAAAAAAAAACCTCACAAAATTACAGAAAAAAATAAAATAATTACAAGAATTCTAAACTAATTACACCTAATCTAATCCCCCTAATAAAATAAAAAAGCCCCCAAAATAATAAAAATCCCTACCCTATACTAAATTACAAATAGCCCTTAAAAGGGCTTTTTGCGGGGCATTGCCCCAAAGTAATCAGCTCTATTACCTGTAAAAAAAAATACAATACCGCCCCCAACATTAAAACCCACCACCCACACACCCAACACTACTCTAAAACCCACCCAATCCCCCCTTAATAAAACCTCACACTACCCCCTTGAAGATCACCCTACCTTGAGACGTCTTCACCCAACCGGGCAGAAGTGGTTCTCCAGAGGGGCAGAAGTCTTCATCCAATCCGGGCAGAAGAGGTCCTCCAGACGGGCAGAAGTCTTCATCCAGACAGCATCTTCTATCTTCATCCATCCGACGAGGAGCGGCTCCATCTTGAAGACATCCGACGCGGAGCATCCATCCAGACCGACGACTACCCGACGAATGACGGTTCCTTTAAATTACGTCATCCAAGATGGCGTCCCTTGAATTCCGATTGGCTGATAGGATTCTATCAGCCAATCGGAATTAAGGTAGGAAAAATCCTATTGGCTGATCCAATCAGCCAATAGGATTGAGTTTGCATTCTAATGGCTGATTGGAACAGCCAATAGAATGCGAGCTCAATCCTATTGGCTGATTGGATCAGCCAATAGGATCGAACTTCAATCCTAGTCGTCGGTCTGGATGCTCCTCGTCAGATGTCTTCAAGATGGAGCCGCTCCTCGTCGGATGGATGAAGATAAAAGATGCCGTCTGGATGAAGACTTCTGCCCCTCTGGAGGACCTTTTCTGCCCGGATTGGATGAAGACTTCTGCCCCTCTGGAGGAACACTTCTTCCCGGTTGGGTGAAGACGTCTCAAGGTAGGGTGATCTTCAAGGGGGTAGTGTTAGGTTTTATTAAGGGGGGATTGGGCGGGTTTTAGAGTAGGGTTGGGTGTGTGGGTGGTGGGTTTTAATGTTGGGGGGGGGTATTGTATTTTTTTTTACAGGTAATAGAGCTGATTACTTTGGGACAATGCCCCGCAAAAAGCCCTTTCAAGGGCTATTTGTAATTTAGTATAGGGTAGGGATTTTTATTATTTTGGGGGGCTTTTTTATTTTATTAGGGGGATTAGATTAGGTGTAATTAGTTTAAAATTCTTGTAATTATTTTTTTCTGTAATTTAGTGGGTTTTTTTTTTCGTACTTTAGTTTATTTAATTTAATTGTAGTTAATTGTAGTTAATTTAGGAAATTATTTTAATTATAGTGTAGTGTTAGGTGTAATTGTAACATAGGTTAGGTTTTATTTTACAGGTAAATTTGTATTTATTTTAGCTAGGTAGCTATGAAATAGTTAATAACTATTTAATAACTATTGTACCTAGTTAAAATAAATACAAACTTGCCTGTAAAATAAAAATAAACCCTAAGATAGCTACAATGTAACTATTAGTTATATTGTAGCTATTTTAGGGTTTATTTTATAGGTAAGTATTTAGTTTTAAATAGGAATAATTTATTTAATTGTAGTAATTTTATTTTGTTTTATTTAAATTATATTTAAGTTAGGGGGGTGTTAGGGTTAGGGTGTCGGCGATGTTAGGGACGGCAGTTTAGGGGTTAATAAAGTTTAACTAGTGTTTGCGAGGCGGGAGTGCGGCGGTTTAGAGGTTAATATGTTTATTATAGTGGCGGCGATGTCCGGTCTGCAGATTAGGGGTTAAAAAATGTATTTAAGTGTTTGCGATGTGGGGGGGGGGCCTCGGTTTAGGGGTTAATAGTTAGTTTATGGGTGTTAGTGTACTTTGTAGCACTTTAGTTAAGAGTTTTATGTTACGGCGTTAGCCCATAAAACTCTTAACTACTGACTTTTAAATGTGGTATCAGTCTTGACAGGAGAGGCTGTACCGCTCACTTCTTCTAAGACTCGTAATACCGGTGTTAGGCAAATCCCATTGAAAAGATAGGATACGCAATTGACGTAAGTGGATTTGCGGTATGCTCGAGTCGCAGAAGAAAAGTAAGCGGTACACCTGTACCTGCCAGACTCGTAATACCAGCGGGGACCTCTCAATGCTGCTTTTTAAGGCTAACGCAAGACTCGTAATCTAGCAGTTAGCTAATAGAGTTGGTATGAGGAAATTAGGCTGAAAAGAATTAGCTTATACACCAGAAGATGGCAGTAAATCATCTATAGAGCTGTCAGCCACCAAACATACAGAATATACAGCTCAGCAACAATGTTCCTCCTATAGTGCAACACTGTGTATCATCCTCAGTTAAATACCTTACAAGAACTCATCTTAACAAATAGTGGTGCATGTGTATCTGTACATTTGTGTTATGTACAGTAGTAACATTGTTGTTCCTCCCTTGTTTGTTCTGTGAATCTCAGTGGGCAAAATTCCGCTAGTTCCCATCTTTTTCCGTGCAGCTGACTGACTAAGGCTCATTTATATCATGATTTTAGTGAAACAGCTACATAGAATAAAGTAGGGACTGGTGAAGCCAGATAGAACTGAAAGAGATAAGTGAAGGGTGTTAGTGAACCCTGTCCAGTGAGCCTTTACTGGTAGAGCTAATAAAGGTACATAACTGTTAAATGTTCTTTTAAGAAGGTTGAAATGTTCTTGACTTAATAACCTTAAACACCTTATGGTTTTGTATAAACTTCTGCTTTTTCTCACTAAAGAGACCAAAAAGAAAACTCTGCAACCTGCAAATGCTGCAAACTAAACATAAAATTAGGCAATTTGCAGCATTTTGAAAATCTAGCCCCTTAACTGCTGAGCCATTCCCACCCCTGTGCTGAGTGTTTTGGAGTTTTTAGATGCTGCTCACATTTAAAGGGATAGTCCAGTCAAAACTAAACTTTCATGATTCAGATAGAGCATGCAATTTTAAGAAACTTTCTAATTTACTCCTATTATCAATTTTTCTTCATTCTCTTGGTATCTTTTTTAAAAAAAAAAAGCAAGAATGGAACCTTAGGAGCCGGCTCATTTTTGGTTCAGAACCTGGGTAGCACTTTCTGATTGGTGTCTAAATGTAGCCACCAATCAGCAAGAGCTAGCCAGGCACTGAACCAAAAATGGGCTGGCTTCTAAGTTTACATTCAAATAAAGATAAAGAGGCCCATTTATCAAGCTCCGACTGGAGCTTGAGAGCCCGTGTTTCTAGCAAGCCTGCAGGCTCGCCAGAAACAGCAGTTATGAAGCAGCGGTCTAAAGAGTGCGATCGTGTTGATTGACATCTCCCTGCTGGCGGCCGATTGGCCGCAAATCTGCGGGGGGCGGCGCTGCACCAGCAGCTTACAAGAGCTGCTGGTGCAATGCTGGATACGTATAGCGTATTGCTCTCCGCATTCAGCGAGGTCTGTCGGACCTGATCCACACTGTCGGATCAGGTCCGACAGACCTTTGTTAAATAGGCCTCACAGAGAGAACAAAGAACAATTGATAATAAATAAAATTGCATTCTCTTTATTAATAATGAAACTTTCATTTTGACTAGACTATCCCTTTAAGTCCCACTGAAGGTACATTTTTTTTATTGAGAAACCGACACATATTATATATTGTTTTTTTTAATCTAAACTATACCATCTAAAGTGCAATAAAATGTATATTTTTATTAAAATTTAAATAAATAAGGTTGTAAACAAATACATGCATTTTTTTTATAAACTTTATAAACTAAAAAAAAGAAGGCTTTATCTTGATATAAAAAAATGCCTTTTCGTATATGTATATAAAATCTGCACATAGGGGCTCCCATGAGCCCCGCCCCATACTCAAATAAATGCACAATTATTTACATCAGGTGATCAGTATTACCACAGTGATGTCTTGGCAATTAAAATTTATATAGGGGGCTATATTTTAAAGAGGGGTGTCTGAAATGTAAAACAAGGGGTCTTGGGATCAATGGGACTTTTTGATGGCCTGCTATAAGAAAAAAAGTGTATTTTTATTTAAAAAAAATTTTTTTATATTAATTTCATTTTATACCGTTTGAAAGAAGAGACAATTGCTTCTTAAACAATTGCAACGTTTGGGTTAAAAAAGCTGAGAGAGGGGTTTGAATACAACCCCAGTCAGTTCCCTTCTGTAGCCAGCTGGCACGTCTGTGCTTGCTGTAAGTGTGTGTGTGTGTGTGTGTGTGTGTGTGGTGGTGGTGGTGGTGGTGGGGGGGGGGCAGTGATTAGTCCAAAAGCTTCCCCCTTCCCCACCAGGGGCCCCATTACCTATGCGGCGTCGCCCGCAAAAGCCGGCAACGCCGGATTTTGTGCTGCTTTGGTTTCCTATGTACAGCGCCGCATTTTTACTCCCATAAGCTAACATGGGACCGCGTCGCAAATCGCTATCCAATATTCAGCGCAAGGACTTACGTGGCGAAAATGGAGAAATCTTACTCCATTTTCACCTCGCCACACAAGGCAGCCGCAGCAAGCCTTGCGCTGGGTATCGGAGCACCGGAACTCCCGAAAATGCCTGCAAAAATAAACTAACACAAAATGCATGCGCAATATATATACCTGTCAACCGTAATCCTCCACCGCAATAAGTAATATAGTGTATTAACCCCTACATCCGCCATCAAACCCACACCGCAAGTAATAACTAAATTATTAACCCCTAAATCTGCCAACCCTAACATCACAAACTACCTATTAAAACTATTAACCCCTAATCCGCCATTAACCCACAACGCAAACTACCTATTAAAGTATTGACCCCTAAACCGCCAAAGCCCACAACACAAATAAATAAATTACTAAACCCCCTAACCTAACACCCCCTAAATGTACCCAAATTACCTAAATTACAAAATACTAAAGTTGCTATTAAAATAAAAAACTTAACACTACTTTAAAAATAAACTAAGTATAAATTAAAGGGACAGGGTAGTCAAAATTAAAATTCTGGTGTAGACTGTCCCTTTAAGCTACAATTACAGAAAATAAAAAAATCTAAGATTACATAAAATAAAAAACAAAATTACCAAATTTTAAAAAATTATAACTAATCCCTATGAAAATAAAAAGCCCCCCAAAATAAAAACACCCCCTACTCTAAGAATAAACTACCAGTAGCCCTTAAAAGTGCTTTTTGCAGGGCATTGCCCCAAGATAATCAGCTCTTTTACATCAAAATACACAAAGTCCCCCCTAACAGTAAACCCCCCACCCACCAAACCCCACCAAAATAAAAGAACCTAACACTAAAAACCTAAACTACCCATTGCCTCGAAAAGGGCATTTGTTACTGCCCATCCCTAATCTAAATAAAACAACCCCCCCCCCAAAAAAAAACCTTAAAAAAAACCTAAGTCTAACCCCCAGGTTTTTACTCACCGTTCCTGAAGTCCGGCGGTGAAGTCTTCTTCCAAGCGGCGACCTCTTCTTTCTTCTTCCAGGAACAATCCGGTGCGGAGCGGAGGGCGGAGCTGAAGACCGGCGACCCTGAAACTGAAGACCGGCGACCCTGGAACTAAAGACCGGCGACCCTGGAACTGAATACCGGCGACCCTGGAACTGAAGACCGGTGACCCTGGAACCGAAGACCGGCGACCGCGGAGCCATGGAGGATCCTCTTTGTACGATCGCCGCCGTAGACTGGATAGAGAATTCAAGTTACACAATTAAAAATGTTGTCCCTTGAATTCCTATTGGCTGATTTGATTCTTCAAACTTAAATCAGCCAATAGGATGATAGCTACTCAAATCCTATTGGCTGTTGAAATTAGCCAATAAAAACCCTATTAAGGGCTACTGGTAGTTTATTCTTAGAGTAGGGGGTGTTTTTATTTGGGGGGGGGTATTTTTATAGGGATTAGGTATAATATTTAAAAATTTGGTAATTTTGTTTTTTATTTTATGTAATCTTAGATTTTTTTAATTTTCTGTAATTGTAGCTTAAAGGGACAGTCTACACCAGAATTTTAATTTTGACTACACTGTCCCTTTAATTTATACTTAGTTTAATTTTAAAGTAGTGTTAAGTTTTTTATTTTAATAGCAACTTTAGTATTTTGTAATTTAGGTAATTTGGGTACATTTAGGGGGTGTTAGGTTAGGGGGTTTAGTAATTTATTTATTTGTGTTGTGGGCTTTGGCGGTTTAGGGGTCAATACTTTAATAGGTAGTTTGCGTTGTGGGTTAATGGCGGATTAGGGGTTAATAGTTTTAATAGGTAGTTTGCGATGTTGGGGTTGGCGGATTTAGTGGTTAATAATTTAGTTATTACTTGCGGTGTGGGTTTGATGGCGGATATAGGGGTTAATAGTTTAAGTAGGCATATTGCGTTGTGGGGGTTGTCGGTTTAGGGGTTAATACATTTATTATTAGTTGTGAGAGGGGTTGATTGCGGATGTAGAGGTTTTATGTGTCGGGCTTATTTTTGGGAGGCGTGTTGGACTTTTACGGGAGATTTGTTTTTTTTTTATACTTTTCTTAGGCGCCGGCAGTTTCTAAAGTGCCGTAAGTCACTAGCGACTCCAGACATTTGTATTTACGCTCATTTGTGGACATCGCTAGTTTATCCGACTTACTGCACTTTATGAACTGCCAGCGGGGTTTATTGGATACCCTGATGTGCGAGGTGAAATTACGGGTGCGCCGTATATGTAATCTCGCCCCAGGACTGCAGTTAAGGGGCTAGGTTACAGATTTTTATTTTGGCCCTTCTAAGGAGCATGGGATAAAGCACACTTTTTACACAAAAGCAAAAGGTGTAGTCACCCTATTTTACAATGTATATAAAAAAAACTGTCTAGTGCACATATTTTTCAGGTTAAAGGGACACTGTACCCAAAAATTTTCTTTCGTGATTCAGATTGAGCATGACATTTTAAGCAACTTTCTAATTTACTCCTATTATCAAATTTTCTTCATTCTCTTGGTATCTTTATTTGAAATGCAAGAATGTAAGTTTAGATGCCGGTCCATTTTTGGTGAACAACCTGGGTTGTCCTTGCTGATTGGTGGATAAATTCATCCACCAATAAAAAAGTGCTGTCCAGAGTACTGGAACCAAAAAAAAGCTTAGATGCCTTCTTTTTCAAATAATGATAGCAAGAGAACAAAGAAAAATTGATAATAGGAGCAAATTAGAAAGTTGCTTAAAATTGCATGCTCTTTATGAATTACAAAAGAAAATTTTTGGGTTCAGTGTCCCTTTAAGTATATTGTGTAGAAAATTAGTAGTATATCTGTTTGAAAGAAATATTTATGTATGTGTTATGTTTTTTTTTCCTAGTGGTGCCTATATGATTTGTTCAACAAGATTGAGAAAGCATTACATATCCAAAAATAATTTTCTTATTACCTACCTTTCTGGGACAAAATATTAATTTATGATTGCAATTAAGTGTTTGGCTGTTTAAAAATGTATTAAAATGATCTGAAATTAACTGCACATCATGAAGTGATATTATTGGTTAAATGAAAAAAACAACAACCTGTGCACAAGTATGAAGTCAGATTGGCACCTGCGAGCATTTAAAAAGTGTTGATCCCATTGCTGAATAAAAGGCTGAAACAGAGCTAGACTTGCCACCTCAGTCATATTTTCCTGGGCACTTATGAGTTACACATGCTGCAGGGAGGAACATGCATTGTGTTTCCGTACAGCACTATACATATATATGCACTTTTCATATTCCTCCCTGCAGCATGTGTAACTTATAAGTGTCCAGGAAAACATGGCTGAGGTGGCATCCCTAAACCTAGCTGTGGAAGTTGTTCTTATCAATCAATGAATAAATGGGGATGAATTGTGCACAAACATGCACTTCCTGTAAGTTTTCACATTATTGTTAACAGCTTTATATCAATGGATTTTTTTCTTAAAATATGTCTGCTCTTTTGTATGTATAGAAACATTTCAGTTCAATATTCATTTACTTTAACATGGGAATTTAGGAAATTATAGATTATTGACTTTCTGCCAGATGACACCTTTATTGCCAAAGAAAAGTGAGTCCCCCGTGGAGGATAACATACGCCACTGCCGTGACGTTGGGTGACTGAAATCAAATAGAATTGACGGAACTCAGTAGAGGCCACGATATAAGAGTCATGAAGATGGTTCTGAGTTCGATATTTATAGGTAAAGATGTCTCCAGAGAGGATCACGCTCCTTGAGCTCACCTGGAGCCCCAAACTGCTTCCCAGTCTGAGAGACTAGTAACCATAGATATTATTTCCTGGGACGGACGAAGGAGGCTCCTGCCCTGTATTACTGTCTCTGACGTCAGCTACAATTGTTTAGCATTCACAACAGTAGAGGATGGAAATGAGGGCGAGCAAAAGGCATAGCAACTGATGCTGCCATCATGAGCCCCCATACACTGAATTCCCGAAAAATAGAGGAAAAATTGCAGACACCGACATGCCGACTGGAGTAGGTCATGTGCTGATCTGTAAGGAAATCCTTGTAAGCATAGAATCTATGATCACTCCCAGAAAAACTACTCTTGCCTGAAACACAAGAGCGGTACATAAAGGACCGTGACCCTCACAGGGATTCAAACTCTCAACCTTCTGCTTGTAACATAGAAACATACATTTTGATGGAAGATAAGAGCCAAAGGCCCAGTAAGTCTGCCCATAAGGCAAGCAAGTTAACCACAATCCAAAGGCACCAGAGGAACTTCTCTGTGATAGAGGCCCCTAAATGAAATGATGGTGCTAAAACCAAGATGTTGATAACTGAGAAGCTGCATGCCGGAACAAATATGCAACCTTTGGTTTGTAAGGCATTGGCCTAACCACTGCCTCAGAACAGCCCTACTCCAAGAAGGGGGCCACAGCGATGTCCTGCAGTCTGACCACTGCTACAAGAGCTTCCAACACCTTTGTGAAAAAACTTGCAGGAACAATAGCAAGACTAAAGGGAAAATATTTGAAACACATTAGACAAATTAATTGCACTGGGAAAGTCATGTGGTTGTAGCTGGATAGAACCCTCAGCCTCCAGCTTACAAGCCAGAAAAGTTTAACACTAAACCAGTGAAACAGACGAAATTTAAATTGTTTGCCCAGAAAACAAACATGAGATACTGGTAATGAACTCAACAGGTTATGTGAGTGATTGCTGAACAAATTCTTTGTGTTGTATTTGAACCTGTGTCTCCTAGTCCCTAGTTCAGTATACTACCTACTGTGCTAATCAGAACCTTACATCAAGAAAGGTATACTAGGGCACAGCAATAGATAACAGTAGTACCAAATATAGAACATGACTTAGGAGAATAGCACCAATACAGATAATCAGGCCCATTTATCAAGCTCCGTACGGAGCTTGAAGGGCCGTGTTTCTGGCGAGTCTTCAGACTCGCCAGAAACACAACTTATGAAGCAGCGGTCTAAAGACCGCTGCTCCATAACCCTGTCCGCCTGCTCTGAGCAGGCGGACAGGAATAGCCGGAAATCAACCCGATCGAATACGATCGGGTTGATTGACACCTCCCTGCTGGCGGCCGATTGGCTGCGAGTCAGCAGGGGGCGGCGTTGCACCAGCAGCTCTTGTGAGCTGCTGTTGCAATGTTAAATGCGGAGAGCGTATTGCTCTCCGCATTTAGCGAGGTCTTGCGGACCTGATCCGCAGTGTCGGATCAGGTCCGCAAGACCTTTGATAAATTGGGGCCATAGTCACTTACACGAAAAAGTAGACTATTGCATAGTAATAAATAACAGTAGTATCACAGAATGTATAAGAATACCGAGCATTCACACAATCATAATATTATTTGGTACAAATATAGGAAACAAGACAAAAAAACATACTATAGTATCCATTCCACATAAAGTAGACTATTGCACAGCAAAAAATAGCAGTAGTGCCACAGCACACAAAAAATACTGTAAACTCACAAGTATAATATTGCATGGCAATAAATAACAGGTTATGGCAATTATTGTGGAAAATACTAAATCCTCAGTACTACAGAAGACAGAAGTAGTTACCAATACAATAAATAAACAGCTATACGGTCAACAAAACCCTGTCTAATTTAGTCAGTACTGAGGAACCAGAACTGCAATACAGAAATTTAAATAAACAAATCATAGTCTCCACCAGGCCGGCAATATTCAAGTAAATACTGCAGGATAAAACAGATCAAGAGAAATACACTAGAGCGGAAGATAAAAGCTATAGCAAAGATATAGTTGTGAAAACTAGATCTGTGTGCAATAGGAGATTGTGTCATAACGTAAGTACTGATGATATCAAGAAAGAAACTGTAAAATGCTTCTTCAAGATAATAAAGTTTATTAATATAACACCTGGGGAATGGATAGTACAGGCAAATCAAATAGAATGTCCTTTAAAAGCAGGGAGCATACTGGTCTCAAGGTAGAAACTAAACTACCTTTAGATAATTATGACAGGGGCTTTATAGAAGTGTCAAGATTTCTTATAAAATCTCTCTTGCCCAGGGAGCTTTAGAGAACTGGACACATAATGATGTATTCAGAGCTAGATTAGCCTTAAAATAGTATGTAGATGTATATTTTAAATGATATTAGTTTATTAAATATTGAAGAAATTAGTGAAACATTTTAGCTTTTATAAAGTAATGAGTACCTACATGTTATAATTCTTTTATATTATCTCTTCTCCTGTGGACAATCAAGGACAGATATAAAAGAGTAATTAAAGTGGGCAAGCAATGGCTGTGTAGACTATAGCAATGTTTTGGGGGGGACTTTAAACCCTGTGAGATACTAACTTTATCAGCTAACCGACTAATTTGCTTCAGTGATTCCTGAATGTAAAATATTCATAACTACCTTTGGGTATCTGGAATAACTAAGTAACAACATAGTATTAAATAACAAGTAAATAATGAAAGTACAGTTGTATGCAAAAGTTTAGGCACCCCTGATAATTTCCATGATTTTCATTTATAAATAATTGAGTGTTAGGATCAGCAATTTCATTTTGATCTATCAAATAACTGAAGGACACAGTAATATTTCAGTAGTGAAATTAAGTTTATTGGGTTAACAGAAAATGTGCAATATGCATCAAAACGAAATTAGACAGGTGCATAAATTTGGGCACCCTTGTCATTTTGTTGATTTGAATACCTGTAACTACCTAGCACTGATTAATTGGAACACACAATTGGTTTGGTGAACCCATTAAGCCTTGAACTTTATAGACAGGTGCATTCAATCATGAGAAAAGGTATTTAAGGTGGCCAATTGCAAGTTGTTGTTCTCTTTGACTCTCCTCTGAATAGTGGCAACATGGGGGCCTCAAAACAACTCTCAAATGACCTGAAAACAAAGATTGTTCAATATTATGGTTTAGGGGAAGGCCACAAAAACCTATCACAGAGATTTAAGCTGTCAGTGTCCACTGTGAGGAACATAGTGAGGAAATGGAAGACCACAGGCACAGTTCTTGTTAAGGCCAAAAGTGGCAGGCCAAGTAGAATATCGGAGAGGCAAAGGATGGTGAGAACGGTCAAAAACAGCCCACAGACCACCTCCAAAGACCTACAACATCATCTTGCTGCAGATGGTGTCACTGTGCATCGTTCAACAATTCAGCACACTTTGCACAAGGAGAAGTGGTTGGGAGAGTGATGCGGAAGAAGCCCTTTCTGCACACACGCCACAGTCGCTTGAGGTAAGCAAACGCACATTTGGACAAGCCAGCTTAATTTTGGAAGAAGGTGCTGTGGATTAATGAAACAAAGATTGAGTTATTTGGTCATAACAAGGTGCGTTATGCATGGCGGCAAAAGAACACAGCATGTCAAGACAAACACTTGCTAGCCACAGTAAAATGTGGTGGATGTTCCATCATGCTGTGGGGCTGTGTGGCCAGTGCCAGTACTGGGAATCTTGTTAAAGTTAAGGGTCGCATGGATTCCACTCAATATCAGCGGATACTTGAGAATAATGTTGTGGAATCAGTCACAAAGTTGAAGTTACACCGGGGCTGGATATTTCAACAAGACATTGACCCAAAACACTGCTCAAAATCTACTCTGGCATTTATGCAGAGGAACAAGTACAATGTTCTGGAATGGCCATCCCAGACCTGAATATCATTGAAAATCTGTGGGGTGATTTGAAGTGGGCTGTCCATGCTCGGCAACCATCAAACCTAACTGAGCTGGAGATGTTTTGCAAGGAGGAATGGTCCAAAATACCTTCATCCAGAATCCAGACACTCATTACAGGCTATAGGAAGCATCTAGAGGCTGTTATTTCTGCTAAAGGAGGCGCTATTAAATATTGATGCAATATTTCTCTTGGGGTGCCCAAATTTATGCACCTGTCTAATTTTGTTTTGATGTATATTGCACATTTTCTGTTAATCCAATACACCTCATTTCACTACTAAAATATTACTGTGTCCTTCAGTTATTTGATAGATCAAAATGAAATTGCTGATCCAAACAGCAAATTATTTATAAATGAAAATCATGGAAATTGTCAGGGGTGCCTAAACTTTTGCATACGATTGTATGTTGCAAATATTTTTTTACAACATATTAATTAACCCCCTTAACGACTGCGACATACTACGTCTCTAGTCATTAAGGGTGTCTGTGCGTAATAGTGTGGGTCTTGCCGCAAGCGACAAGACCGTGCTATTAGAGCGGCCCTCCCTCCTGCAGGCTTGCTAAAATAGTGGTAAGACTGCGCTATTGAAAAACACCCCCGCCATAGGGTACAGGGTACGTCGCTGGTCATTAAAGGGTTAAACATTTTATATTATAATCTCAAAGTGTTTATTGTACCTCTAATAGTTCTCAGTATAATAACCATAGAAAGATGTCTATCCTGTCCTTGTTGTGTCAAAGCCGTCACATCTGAGAACTCAGCAAGTGCAATGAAGCAACAGAGCTACTCTTGTATTTTGTAGTTATTTATCAAAGGATGATAAATAAATCAATTTTCTATGTTATCTTACACTACTTCTCTATCATCAGGCTTTACCCGTTAAACTTTAATAAAGAGCATATGGAGAGTGGATTTGTTGAAACAACAGGCTCTGTGATATAATCTAGCCATGGGCATCATTTCTGAAGATAAATAAATGTGCTGTGTTTGGGTTATCAGAAATCAATTTTGTTTTGTTTTTTAAAGTGAAGCTGTTTGCTTATAACAGGAACTTAAAGGGACACTGAACCCAAAATTTTCTTTCATGATTCAGATAGAGCATGCAATTTTAAGCAACTTTCTAATTTACTCCTATTATCACATTTTCTTCATTCTCTTGCTATCTTTATTTGAAAAGCAAGAATGTAAGTTTAGAAGCCGGCCCATTTTTTGTTCACAACCTGGGTTGTGCTTGCTAATTGGTGGCTAAATGCACCCACCAATAAACAAGTGCTGTCCAGGGTCTAAACCAAAAATTGTCTGGCTCCTTAGCTTAGATGCCTTCTTTTTCAAATAAAGATAGCAAGACAATGAAGAAAAAGTGATAATAGGAGTAAATTAGAAACTTGTTTAAAATTGCATGCTCTATCTGAATCATGAAAGAAACAATTTGGGTTTAGTATCCCTTTAATTATTTTTTCCCCCATAAAACTTGTTTTCAAACAATAGGGGTACGCCCAAGTACCCGTGATCCTGATAAATTACATTGCATAATCAGATTGTGTAGTACTGCTACATAAATGCAAAATTTAAGTTAAAACACCAATAAATACAGTAGATTTGCATAATCAAGAAATGCATGATAACAAAACAATGCAATAGCACTTAGGGGCAGATTTATTAAGGCCCAAAATGCACCTGTTTCCACGTAAGCCTTTACCTCTGAGGCGGCGGACAGCAATCCGCCCGATCGGATACGATTGGGTTGATTGACACCCCCTGCTAGCGGCCAATTGGCCGCGAATAAGCAGGGGGTGGCATTGCTCAAGCATCTCACTAGAAATGCTTGTGCAATGATAAATGCCAACAGCGTATGCTGTCGGCATTTATCGATGTGCGGCAGACATTTTTAAATCAGCCCCTTAGTCTGAACTTCAAATGAATAGTAGTTATGTCTATTTCCACTCCTGTTTCATGTGACAGCCATCAGCCAATCACAAATGCCTATACGTATATTCTATCAATTCTTGCACATGCTCAGTAGGAGCTGGTGACTCAAAAAGAGTAAATATAAAAAGACTGTGCACATTTTTTATTGTCCTATATGAGCCTCGTTCTGATGCCGTCACAGCAGCAAAAGGGTGGTAAGTAGTGCTGCGATGGCCAGCAGTTAGTAAATATACACATATTAACACATACATATATATGTATATAAGCATATACATATATTTCTTTCATATAGGTGGCGAGAGTCCATGAGCTAGTTAATGATAGACATTCCTACCAGGTGGGGGCAAATTTTCCCAAACCTCAAATGCCTATAAATACACCTCCCACGTCACTCATACCTCAGTTTTAAAAACTTTGCCTCCTTAGGACGTGGTGAAGCATGATGTGCTTGATTTCTTCAGTGAAAGACGCTTCTAAATATATTGAAGCCTAGTTCCTCTCTAAGCGCAGTGTTTGTCTGAGGGATGTGAAGGGAGTATTGTCTGATGATACCATTTTTCGCCTATGGGAAAGATTTTCATAAGGCTCTCTGTAAATCAGTCGCAGGGATTCTTTTCATGGGGTCCAAAGAAAACAAAATACAATGTTTCAGGCCTTTACTAGGCCCTTAGTCATGTAAAGTATTTTTTGCCATTTTGGAGGCTGGAATCATTATGTTACTGTCTGGATGAGAGGACCTGGCAAGCCTGACATTCCGTGCCCCAAAACAAGTAAAGGAGTGCTGTTTTCCAACTTTGTTTGAAGCTATTATATAAGACACTCACAGCTATGGATTGAGCACTTTTTAAGTAAAGTTGTTATATATTGTTTGTATACATGCCTTGAGTCAGTAATTCAGTGCTCTTTTTTAGAGACTTTAATTAGTGGCTAAATGTTTGTCAAGGTTGGTAGAGTCTGTGAAACATACAGGTTTTTTTTGGAGCTAGTAATATATTTATAAATTAGGATGCTAGGTATTATATTAGTCTCATGGAATGTTGATGTTGATAATCACATTTTATGCAGTATAATAGAAGTGTCCATTTAGGCTTTATTTAGGTACATTTCGTCTTTTTGTATTTACAAACTAAATTCTTACCTGTTTTTTAGAGTGATAGGAATTTGCGCACAAACGTGCATGTGATGACGCTATTTATGTCATGCATGACGCGTCGTCATTTGCGCCAAAATGTCCCCGACAAATTTGCTGTTATAAGCTCCGCCCCTAGCTCATTTAGTGCTCTCAGAAAATCTCTTGCCACCAATGAAATGAAAACATAATTTATGTAAGAACTTACCTGATAAATTAATTTCTTTCATGGTGGCGAGGGTCCACTAGACCCACCCATTTTTTTGGGGTTATGATTTTTTTGTATAAAGCACATTATTTATCCTGTTCCTCTTTTTTATGCTTTTACTCCTTATACACCTCACTAACTTGGCTATATGTTAAACTGAGGTATGAGTGAGATGGGAGGTGTATTTATATGCATTTGAGGCTTGGGAAACGTTGCCCCCTCCTGGTAGGAATGTCTATCCCATCAGTAACTAGCTCGTGGACTCTCGCCACCATGAAATAAATTAATTTATCAGGTAAGTTCTTAAATGAAATTATATTATTTACTGGGAACACACAGTTTCCATAGGCTGCAATGTAAAGGCACTTTTCAGTGCCTTTTTTTCCCCCTAACACCCCACTCCCACCAAATTTATAGCCCCAAAACTGCCTAGTGCCATTTTTATTTAAAATAAAAAACTATAATGCCCTCTATTTTGAGGTAGTTTGGGGCACTTTTTTGAAAATTAACCAGAGATTGGATCTCTGGTTAAAGGGACACTGAACCCAAATTTTCTCTTTCATGATTCAGATAGAACATGCAATTTTAAGCAACTTTATAATTGACTTCTATTATAATTTTTTCTTTGTTCTCTTGCTATCTTTATTTGAAAAAGAAGGCATCTAAGCTAAGGAGCCAGCCAATTTTTGGTTCAGGCTCTGGACAGCACTTGTTTATTGGTGGGTGAATTTATCCACCGATCAGCAAGAACAACCCAGGTTGTTCACCAAAAATGGTCCATCATCTAAACTTACATTCTTGCTTTTCAAATAAAGATACCAAGAGAATGAAGAAAATTTGATAAAAGGAGTAAATTAGAAAGTTGCTTCAAATTGCATGCTCTATCTGAATCGCGAAAGCAAAAAATTGGGTTCAGAGTCTTTCATTTTCAAAGCGCTAATTGCTACCGCAAAGTCATGGTAGCAATAACCAGCCACTTGTAATGGCTGGCTAATTATCCCACTCCCGCAAACGGGCAAATTTCGCTCATTTGCTGGAGCGCGATAATTTAGCACTCCACTTGTAATCTAGCCCTAAATAGTTTACTATAATAAGTGCTTGTTCTGTCATTGTATTTGCTGTATTAAAAATAAATCCTTGTTGTGATATAAACTATAATTTACAATTGCCTTCCCATCTGCATCGCCCATTCAGTTACATAACACATCACTGACCAATCAGATACTGCATACAGGAGTAGGCAGCGCATGGTTTCATAATACCTTCTGGCGACGCTGGTCTTACAGCGCTTAAATCTCTGTTCCTTCACCGACTTCGGAATATTCAAAAAGGTTTATTCCATTCTTCAGAATTTAAAAACATGAGTGAATAAAGTTCTGATAACAACTGGCAAAGCTCAACACGTTTCAATGAAAAAACTGCTCTTGAAAAAGACAAATTTTATCATTGAAGTGCATTGGATTTTGCTACTTCTTATCAGAGCTTTATTCACTCATGTTTTTAAATGCTGAAGACTAGAATAAACCTTTTTGAATATTAGCATTTGCCACTGTGAGTATTTTGCTTTCTGCCCTGTTTTTACTACAGACGACACTATTTCCAGCACTGCTTGAGGAAGCTGGAGTTGGCAGAAGAACAGAGATTTAACCCCTGCAAGACCAGTACAGTAGTTTATGTTTAGAGTCCTGGGAGAGACATAGGAAGTCACCTACACAGGGTACTGGTTTAGACTATATAGTCTATATAGTATTTAGTCTATACTGTGAAATTACAGTTCTGTTACCAATGTTTCAGTGCATAGTTTAATGAATGCACAGAAATGCCCGAGGCATGTGCACACTGTCTAAGATCTGTTACAATTATTTGCCATAACCTGGTGAGAACATTACACACTGATCCAGGTGCCACGTGTGGCCTTTAACTACTCAAACATGTATAAAGCAATTGAACAGGGTCTGTGGAAAGGTGGTCCGTTATTGTAAGTTGCAATTCTTTACCTCGCATACAAGATTTGTTTTTTAACACAGCAAATACGTTGACAAGAGATCAATAAACATATTCACACTTAATAGATCACAACCGGCTATTACGTCCTGTTAAACTGGGCAAATTGATGACATCTCATGAGATCTAGATGTCAATAATATGTTTTGAGGAAATATTTTAAATGTTGAAATACCGTTTCTGCTAAAGAAATCAATGTTTTGTTATTACTGTAAAATAAGAAAGAAACAGAAGTAATGTTATTGTTTTAAATTTGTGTTATGGCTGTATAATAACAAAGAGCATTCCATGTTAAAGGAACAGTAAACATTTTGAAACTGTAACAAACAATTCTTAAAGGGACAGTAAAGTCATAATTAGACATTCATTATTTAGACAGAGCATACAATTTTCAACAACTTTCCAATTTACTTCTATTATTTAATTAGCTTCCTTCCTTTGTTATGCTTTGTTGAATGGTTTATCAAGGTAAGATCAGGAGCACCAAAGCACCTGGGTGCTAGCTGCTGATTGGTGGCTGCATATGTACGCCTATTGGCATTGACTCACCATATGGGGTAGATTTATGAACTGTCGAGCGGTCATGATACGCTGTCCGCATTTAACATTGCACAAGCATTTCTGGTGAGCTAGCAGGGGCTGTCAATCATCCTGATCGGATCAGGATTCTTTCAATATGCCACCTAAAAGGTCAGGTTAAGGAGCAGTGGTTTTATGACCGCTGCTTCTTAACTTCCATTTCAGGCGAGTGTGAAACGATGGGCCTCCGAAGCAGCGTTCGCTGCTTCATAAATGGAGCCCATTGTGTTCAGTTAGCAACCAGTAGTGCATTGCTGTGCCTTCAACAAATAATACCAGTAATAGAGAATAAAGCAAATTTGATAATAGAAGTAAATTATAAAAATGTTTAAAATTGCATGCTCTACCTATATCATGAAAGAAACATTGTGGGTTTCATTTCACTTTAATCATGCATAATAAAACAATTTTGAAGTATGCTCTCTTTATTTAAATTTGTCTCCTTTTTCTGTAATTTAATTAAAAAAAAAAAGTTTTTTCCAGTCCTGAAAAGTAAGAGAACATCTGGGAAGATGCACAAATCTAACCTTGCCACATAATTCTCCCTAATTTGCAGATGATCTTATAATTTCTGCTGAAGCCAATCAATAAAATGTTGCTAATACAATTGCAGTAACTAGCCCTTTTTTCTTTAGGGGTCAATTTATTATAGTGCGATGTCCGCTGTATATCAATGAATTCTTGTGAACTGCTGGTGCAATACCGCCCCCTGCAGATTCGGCCGCTAGCAGGGGGTGTCAATCAACCCAATCATATTCAATCGGGTTGATTTCTGTCCGCCACCTCGGAGCAGGCGGACAGGTTATGGAGCAGCGGTCTTTAAAACATGGGGCATCAAGCTCCGTACGGAGCTTGATAAATTGACCCCTTAGACTCAAGTCCAGATTGGCTCCTCCAAATAAGGAAAATGGTGACTGGAGTTTGACCATTCAAAAAACAATTGCAGCAATCAAGTTGTTAATCTGTTCTAAAATAGCTCAGAATCTGCTGATATGTTAATTAATGTTGTAATTACAAGGTGTTTATGGTAAATTTAAATGCTGTTTTTCCAAAGAATTATGCAGAAACTGGCAATTTACTTTGGAGTGGAAGCCAACAAAATTCCTGAAAATGTAAAGGAAATTTTGTACCTACCAACTATCTCAGATACTGGGAGATTCTTACTTTGCCCAAGCCCAGTCCCACTCACAGCACAGAAGCGGCTCTGCCTTTCCTATCATGGCTCCGCCCAAAAATTCCCCTTCCCTCCCTGTCCCAGAAAGCTCCTAGGAAATGTTGTGAAAATTGTATGTCTTAATATGTTATTTTTCAGAAGAAATTTGTAGAAAAAGCTATAAAGAAACTGTTACACCAATTTTCAGAAAATTTGGCATGGCAATAGATTTTATAGGGTAGAATTTCCCTAGCTTATTTGATTAAATCAGAGAATTGAGATATAAAGAATAAAAGTTGTGATATTTAAAGAGCTAAATGAAGTTAAAATGTATCTGAAGATACTTTGTTTAGAGATAATTTGCTGGACCTCCATGTCTATAATTATAAAATGGAAAACTGCAAAAACTGTTTCTAAGTGGGCAAATAATGCAGGGGATAGAGCACAGTACACAAATGTGTACTGAAATTCATGGGTTCAAATCCCCCTCTAGACTATTTTTTATTTGTTTTATTCCAATAGTCATGTATGAGAACTTAGACTGAAATGTCCTAAACTTACAAAGAGATTCACTGTTCATTTTCGGGTGTGCTTTAAGGAAAATCATTGCTGTAAGGGAAATATGAAACCTTCTGTCGAATGAAGTGAATGAAGATGTCCTGAGTGAGGTGGTGCAATCTATACAATAGTTCACCTTCTATACAGTGTAGTGGGTCAGCACAGAATGTAAATTTAAAATTTCTTTGCAGAGATAGGAATATCCCTGCTTTTTCTGAGAGAGAACTAAAACAGCATATCTATCTATCTATCTATCTATCTATCTATCTATCTATCTATCTATCTATCTATCTATCTATCTATATAGTATACTCATTGTGTTATTATATTTCATCCTGTTCCTGCAGCTCTTTTTAAATCAGTTTCATAGCATTACCCTCACAATGTAAACAAATGACATCTTAAAAGGTCTCTTACTCTGTGTACAGTAAAGACCTGTCCACCCAGCTGTGCATTTACATTCTCCATCGTACGCACTGCACTCCGCATCATTATGGCAGTTACACGTATGGATACAGTCTGGGCCCCAAAGACCCGAAGGACACTCTGCAAAAAGAAAAAAACAGCATCTTATATGGGAATTAATCTTGTTATACACAGCGGTAGAATAAGTCCGTCCTGAATTAAACAGTTAAAATGAATCATTCTAATTTTAAAAGGGACATTAAATAGTTGAAGATTTAATATAAAATGTTTAATTTTATGTTGTAAAATATATTGCAAAAGATTTTCCTTATTTATTCCCTTGTCCTGTAATTTTCTCAATTTCAATGAGTTTCTATAAAGTAATGGGTGCTGTCATGTTGAAACCCAGATGTTCCCCTTATCTATCTCTTATACTTTGGACAATTATGGTCAGATATAAAACAGGTAATAAAAGACAGCGTGCACACAAGGATTTGTGGAAACCCTTTTAGATTGCTAGTTTAACATTTCTTTTTTTTTTTTTTTTTTTTTTTTTTTTTTTTAATTAAAAATGTATTTTAATGTTAAAGTTCCATTGTACAAGTTCTTTAACAGATAAATATAATATCATTCCTTTCTGCTACAGAGGAGAGATACAACACCTCACCTCTTGCCACATATGTATATTAATAAAGGTCAGAGTTAAGAACCCTCCTCAAATAATGTACAACAGTTTGTGCAATTTTTTTTCCTTCTTGCCTTTAAATATTAAATGCACACAAAGCTGTAATGGACGTTTTGTGATAATGAATAAATCGTGTGTAAAAATATTTCTTAATTAAGACCACGTTTCTTCTTTTTTTTCCCTTCTTCCTTTTGTTGTTTGAAGTGAAATTTTGTCTCAAGTTTACACACGAACAAGGCCTGGTATAAAATAACGAATAAAGAATTCTTGGAATGCCTGGTTTAAGAAACTATAGATAAAAAATTCACCTCATTGACAACAACACCGAACAAAAATATTAAGTTGCTAACCAGTGTCTAGTTCTACTCATAAAACTATTTATTATAACATGTGCGCTCCTCTTCTGCTTTTTGGTGCATCTCTTAAAGTGGTATTTGATACTCTTGGTACAGAGTTATAGATATATTGTGCAAAGTACATACTTTTAATTTCGTGCAGCTGAAAGACTAGTGTAAGAAATAGCAGGAATGAATAACATACAAGAATGTGTTTGGACATAGTCGTGAGGCAGTGACGCCTCCCCAATTCCCTTTCCTAGGCACAGTAACACTCTGGCTCCCTTCCCTGCATCAAAATTCCCTTTTCATATAAGCGCACTTTCCTCTTTCCTTCAGACTTAGTTTCTTTTCCTTACCAGCAGATGTCCATTCACTGCCCCCCTTTCTCCAATACCCTCATTTTTCATAACTCACTGATTTATTTTCCCTTAACACACTCCTCTCTCCCCTTCCCTCTCTAGTTCAATGGTTTTAAGTAATTCTTCTACAAAGTTCATCTCTGCCGTAACTTGGGCAGCAAGTGCTTCGTAACGGTTTTCCAGGCGCCCAAACTTCCTCTTCAGGCTATTGGCGCTGTGCATGGCACTCCGTAGCTCTTCTTGTGCCTGGTGCCTTTGTCCTTCCTCACGCTGCAACTCCTGCCGGAGCACCACAAGCTCACGTCCGACCCCCTCTTGCTCCTCCCGATACCAACTCTCTTTCTCCTCATAGATGGAGCGCAGAGCAGCCAAGTCTTCACGAGAAGTAGTCTGAGTTTTCTGCAACTCCTTTAGTGCATCTTCAGCAGCTCCTAGCTCCTCAAGCACACGACTAAACCTCTCAAAATTAACATATGTGTTATTAGGGGGCATGCTGGAATGGGATTTGATGGTGTATTCCTTCAGACGTGTTGTCTTCAACCGGCGGCGTTCAGGACGCTTTCCACTATCCTCATGACGCACATTCCGCCGTTTGATTGCCTTAATCCACGAGTGCTCCAGGCTCTGATCAATGGTCATCCGTTTCTTAGGGTCCTTAACCAGAAGCCTGCGTATGAAATCCTTGGCCAACTCGCTTGTGTTGCTAAAATATTCCTCGTCAAAATCATAATTAACACCTGAAATATTAGTCAAAGTCTCTTGCTTTGTCTCTCCCAAGAAGGGCGATGCACCACTTAGTAGAATATAAGTGATGACTCCGATGCTCCACATATCAGCCTCCAGGCCTAAAGGTTCATAGTTTACGATTTCGGGAGCAACAAATTCCGGCGTTCCGAAGATATTTTTGAATTCATTCCCCGCTTGTATCTTATGAGCAATTCCAAAATCTATGAGTTTGATTCGTGGGTTAGGAGTACTCTGATCCAAAAGCATGATGTTTTCTGGCTTAAGGTCAAAGTGTGCAATACTCTTGTTGTGCAGGTAATGGACCCCGTCTAGAATCTGTTTCAGGAACATCGTAGCCTCCTCTTCACTCAGACTCTCCTTCTGTGCAAGGAAATCAAAGAGCTCTCCTCCAGACACCAGCTCCAAGATCAGCACCACATCAGTTCGGTTCTCAAACACATCATGCAGGGTAATGATATTGGGGTGCTGAATCTCACGGAGGATGTCCACCTCTCTTTCAATCTCTTCTCGGCTTACTCCCCGTCGGCTTGAGGACAGTCGTCTTTTCTTGATAAACTTGGCTGCATATTCTACCCCTGTCCTGCGTTCCTTGCATTTTCGGACAATTGCAAACTGACCACTGCCCAACTCCTCTCCCATCTCAAAAAATTCCTCCACATTCTCCTGCCGGAATCCGCTCATCGTGCCCGGGATATCTCTTGACTTTAACGCCACAAAATATACAGACCCCAAGAGCCTAAAATCCTCTAGTTTAACATTTCTATATTCTACACAACCTTGTTTTGCATTCTATTATTGCCTGTTATATCTGTCTCTAATTGTTCTCAACAAAAGAGATAGATAAGGGAAAATCTAGGTTGCAACATGATGGCACCCATTACTTTATAGAAACGAAAGTACTTTATAATAAATAAACCTTTACACTTGTATCTTCAATATTTTAACAAATAATACAATTTAATAAAATAAATGTACATAATATTTACAGGCTAATCTTTGCTTTGAATACATCATTATATTTAGTATTTATTTACTGTTTAATATCCCTTAAAATATATTTATATATTTTTAATAAAAACAATAATGCTTGAGGTGAAATAAATACAGTAGAATATAAATGGAAAATGTAGACTTATATAATTCTGACATTTGAAGTATTATGTTTTGATATGTATTTTTTAAGACACATGAAGAAACTATCACCCTAGATTACTATCACCCTAGATTATGAGTTTTGCGTTAGAGGCTGTGCGGTGCTAACGAGCAGTTTATGCTCACCGCTCACTTACAGACAGCGCTGGTATTACGGGTTTTTACAAACCAGACAAGAAGTGAGCTTTGAGCAAAATGTTGCTCATTACCGCACTCCAATACCAGCGCTGCTTACGTTAGCGGTGAGCTGGTGTAACGTGCTTGTGCACGATTTCCCCATAGGAATCAATGGGGAGAGCCTAACACCTGCAAAAAATCAGCATAAAACTCCTTAACACAGCCCCATTGATTCCTATGGGGAAATACATTTTATGTCTACACCTAACACCCTAACATGAACCCCGAGTCTAAACACCCCTAATCTTACACTTATTAACCCCTAATCTGCCGCCCCCGACATCGCCGCCACATACATTATAATTATTAACCCCTAATCTGCCGCTCCGGACACCTACGCCACGTACATTATACTTATGAACCCCTAATCTGCTGCCCCCAACCTCGCCAACACCTACATTATATTTATTAACCCCTAATCTGCCGTCCCCAATGTCACCACAACCTACCTACACTTTTTAACCACTAATCTGCCGCCCCAACGTCGCCACCACTATAATAAAGTTATTAACCCCTAAACCTAAGTCTAACCCTAAACCTAACACCCCCTAACTTAAATATAATTAAAAGAAATCAAAATAAAAATTCCTATCATTAACTAAATTATTCCTATTTAAAACTAAATACTTACCTATAAAAAAAAAACCTAAGTTATCTACAATATAACTAATAGTTACATTGTATCTAGCTTAGGGTTTATTTTTATTTTACAGGCAAGTTTGTTTTTATTTTAACTAGGTAGAATAGTTATTAAATAGTTATTAACTATTTTATAACTACCTAGATAAAATAAATACAAAAGTACCTGTAAAATAAAACCTAACCTAAGTTACAATTACACCTAACACTACACTATAATTAAATTATTTCCATAAATTAAATACAATTAAATTAAATTATCTAAAGTACAAAACCCCCCACTAAATTACAGAAAATAATAAACAAATTAAAAGATTTTTAAACTAATTACACCTAATCTAATCCCCCTAACAAAATAAAAAAGCGCCCCCAAAATAAAAAAAGCCCTACCCTACACTAAATTACAAATAGCCCTTAAAAGGGCCTTTTGCGGGGCATTGCCCCAAAGTAATCAGCTCTCTTACCTGTAAAAAAATTACAAATCCCCCCCAACATTAAAACCCACCACCCACACAACCAACCCTACTCTAAAACCCACCCAGTACCCCCTTAAAAAAAAACTAACACTAACTCCTTGAAGATCACCTTACCGGGAGAAGTCTTCATCCAACCGGGCCGAAGTCCTCAACGAAGCCGGGAGAAGTCTTCATCCAAGCCGGGCAAAGTGGTCCTCCAGACGGGCAGAAGTCTTCATCCAGACGGCATCTTCTATCTTCATCCATCCGGCGCGGAGCGGGTCCATCTTCAAGAGATCCGACGCGGAGCATCCTCTTCATCCGACGGCTCTTCTGGAATGAAGGTTCCTTTAAATGACGTCATCCAAGATGGCGTCCCTTCAATTCCGATTGGCTGATAGAATTCTATCAGCCAATCGGAATTAAGGTAGAAAAATCCTATTGGCTGATGCAATCAGCCAATAGGATTGAGCTGGCATTCTATTGGCTGTTCCAATCAGGATGCTCCGCGTCAGATGTCTTGAGGATGGACCCGCTCCGCGCCGGGTGGATGAAGTTAGAAGATGCCGTCTGGATGAAGACTTCTGCCCGTCTGGAGGACCACTTCGCCTGGCTTGGATGAAGACTTCTCCCGGCTTCGTTGAGGACTTCTGCCCGGTTGGATGAAGACTTCTGCCCGTCTGGAGGACCACTTTGCCCGGCTTGGATGAAGACTTCTCCCGGTAAGGTGATCTTCAAGGGGTTAGTGTTAGGTTTTTTTAAGGGGGTATTGGGTGGGTTTTAGAGTAGGGTTGGTTGTGTAGGTGGTGGGTTTTAATGTTGGGGGGGATTTGTAATTTTCTTTACAGGTAAAAGAGCTGATTACTTTGGGGCAATGCCCCGCAAAAGGCCCTTTTAAGGGCTATTTGTAATTTAGGGTAAGGCTTTTTTTTATTTTGGGGGGCTTTTTTATTTTGTTAGGGGGATTAGATTAGGTGTAATTAGTTTAAAAATCTTGTAATTTCTTTATTATTTTCTGTAATTTAGTGTGTTTTTTTGTACTTTAGATAATTTAATTTAATTGTATTTAATTGCATTTAATTTATGGAAATAATTTAATTATAGTTTAGTGTTAGGTGTAATTGTAACTTAGGTTAGGTTTTATTTTACAGGTACTTTTGTATTTATTTTAGCTAGGTAGTTATTAAATAGTTAATAACTATTTAATAACTATTCTACCTAGTTAAAATAAATACAAACTTGCCTTTAAAATAAAAATAAACCCTGAGATAGCTATAGATAGAAATAGGAATTATTTAGGTAATGATAGGAATTTTTAGTTAAATTTATTTAAATTATATTTAAGTTAGGTGGGGTTAGGGTTAGACTAAGATTTAGGGGTTAATAACTTTAGTATAGTGGCGGCGACGTTGGGGGCGGCAGATTAGGGGTTAATAAATGTAGGTAGGTGTCGGCGATGTTAGGGACGGCAGAATAGGGGTTAATAATATTTAACTAATGTTTGCGAGGCGGCAGTGCGGCGATTTAGGGGTTAATATATTTATTATAGTGGTGGCGATGTCCGGCTCGGCAGATTAGGGGTTAAAAATTTTTTTTTAGTGTTTGCGATGCGGGAGGGCCTCGGTTTAGGGGTTAATAGGTAGTTTATGGGTGTTAGTGTACTTTTTATCACTTTAGTTAAGAGTTTTATGCTACGGCGTTGTAGTGTAAAACTCTTAACTACTGACTTTAAAATGCGCTACTAGTCTTGACAGGAGAGGGTCTACTGCTCACTTTTTGGCAGACTCGTAATACCGGCACTATGCAAGTCCCATTGAAAAAAGAGGATACGCAATTTACGTAAGTGGATTCGCGTTATTTCCAAGTCTGGCCAAAAAAGTGAGCAGTGAGCCTGTACCTTCAAGATTCGTAATACCAGCGTGCGTTAAAAAGCAGCGTTAGGACCTCTTACCGCTGCTTTTTTAACCTAACGCACAACTCGTAATCTAGCCATATGAATCTCATTACACTATGACCTATAAAATGTAATCAGTTTGAGTGTTCTGCTCACTCTTTAGGATTTCATATTGAATACCTCCCAATATTATTATTAATTGGTAATCTGGGATGGGGCTTAAGATTGTAGGGTGCAGAGCTTTGCTGCCTATGGCTAGAAAAGGGGAGGAGTTTACGCAACAGACTTTACAGTTAGAAATACAAACTCTTTACTCTGCACTTGTAACCTCCATATAGTGTAGGCAGCTTGTTTTCTTCATAACAAAGCCTACAGCAATGATAATGATGTCATCCTAAATAGCTGCAAGACGTGAGGTTCTAATTCAGGCCTGATTACTGATTGTGGGAGATCTCGGATAGTTTTTTATTTTATTTAAACTATTCAGGCACAATTTTAATGACTATGGGGTACAGTAAATTTTGGTTTTACAAAATTCTTAAGAAAAGCATATGGGGATTTTTATAGAGAATGTGTTTGATGATCTTTTCAGGAAGAATTGGTTTTACACTAATGTCTAATTGTACTAAAGAAGGATTCTTACCGTCAGAACAGTCACTGCCAATCCAGCCAGGGAAGCACTGACATGAACCATCAATAGGGTTGCAGGTTGCATTGTTACTGCAGGTACAGATCTCTGTGCAGCCCCTTCCATATCTTCCACTGGAACAAACTGCAACGTATAACAGAACAATCAGTGCTCTTCTATGTTACCCATCACAGAGAAGTGGGTTACAGAAGCTTTTCTTCTTTACTAAAAGGTCATGATTATCTCCTTGTAGAATCTCTAAAGATACTATTAAAGGGACATGAAACCCAAAATTTGAACCCCTTGAGCCAATGCAACATAGATCTAGGTCATGCAGTACATAGCCCAGCATAATGCATAACGCAGATCTACGTTGCAGCTTCAGGAAGCCCAAGCAGTCACGGTTGTCAAGTCACAACTGAGACTTGCTGCTTGTGGGCTTCCGGCATCTGCTTTCATATGGTAACAAAGCACAATTGGTGCTCTGTTAGCATATGAAAGCAGATTGTCAGATCGTTACAGACTGTAACGATCTCTGTTGGTGCTGGTGAAAGATTTCGGAGGGAATGCGGATGAAGGGCCCAGTGGCGGAGGGGAGAGGGAGGGGCCCTAAACTACAGAAACAAATGTCATCATAAATAGTTGCAAGGGAGAGGGAGGGATGGCATGCTACTCTACGGAAAAAGGGTGGAATGAGGGAGCACCCTACATACAAATCGCAGGGAGGGGGAAGGTGGGGGACCCCTACACAACAGAAAATGATAGCCACCACTAGTGGTACGGGGGAGGGTTAGAGAGCTGTGTGGGAGGTATCAGGGAGGTAGGAGGGTTCCCTACACTGCATACTGGCAGAATGTCTGCCAGTACCTAAGATAGTGGGTGGGGGGAAAGAGAGCTGTTTGGGAGGGATCTTGGAGGTGGGAGGGTAATCCCTACATTATAATATTATAACCCTTACCAGTTAACTAATTAACCCTCACTATCTGGAATTTCAGTATTGTGCACAGCTGCAGTAAGTGGCTTTCTACTTACCAAAAAGCAATGGCAAAGCCATGCATGTCTGCTGTTTCAGAACAAAGAGAAGCTTTTGCAACCATTTGTGCTATCACTGCACAAGCGGTATGTATATATTTTAAGTGAGAAACCCAAAGTTTTTGAAAAGGTTAACAATTTTTTAATATGGTTGTATTTGGCAGCAAAACTGTGGCATGAAATATAAAAAAAAATAGACCTAGAACAATACCTTGGGTTGTCTACTAAAAACAAATATATAGTTTTGATAGGTAAAGAAAAATAAAACAAACATCTATTTCTGTTTAAATTGAGCGATAGCAAAAATGCTAAAACATCCCCGGTACGAAGAGAACAAAGTAAATTTGATAATAAAAGTAAATTGGAAACATTATTAAAATTGTATGCTCCTTCTGAATCATGGAGAGAAAATTTGGGGTTTCCACAACTTTTTAACCTTAAAGGGAACCTGTTAACAGTGGAGATTCTATATGGCTTTGTGGGGAGTACTATCCCCAAGTCATTACTAGAGCACTCCCCCAAACATCAAAGTTATCAGTTGCCCAGAATATGCAGGGTGATGCCTATTTTATATTTTACAGTGCTCTATGCAGACAGAAGACAGATGTAAAGGCTGGAGAAGAGGGAAGTAATACATAAATATAGGTAAATATTTAGATGATGTTTCCCAAAAATACCCCTTGCACTATTGCGAAGTTGCATAAAAATGCAGATATTTTAAAAAGCATTAGACTTTCTTTTTTTAGTGTTATGAGAAAATGTTTCTGTTTTCAATAAACCTTTAACTCTTAAGGCTGTGACACACTGAGAGCGGCACGCAGCGTGATGATGCGGCTGTGCGCGCTCAGTGTGTCCTATCTTTTCATCTCCGTCCGCTCAGCCGCATCAGGTCGCGTAGCTGAGCGCTCAGGGTTGAAATATTTGAACTTCAGAAGCGATGCGACACGAAACAGCTGCTTTGCCTCGCGCCGCTTCACTTGCTCTGTGTCACAACCTTTATAGTGTTATGATGGCAGTTGTCTTGATTAGTCAATTGCCATTAATACAGCAGTATGCAACATGCATTTCCTGGTAGTTTTAATTTAGACAGCCTTTACTTAGGGTTAAATACAGTGTGGCCAGGTTACGGTAAGGGTTAACTACAGTGGAGATAAGTTGTAGTTAGGGTTAATGGGCAATAACATTTGTGTCTATAATGTTACAGTGGCTGCGGTCAGAAGCTACTTTTCTGCTGGACATAGTGACAAACAGTACGGATCCACTATTGTTTAGTGACATACATATGGATTGCTATAACTAAATAATAGTGATTCAGTCACTAAAATCTATTTCATATAAAAAATTCCAACCGTGGCATCATAATAACAGCTTGCATAGGATCTGGTCACAAGTTGATTAGACACATTTTAATTTATAATCAGTCTTTCCCATATTTTAGCTGTTTATAATACAGTGTAAAACATACTTGGGTGTTAACTGTGTTTAAAAAATGAGTCGCAATTGTCACAAGTCCAATTTGTTTTAAAACAACTGGCCCAGAGTTTTGCAGACAATTTATTACTCAGAAGAACACAGTGCAAGGATATAAAATATAAGAGCTTAAACACATTTTACTAATTGATCTTGAACTGTATATTATCATAAAAATGGCATCTCTCATTTTCCCTTTTTAAATTTTTATGCATATATATCTATACATAATTTAGAGTGGATTTTTGTTGATGTATTCATAAATTATTTAGATTTCATTATTTTTGACAATGGTTGTGTCCTTTAAAAGAACCTTACAAATTCCATAAAAAAAACTTACAAAAATGATGTAAAAAAAGGAAATCCTAAGGGGGATATGTACCAAAGCGTCAACTTTATTGCATTTGCCGGCATCAATACGCTCACCTAACATCGCAGCCGCGGATCTCAATACGCTCTCCTTATCTATGAAAAAAGCCTGCAAAAAGTCACGCACCAAGTACGGGGCGATGAGCATCAGACTGTTGTTAACTAGCAGTCATTGATCTCGCGTCTATTCGGCTTTCTCCCAACTTTATTTATACCCTGTCACTAAACGCCGCCACTATACTAAAATGTTTAACCCCTATCTCGCCGCTCCCTGACATTGCTGCAACCTAAATAAAGTTATTAACTCCTATCCCGCCGCTCCCCGACACCGCTGCCACTAAATAAACGTATTAATCCCTAAACCTCTGGCCTCCCACATCACTACCACTAACTAAACCTATTAACCCCTAAACCGTCAGCCCCCCCATCGCCAAAAAATAAAGTTATTAACCTCTATCCCGCCACTCCCCGACACCGCCGCCACTAAATAAACGTATTAACCCCTAAATCTCTGGCCTCCCACATCAATTCCACTAATTAAACCTGTTAACCCCTAAACCTAACAACCCCCTAAATTTAAATTAAAATAACAACATCCCTATCTTAATATAAATTAAAACTTACCTGTAGAATTAAAATAAACTATTTTAAACTTTTAATTAACCTACCCTTACTATTATACTACAATTAAATTAAAATACCAATTAAATAAACTAAATGACATATTAAATAAACCTAACCCTACTCAATTTTTTTAAAATATACTATTAAACATTATTAAAAGTACTAAATTACAGAAAAAAACACTAAGTTACAAAAAACAAACAAACACTAAATTAGAAAAAAATAAAAAACAAAATTATCAAAAATAAAAAAGAATTACACCTAATCTATTAGCCCTATCAAAATAAAAAAGCCCCCCCAAAATAAAAAACCCCTAGCCTACAATAAACTACCAATGGCCCTTAAAAGGGCCTTTTGCGGGGCATTGCCCCAAAGATATCAGCTCTTTTACATTGCAAAACAATACAAACACCTCCCCACAACAGTTAAACCCACTAAAATAACCTAAGCTCCCCATTGCCCTGAAAAGGGCATTTATATGGTAATTGCCCATAAAAAGGGCATTTAGCTCTTTTACACGGCCAGACCCTAATCTAAAAATAAAACCCACCCAAAAACCCTTAAAAAAACACTAACCCCCAACGATCCACTTACAGTTCTTGAAGTCCCGCTTGAAGGATCCATCCTGCCAGAGAAGTCATCCTCCAGGCGGCAAGAAGTCTTCATCCGGGCAGCCTCTACCATCTTTATCCAGCCGGAGAAGTCCTCATCCAGGCGGCAAGAAGTCTTCATCCAGACGGCATCTTGAATTTTCATCCATCCGGCGCAGAGCGGGTTCAACCTGAAGACATCTGGCGCGGAGCATCCTCTTTATATGGTTGCCGCCGTAAACTGGACCTTCAATGCAGGTGACGCCATCCAAGATGCCGTCCCTTGCATTCCTATTGGCTGAAAGATTTCTATCAGCCAATAGGATTAGAGCTGCTAAAATCCTATTGGCTGTTCCAACCAGCCAATAGGATTAGACCTGCTAAAATCCTATTGGCTGTTCCAATCAGCCAATAGGACGAGAACTCAATCATATTGGCTGATTGGAACAGCCAATAGGATTTTAGCAGCTTTGTTGGGGGTTAGTGTTAGGTTTTTTAAGGTTTTTTGGGGTGGGTTTTATTTTTAGATTCGGGTCTGGGCATGTAAAAGAGCTAAATGCCCTTTTAAGGGCAATGCCAATACAAATGCATTTTTCAGGGCAATGGGGAGCTTAGGTTATTTTAGATAGGTTTTTTATTTGGGGGGGTTGGTTGGTTGGGTGGTGGGTTTAACTGTTGGGGGGGGGGGTGTTTGTATTTTTTGCAATGTAAAAGAGCTGATATCTTTTGGGCAATGCCCCACAAAAGGCCCTTTTAAGGGCCATTGGTAGTTTATTGTAGGCTAGGTTTTTTTTTAATTTTGGGGGGCTTTTTTATTTTGATAGGGCTATTAGATTAGGTGCAATTCTTTTTTATTTTTGATAATTTAGTTTTTTATTTTTGTAATTTAGTGGGGGGGGGGGTGTAACTTAGTGGGGGTTTTTTCTGTAATTTAGTACTTTTATAATGTTTAAAAGTATATTTAAATAATTTGAGTAGGGTTAGGTTTCTTTAATATGTAATTTAGTTTAATTGGTATTTTAATTTAATTGTAGTATAATAGTTAGGGTAGGTTAATTAATAGTTTAAAATAGTTTATTTTATTTCCACAGGTAAGTTTTAATTTATATTAAGATAGGGATGTTGTAATTTTAATTTTAAAGTTAGGGGGTTGTTAGGTTTAGGGGTTAATAGCTTAGTTTATGGCAATGTGGGGGGCTGATGGTTTAGGGGTTAATAGGTTTAGTTACTGGTGGTGATGTGCGAGGCCAGAGGTTTAGGGGTTAATAAGTTTATTTAGTGTCGGGGAGCGGCAGAATAGGGGTTAATACATTTTATTTAAGTTGTGACGATGTTGGGGCGGCAGATGAGGGGTGTTTAGAATCAGGGTTTATGTTAGGGTGTTAGGTGTAAACGTTACTTGTTTTCTACCATAGAAATCAATGGGTTATATTTCTTTGTCTTGCAGCATCGAACATAAGCTTTCGCTGCTTTAAGACTCCCATTGATTTCTATGACATTCGCGGCCTCCAGGGTGGCAGATTGAAAACCAGATACGCTGCGTCGGATAAGAAGCAAGCGTACCTGTTCAAAGTTTGATAACTGGGAAAAAGTGTTAGATAGAGCCGAATGTGTATTCGGAACATCTGTAATGACGTAAGCATTGATCTGCGTCGGATTGAGATCGCCTGTTCGTATGTTACGTCACGGTCTTGAGGCTTTGATAACTAGGTCGGATCAATCTCGCAACAATTACGATGCGGAATTCCAGCGTATTTGCGGTTGACAGCTTGATAGATAGGCCCCTAAAAGTGTATAGCAAAGAAAAGTTAATAAATATAGATGGCATAAGTGATTACAATAAAGGGACAGTCAACACAAAAATTGTTAGTGTTTAAAAAGATAGATATTGCCTTTACTACCCATTCCCCAGCTTTGCACAACCAACATGGTTATATTAACATACTTTATAACATTTAAACCTCTAAATGTCTGTCTGTTTCTAAATCCCTAAAGACAGCCCCATGATCACATGCTTTTGTATTTGCTTTTCTCAACAGGGAAAGCTAGTTCATGTGAGTCATATAGATAACATTGTGCTGATGCCCGTGGATTCTAACAACACAGCATTAATTGTCTTAAATGCAAGTCAATTGATAATACATTTAAAGTCATGTGATCATGGGGCCGTCAGAAGATGCGTAGAAACAAGGTAATCACAGAGGTAAAAAGTGTATTAATATAACCATGTTTTCTGTGCAAAACTGGGGAATGGGTAATAAAGGAATTATCTATCTTTTTCAAAAAGTATAAAAATTGAGTTAACGGTCCCTTTAATGGCCCTGTAAAGAAACCAGTGGTGTCATGATGCTACAAACTTATTCCTGTATAGGCTTAGATTACAAGGGTGCATTATCAATATTGTGGGCCTGTGCTCAGAGTAGCACAGAATAGTAAAACACAATTACCAGAACAGGGGCGGATCCAGAGCCCAATATCGGGAGGGGCAATGTGGCAGATTATCTTCTTGCAACATGGCCAATGGAAAAGCAAAGTGGCCTATCATCTTTGTTATTTAATAGATATACATACATACAAACATACATACATATACAAATACACATACATCCATATACACTCTGTAATAGACCACACTTGTTCATGCGCGTTTGCCAAGGGATCTTTCAGTGACAGCACAGCCTTCTGGGACAGGAACATGCTTCACACATTTTATATGTTTTATAGGCCAGCGACCTATTTATTTCTGGAAGCAAAATAGCACTGTTTTCAATAAATAAATAAAAACATACATAAAAGTCCTTGCTCCTCTGAGCTCACAAGTAAACTGTAGCTGACTATTCTGGGGGCACTTTGTCTGCTTACTAACAGAAGCAATTGTGCTTAACATTTTTTCCAGTTTCAATCAGTTGCAGCAATACAGGTTTTGCCAACTCCTTGTCTCTCTCCTTACTGAGGTTTTTCCCAGTCTTTTAAAGGAACCAAACCAGTATGAGGTGAGCCTAATCACCATTTCCCCACTATTGTGACTTGCCTCATCCCCTACTAAAGCTGGCATAAGGGGTAAGGTCTTTCTCTCAATCTCAGTATTTTGTTCATTCCATTCAGAAAAAGGAAATATTTCATAATTAACATAAGATTTTTTGCGCATTCCTGGGTAACCTTACCAGCAGATTTCCATAAATCTAGAAAATAGGTAAAATCCGTTACTACATTGTGGGCCTCTATACTACACCCACTCTGAAGTTTATAGTACCACAAGTGCTGTTAATAGTGACCATAGCTGTAGGGTATTCATGTTTGTTACCATGAACACAAACAATACCAACTTTTTGTAACATATCAAGCATCACATCTGGTATAAAAGATTTGCTATTATAGTTCACATACTCCCTGGGTCCTGCAGGGCATTTATGTTTTCCCCATTCACATATAAATAACACATCTTTGGCATATGGCAGCTAGCAATAGCAGATTCTACATGTTCTAGCACATAAGAGTTCTGTCCAATCCTATTATCCATATTGCACTGCATAGTTCATGACACCAAAAACATTTTATACTATAGTCTGTCCAACACCTAGCTGGTGCTTCTAAGGGTGGTTACATGGGACCCCTGTGGATATATCCCAGGTTTTGCAGTTTCCCTTAAACCCAGAACAGTCTTATCGGGTCCAGCAGTATCTTGATTCCTCTGCAGACGCTCTGGCTGAGTGGAATTTGCAACTCTCCTGCAGCTACATCTCTCTCCACCAAGTCCACCAGCTGGTCTACATTTCAAGGGTTGATTTGACTGATCCATCTCCTCACGGCAGGAGTTAAACCCCGCAAAAACCGGTCTATCACCAACAGCTCCACAATCTGGCTTGCTGAGTTACTTCTGGCTGTAGCCACTTCCTGGTAAGGTGTATTAGGTCAAACATCTGAGTACAGGTAGCCTTTTCAACATAGTAAGTCCAGGCCTGAAATCAGGGAGCACAAGCTGCAACAGCCACTCCAAGATGTGCCAGGATTTCAGACTTTAACTTGGTATAATCCCTTGCTTGCTCTGGCTCTAAGTCATAGAAGGCTTTCTGGGGCTCTCCAATTAGGAAAGGTGCCAATAAGCTTGCCCACTCGCCTGCTGGCCATCCTTCTCTTTCAGCAATACATTTAAATGCAAGAAGGTATGCCTCTACATCATCTGTGGGTGTCATGTTTTGCAAAAAATGACTGGTATGGATTATCCTGGCTCCTAGAAGTGTCCCTGCAGGATCCTTGGTCAGCTTCTCAGACAAGGCCTGAATCTTCAGTCACACCATCCAGGTAGCCTGTTGTTGCTCCTCCTTAAACAAACGGCTTGCTTCACTTTGGGCTGCCATAGCCTGCTGTATCATGGCATCTGTATTCTGTTTATGAGAAAGAACAAGTTGTTGTAGGGCTGCCACAGTCTCTGTGTTACTGTGGCCTAATGCTGTGTAGCCACAGCCTGTAGCAAAGCCTTCACAACCCCCTCCATTTTGCAAAATGTGTTTTAAAGTCTTTTTGCAATTACCCAGGCCACTTTAGTGCAATACCCACATGCTCCACCAACTTTAACAGACCATACTTGTTCACGCTGGTCTGTCAAGGGATCTTTCAGTGTTGCAAAGCCTTCTTCGACAGGCTTCAAAGGAGGATTAACCCCATAAGTGCTGCTGTCCTTCATTACCTAGAAGGCAAAGGCACTTACCTTAGATTGCATAAGAGATGTTGATCCTTAAGGTGTGGCAGACACTACGCTCCCTGTCATGGACCTGCAGGAAAAGAAAGAACAGAGTAACCAACTCTGGCTTTCCACAAAGGGGTAGGAAAGTGTTAAAAGTAAAGCAAAGGACTGCCTCATCGCATTTTAACTGCTAAACGCCACCACTACTCTTACTCAAGAGATTGACGTGGACACAGCTAGACCCCAATCCTTGCTTGGAGGGAAAAGTACCCATAAAAGGATTAAATTCTTCAGACACTAACTTCGCACAACCTCCACTGACAGAGACAAAGAGAATGACTGGGGATTATAGGTAAGTCAGTTACACTTAGCAGCTTTGCTGGTGTGCTATTTGCCTCCTCCTGATGGCCAGGAGTTGAATATCCCACTAGTAATTGCAATGACGTTGAGGACTCTCCATGTCATAGAAAAGAAAGATCATAGAGCAACAAAACATGACCAATATACCCATATACAGATTTTTTAACACTAATAAGAAATAACACTCTATCCAATTGCAAAACACACACTTAAGGGTCGATTTATCATAGTGCAAGCGGACATTGTCGGCATTTATCATTGCACATGCATTTCTTGTGAAATGCTTGTGCAATACCACCCCCTGCACATTCGCGGCCAATCGGCCGCTAGCAGGGGTGTCAATCATCCCGATCAGATTGCTGTCCGTTGCCTCAGAGGTGGCAGACGAGTTAAGGAGCAGGGGGTTGATATATCAACCCCATGGACTCAATTACCCATTTGCATTTTTTTGTGATAAACAGCTATTATGTGCCGTTATTGGTAAATGGAGATCGAATATCATGCAAGTTATAAACCTCGACTATGTTTATCTCAGAAAGATTGTGATCATTTTGATATAAAAAAAGTGTCTGATACTGTTTTTTTTTTATATCAAAGAAGAATTTTGAAAAGATTGGAAGCAACCCTTAAAAAATCAGCTCTAGAGCAGCAATGCATTACTGA